>NC_139043.1:117291533-117696533 GCF_965140915.1 Aythya marila | reverse complement strand
TTCTATGCAGAAGACCTGTTAGCTTCAATGCTTCTTTTTTGCTTGTTTGTTTGTGTTTGTTTTGGTTAGCATCTGAAGCAGCTATACACAGGTAGAAAATCCTTATTCTTGCCAATTAGGAGGCAATTAATTGTCACTGGGTCAAGTGAACTCATGCTGCAGACAGCCATGAAAAAGGGGAAATCTCTTCACTATAATTAGTTTATTTTTAGCAAGTGATAGCATTAAAATGCCTCTTCACTGAAGACAGTTAATGTTCTGAGTTGACCTCCAGCAACATACAGCCAGAGTGGCACACTGAAATGTACTTCTCAACAAGGTCAGAAAGCTTGTATACATCTTTGTCAGGGAGCACCTAGATTTCTGTCCAGGTAAATACTAGCACTTCTAGCATTTGATACCTGCTTCTTGAGTGATTTGCACTTCAAAGTATTTGCACAGCACAGTATCACACTGGCAAAAGCAAACAACTGATCACCTTCGTGGCTTCTTTAGTCACAGAAATTACAAAGAAACATCAAAGAGTTTCTTCTCCTTTCCAATAGACTAAATACCCATTGCCAAATATTTGAAAGATAGGGTTATTGACAGAGATCTGAGGGTAAAGAAAACACCTACCCTCTGAGCTCCAACACTATGGCTACTCATGTCCTAGTGCAAAGGACAGAGGCTGCGTTTTGCTTGTTTCCATGCAGAGAGAAAATAAGCTTCCTCTCTCCTCTTCCATCATTCTTAGCTCCAGGAGGGTAGCTGTTGGGCCTTACCAGTAGATGGCAAAGCATATTGTGTCATTCAGAAGGATGCTTGTTTCCCAGTGGGAGCATATGTAACTGGCTGTAACTGGACATATGTTTCACTTTGCTTGCAATCAGCAGCAAGGGAAGAGACAGTTAATAAGTTTTTAAAGTGTTTAGTGAGTGCTTCCCAGCTAGAGGAAGAAGTAATCAAGAAGGCCAGAGTTTTCTCCTTATCTTTTGAGTCTGGGGTGTAGCTGGGTTAAGCATGCACACTGTCTTTCTCTGCTCCTTGCCTGCCTGGTACAGGACAACATGCAAAAGACTTATTTTGCAGTGTCACAGTCTAATGTTCCAGCTGGCCTTTCAGCAAGTTGCAGAGGAAGAAGGTAAACATCAAACCTTTCCCATGTCTGTGACAAAATTAGAAGTGCTCTGCAATGGTTTACAAATGCTGTGTGTTGGCCTGGTTCTTCCCCTGCTCACTGTATAAATGTATTGGGTTAGTTTACCTGGAAATGTGAAGAGAAAAAAAATAAAAAAAAAAATCAAACAAGCAGAAAGGGAAGAATGGGATAAGATAAGCCACCTCTCAGCAAACACTTAACAGTTGTTAAGAGACAATGCTAGGACAGGAAAATGCCTGGGGATTCAAAGACCAAAAAAAAAAAAAAAAAAAAAAAAAAAAAAAGCCTGGCAAACTTCAAAAGGAAGACTTTCTCAAAACAAATGTGTCTTTGGTTTTAAGAAAGCTTTTCAGTTATTGAATACCCCTTGTCTCTTACTTCCAAAGGAAGAACTGCCAGGGCAAACACTGTCCGATGTTCTGTGTAAACACCATCGATAAACAGGACACTGAAGCAGAAGGACTAGAGGAACTGCAGAGGAATTTCATTTTGGCTTCAAAAGTAAGCACCAAGTCTCAGAAAGAGAGTCTAATAATAAACCAGAGAAGACACAACTGGACAAAAAATGGCCTATAAGAAGTCTGGATTTGATGGTAAACCAGCTAGTCACTACTCTTTGAAGGAAGGCTCAGCTCTTTGCTGTGGTTGATAATTTGCAGTGGGATGACTTTTTACTTCAAGAATTACAGCTTGAAAGACTGGTGTATAGAGAGATAAAATAATAAATGTAGTTTAGTGTCATAAAAAATATATCAGTCTTCCATTTAATATCTTCATTGTCTTGCAACACACTATATTTACTTGCTTTCACCTAGTACACTGTAAGGAAAAAGTACATAGCTCTTGCAACAAATTGAGAACATCACCTAACTAAGACACAAATAATAACAAATCAATTGCCTTTCTTTCACAAAAGGAGACATCCCACAAGGAATAATCATCACACCTTTCATCTCCCACTCAAGTGACACCAATGTCTCTGTTCAGTCCAACCCTCTCCCTCCTCTCCATTACCTGCCCATTTGGATTTACAGTGGGCAGTCATAAGAGCCTGAAATAATCTGAGATCCCTCTTTTGCTGTCATCTTCTCCTTGTGCTTGAAATGAAGTCATAGTGCTACGTTTGTGACATCCCATTCATTTCCATGGAAACAGATTGCCAGTTCACAGGCACAGGCTTATGGCTTTACTGCTACATGAAAAGAAGGAACCAATATCTGAGAAAAAAAAAAAAAAAAAAAAAAAAAAAGGAAAGAAAAAAAAGGGGGGGGAAAAAGTAAAGAAAACCCTCTCACTGGAAACAGCAGCAATACACATGGTTTCTGCAATACACATGGTTTCTTATAGAAATAAACATTATCACATTTCTTACAGCATGAGAATTTTCCTTTAGATTCCAATTGTCATGCCTGAAATGAAATGCATGGCTGCACACAGTCTTTGTAATTAGTGATGCATTATTCATAGCAATCTATATCCACTCTGAGAGACGTTATTTCAAGGCTCTATTCTGCCTTACTTCCTCTTACTTCTCCATTTTCATTCTTTTTCCTTTGTCTTTGTAAGACTTTCACAAGGAATTCAAGTCACAAATTAAGCATCCTTCCCCACCTTCCATCTTAATTTATCCCCTGTCATTCATCTTAGCTCTCAGAATCCTCTCCAGCATTATTTATCCTTCATCTCTTTCAAGAACCCTTTACAGGTGTCTGTTTTAATCTTGTGTTTTATCTCTTTTGTCCTAGTTTACAAAAAAAAAACTAATATTGAAGACACAGATATGCAGAAGGAAGTAGAGGCCCATCATCCCAACTGAACGTGCTCCCTATTCTGCCCATTCATTATGTCCCAAATCCTTCAGTCACAGCGATTACCACCAGCACTTTCTATGGATTTCTCTTTTCATCTTTCCAGGACCTGGACATGTTGTTGTAAATTAGGGCTGCCTTCAGGCTGCTCTGATTCACACACAAGCTGCTGTTAGCCCATGTTGAATCTGGATGCAGCACAGGATCACTCCAATTGCTCATCCACAACTTTCCATCATTGCCACAAAACACTGAATGGGGGACAAATGTGAGGTCATTCACCCTAATATATACCTACAAAGGACCTACTGCATTGGTAATTCTGTGCAAATATCTCAAAAATATCCCCTCTTCCCAAGTGACTCTGAACCAAACAGCTTGTTGTGGGCTATACGGCACTCTCCCTATATTCTCCTTGGCTATGAGAAGTCCTTCTCCCAATTTCCTTTCCACAACCATTCACGCTGCTGAGAACAGAAGTTCAGCATAACATGACCTGCTGCTATTTAAATGAGGCCCTAAGTGACCTACCCTCACTGGCAGGCTGGAGGCAGGACCTTTCTGTCTGAAATATGACAGAGCATGGAGAAGCAAGGGACAAGAAGGTGTTGATATAATGAAGCTTTGATCCGAGGAAACCTGCCCAGTGGGATGGTGGTGCAGGACAATCCAGCAGGTGTGTGTGCTCTGGCGGAAGGCAGGGGAAAGGGGATGTTTATAAAACAGGAGAAGCTGTGTAGCTCTTAATGTGTCCAGGAGCCAAACACAAACCTGCCCCTGAATCATTCACCAGGATGTAAAGCTGTGGTTATATTTTCTGATCTTAAGTTTAAGACAATAATGATATCTTGCTATTGTGCTATCTGTCTTCTAGATGACAAACTGAAGATAGCTCATTGACACAGCAGGTTTCTGCAGAAGAGCGAAGAGTCACAAGTTGTGAATTATCCACACTTCTACCCTTGTTTGAATAAGTATTCTAATGCACTCACTACCACATATATGAGGATCTGCTGAGACGAAAAACACACTGAAATATTAGCATTCCTATTTTTTGAAAACAACCTTAAAGGTAAGATGAAGCAATTTATACCAAAATTAAACAATACATGCACAGAAAATATTGCAGTCAAAATGCAAAAAGGGACTTTTCTGATTGTGTGATTATTTATCAATATGCTGTTTTCTGCTGTGTAGCAGAATGGCCTTTGGTCCCAGGCACAGCAGTAAGACTACTTGTCTGTGTAGTCTTGCAGGCTTGTGCTGTACTTAGAATCATAAAATCATAGAATGGTTTGGGTTGGAAGGGACCTTAAAGATACTCCAGTTCCAACCCCCCTGCCATGGGCAGGGACACCCCACTAGATCAGTTTGGTCAAGGCCCCATCCAGCCTGGCCTTGAACACCTCCAGGGATGGGGCGTCCACAGCTTCTCTGGGCAACCTGTTCCAGTGCCTCACCACCCTCTGAGTGAAGAATTTCTTCTTTATATCTAACCTAAATCTACCCTTTTCTAATTTAAAGCCATACCACCTTGTCCTTTCACTACACTGATTGACAAGGAGTCCCTCCCCAGCTTTCCTGTAGACCGCCTTTAGGTACAGGAAGGCTGTTATAAGGTCTGCTCAGGGCCTTCTCTTCTCCAGGTTGAGCAACCCCAATTCCCTCAGCCTGTCTTCATAGCAGAGGTGCTCCAGCTCTCTGATCATCCTTGTGGCCCTCCTCTGAACTTGTTCTGACAGGTGCGTATCCTTCTTGTGCTGTGGACCCCAGAGCTGAACTCTGGGTGGGATCTCACGAGAACAGAGTATAGGGAGAGAATCACCTCCCTCACTACACTGGCCACACTTCTTTTGATGCAGCCCAGGATACAGCTGGCTTTCTGGGCTGCAAGTGCACATAGCCGTCTCATTTTGAGTTTTTCACCAACACTTACACCCAAGTTCTCCTCAGGACTGCTCTCAATCCATTCTCTACCCAGCTTGTATTTATGCTTGGGATTGCCCCAACTCAGGTGCAGGACCTTGCACGTGGCCTTGTTGAATTTCATGAGGTTCACACAGGACTACTTCTCAAGCTTGTCCAACAGCTAGGTATCATTGACAAACTTACTGAGGGTGCACTCTATCCCACAGTCCATGTCACCAACAAAGATGTTAAGCAGCACTGGTCCCAACACCGATCCCTGAGGAACACCGCTTGTAACTGGTCTCTACCTAGACATTGAGCTGTTGACTGCAATTCTTTGAGTGTGACTATCCAGACAATTTCCTTACCCACCGAGTGGTCCATCCATCAAATACACATCTTTCCAATTTAGAGACAAGGCTATAATGTGGGACAGTGTTGAATGCTTTGCACCAGTCCAGGTAGATGTTGCTCTTCCCTAATCCATCAATGCTGTAACCCTATCAAAGAAGACCACCTGATTTGTCAGGCATGATCTGCCCTTAGTGAAGCCGTATCAGCTGTCCCCAGTCACCTCCTTATTTTCTGTGTGCCTTAGCAGAGTTTTCAGGAGGATCTGCTCCATGATCTTGCCAGGCACAGATGTGAGGCTGACTGGCCTGTAGTTCCTGGGCTCTTCCTTCTAGCTATTTATGTAGCTACCTGTTGGAAGTAATTGTTTATTACAGTAACTCAGTAATTCATGTATGTAACATGAAAGGCTTATTTTCATTTTGCTGTCCGTTGTTGAAGTTTCTCTTGACAGCTTCGTATCTTATTTCCTCTTATCAAAAGTTTCTGTCTGCTGGTTTGTTGTGGTTTAACCCAGCAGGTAGCTAAGAACCACACAGCTCTTTGCTCACTCCCTTCCCACTCTCCTCTCCTCCCAGTGGAATGGGAGAGAGAAAAAAAAAAAAAAAACAAACTAAAAAACTCATGGTTTGAGATAAAGACCATTTAATAGGTCAGAAAATGAAGGCAATAATAGTAATAACAACAATTAAAAATACACAAAGCAAGAGATGCACAATGCAATTACTCACCACCCACTGACTGATGCCCAGCCAGACCACACGGAGTGGCAGCCTCCTCCCTTATCCACTCCCTGGGCCAATCCCCTCCCATTTTATTGTTCAGCAAGATGCCCTATGGTATAGGACATTCCTTTGGCCAGCCTGGGCCAGCTACCCTGTCCCCTCCCAGCTCCTGGTACACCCCCAGCCTCCTTGCTGGCAGGGCAGCACCAGGAGCTGGAAAGGCCTGGGCTCTGTGTGAGCACTGCTCTGCCACGGGTAAAACATCAGCAGGTTATTAACACTGTTTTCATCAAAAACAGAGAACACAGCATCACACCAGCTATTAGGAAGAAAATTAACTCTATCTTGGCTGAAAACAGGTCATGTTTTCACAAATGACCTAGTACTTTGGGTAATGGTACTTAGGCTTTGGGTTATGGTACAGTCCTTTGTTCATGGTACAGACCATGCATGTCCATGCCATGTCCTGACTGTCCATGGTTTCCTTTCCCAATCCAGCTGCTATCTGGCAATGTGGTGCCATGCAGGATGGTTCTCCTTGTCCCAGAGACACCCATGGGAAAGACACTCAATATCATGATGGAGCTATGAGCAACCATCTCTTCTTTAAGCAGTCTCAGGACCCAGCTAGGGTGTTTTTAAGCATTATACCACAGAGTAGCCCTGCCCAAAAGGCTTCTTAGCATGCTTGAAAGTTTGCATTCAGCAGGCCCAAGTTAGATGAATGTGGTATTGCTTACACTATGCCTAGCAGCACATAGCAAGCATATTATGCCACTGTTCAAATCACCAGTGAAAGTAGCCTGTCACAAGTAACTACCTACATTAAGTCATTTCTGGGAAAAAATCCAGAACTGTTAATGCTGTTAAACAATTGCTATTACTTGACTGAATTTGCCTTGGGCAAACATTAACAGTGACACTGCATTATGCATTGACAGGGATATAAAGACATGAAATTTGAAAATAAATAACTGTCTAGGCTAATTCTTCTTCTTAACAGCAGTCTTCAATAGCCTCAGAAAGAAGTATAGACCAGAGTATAGACCTATGAGCAAACCTGCACTCAGCTCACCTGAGTGAAGGAATTAGGCATTGTTATGTTCTTTTCAAAACCAGGAGAAGTAAAGCACAGAGATCAAGACCGATGTTCTCAAACAATATTAACACGGCTCAGGTATTTGCATTAGTAAGGACTGAACAGTTTTATTCTCCAGATCTTCACCGAAAAACCTATAAATCTTTCCCTGAAACAGGTTCCTGAGAAAGTCCTGTCACTCAAAACATCTTGGGTGTCCATCATTAAGTATGGAAGTTATTTGCTGCCACCCAAAGCACCCTGTAAATATGCTGCTATAAGCATGAGAAACTGATTTGCTGCCTTGTCTGCACCACTGATGTCAGTGATCTTCCACTTCATCCTTACCCCACATTTTGGCTTTGTGTCCCTACAGTTAACTCCCTTGAATGAAAATATTTACATAAATGACTCACTTCAGGAAAGTGTTGAACATCTGCAGTTCTTACTGAGTTCACCTCGGGACTGCCTGAACAATCCTCTAGTGCTTCTGCTTTTTGGTTGGTGTTGTCCCTGTTGAGGAACATTAGAACAAAAGAGACACGCGATTAATGTGACTGAAACTACACAAAAGGGTAGATGGGCCATGTGACCAGGCACAGCAGTAGAGTCCTGGTAGAAGGAAGCCCTGCTGAAACAGGGATCTCTAGATAAACAGCAAAATCTGCTTTCTGCAACCTTCAGCAGTTTTATTCTCCAAGTCACATTGTCGATTCAAACTGTGGGAAATAAATGTAACTGGCAAAATTTGGGGCCAAGACTTCTCCCCCTATGGGAAGCATTACATTTAATAGAGTATTTTTTCATCCACATAAACACCTAGTGTACCAATAACAAAGACCCTTATGTGGTAGGAATTAAGCGATTCTGGCTCCAGTCTCTACCACTCTGTTGCTGTGGAGCTAATCCTAGCACAGGAGAAAAGATCCTGCCTTTTTGCTCTATCCCCTGGACAACCATACTATATAAACAAACTGCTACCTCATTCCCATTGATAGAAAGTGGTCCTTACCAGTGATGCCAGAAGGGCTCAATTGAGCCCGTGCCAAAAGAACAAATGGTGTCAGCACATTTCTTAAGAATCCAGATGACAACATCACAACAAAGCATTAGCCTTGATATGGAAACACAAAAACTTCATTATAATTGTCTGACAGAAATGTGCACAGAGGCGGATTTCGTTTCTAGGTCATGATGGGTACAACACAGTATGTTCATAGCACAGTCTGTGTTTTTCTCCTTTCTTGTCCACTGCCAATGGCTTTCATTCCCTTTGACTTAAGGATCTGTCTTTCTAATTTCTGATTCTTTCGTTCTTTCCACACTGATCTCTTTTCCTCTTGTGCAGTTACCTCCAGCTTCCCTAGTTCTTTGGTCCTTTCCATTCTCATCTCCTTTTCCTTCCACTTGTATAAATTCATTTGCCATATCAGCACAATCTTCCTGCTTCCTTTCATATTTAATGTGACACTTATCTTAGTCCTCTTTCCTTTTTGCCGTCTTTGATTTGCTTCTCAAAACCACTGTTCTTTGTTTCATGAGTGGTCCTAACACTTTTGAGACATAAAGTAAAACATAACACAGTCTTCCTCATCTCATTTCCATTCCCTCTCACAACCTGTTCTTCTCTCCCATCCCAAGTTTCCCACTCTTCTCACACACCAGCAAGCCATAGAAACTTTGTTCAATGTCATGTTCCAGTCTCCCTATTGCCTTTTTTTTTCTTTTTCCCCACCATATTTTCACTTTCTTATTGCTTATTCCCCTCTCAATGCCAGGTTTATTGCCTTTCCTGTATTAAAAGCACTCTTGACTTCCCCTTACTCCTCCAATGACTGCTTTATCTTCTTTCTCCCTTTTATGACCAAGCGGGCTGAATAATCTCAGGTCACACATTTTAGTCCCATCATCAACTCTTGAAGTTGGCTTCTCCTTGCATTCATCAGCCACACTTAATGAAGTCTTTAACAGTGCCTTCCAGTTCAAAATTTAGAGAATTCTAAATCTGAAACTGGAGTATTTCACTGTGTCAGTTGTCTCTTTCAAAGGCAACCTTAGTCTGAAATTATACCTCCTCCCACCACTTGTGACACTGGTGTCCCCTAGTCCTCTTCTATTTCTTCAGCATGTCTGTCAGAAGCATGTCCTTGTCTTCCCTTAGTTCTCAGTGTGAATCCCAAATGTGTTTGCCCTTGCTTCCATTCTCTTTCATCTTTATATCTACCTCTGGTTAATCTCATCAACAAAGCATAAACTTAATTATCCTCTCAATACAGATGACCTACAAATCTATTTCTTTTATTCGGACCAACACCTCTCCTTTAAAATCTTAGCTGAATATCATGGTAGCACCTAATTCCCATTAGCTGCAATTGTGTTAACCTTATTTGTGAGTTCTGCTCTGCATCAAACATTAACTCTGTTCCCTGAAGGCTCATCATGGGCTATTTCTTCCCTATTTTTCTCTCAGTCAGTGCAATATCTGTTAGTTCCCACTTCCAGCTAGTTCCTTGTATCACTATGCAGCATTCATTTGTTATTGGTTGCAAATACTGTAATTCAATTTTATTGGGAGTTAAAAATCTAAGTATTTTTAGAGCCAGATTTAAACTTGCACATACTCATGCTTGCTTCCTAGCTGAGCTGCAAGGTTTCTTGCTCTTGATAATAAATATAATCTATTTGTGAGAAGATGAATATTGAAAAGGTACATCCCCTATCATTTGAGATAGTCTTTTATCCAGCTGTCCAACAAAAACACTTTTATCATCATATCTCAGTCAGTTCAATGTCATATCATCCAGCTGGAACAGATGGCCACTTCCCTAGTGGAGAAGTCTTCCTGTGACTGACCTTACCTTGCTGCCATCTCTGTCTCCTTCTTCTTCAGATCTCTCTTCAGTACTCTCTCAGCCCACTGTCATCCTACAGGTTTATTTTTGCTTCTGATCAGCAGAAGCATTCTGACCATTTGCTCTTTCATCATCTCCTTGCTCAATTCTGAAACACGTTTCTATGCTGTTTGCTAGGCAGCTCCTTGCACTCAATGGATGCAACCTCTAAGTGTACAAAAGGAAATCCTTCAGTTTCCTCTGAAAGCTATCTTAAAACTTTCCTTTGACATGTAGCCTTGCAAAAATCTGCAAACAGTGTTGCTGATATGATAGGGCTACTGGCATGGAGAGATACTGATTGTGTCATTGTTTCCTTCTTTGTCAATCTATTGTGTCTTGACCTATGCTTTCACTGAGCATTTTTTTTGGGTCAGGACTCATCTGTCCTGCCCCGATGTGGTGACTACTAAGGGTTACAAAAATGAAAATAAAAATCGTAAACAGCGAACGCTGTCACATGGAGGACCTGCAATAGCACATTTCCCTGAAATAGACTGTCATCTCCCACTAGTATTTTTTTTATATGGGAAAAGAAAGGAACAGGATTTATAGCAAATTTATTTTCAGTGTTTGGTAAAGGAAAAAAAAAAAAAGTCTAAATGATTTTACTGTTTTTTCTCAGCAGGTTTCCCAAGGCAGCAATCCCTGATGTGCAAACACTGCTGATGAGAAGCTGGGGGTGCGTTCCACCACTCTGAATCCTGACACGCTCGGAGGTGAGCAAGGCAGATCTCTGCTTATTTACAGTGCAAGAAGAGGTCATAATTTAATCCCCCAAACCAGTGAGTTTCACTTCTAGAATAATGAATAGATCTTTACAGAGAGAAATGTTGTTTGTAGAAATGAAAAAGCTGGATATTAGCTGCAACGCGGGTGTTTTTCCACAAGGGCAGCCAAGTGTAACAGAGTCACCCAGAAATCTTTAGCCTCAGTGCTTTTCATCACACTCGGTTGGTGGTCTCCTGACATTCATTTATTGGGCTCTGTTCCAATAACTAAAATGACAAATGGCTTTTTCTTTCTTTTTTTTTTTTTTTTTTTTTTTTTTTTTTAAGTGTGCATACTGCTATGATCTGGTAGTATGCACAGCCGATTCCACCAAGAATAAGCTGCAGAATAGAAAAGATGGACCTGGATCTGTATTACATTTTCAGATAATAAGAGACATTATTTCTGTGATTTATTTTGAAGCATGTGAAATAGCTTTTTTTTTTTTTCTTTTTTCACTTAAACTCATTGAAAAGACAGTAGTCTACCCACTTGAGTTCCAAACTCTAGATGATACACACTTCATCTCTTTCCTGTATAAACTCATGAATTAGTACCACATAAGTACTATATCAAGCAAACAGCTACAGCACATGATTCTCTGAGCTGGTGATGATTCAACGCTAGTAGGGAAAAGGGCAGAGCTGTGATACCACTTCTGACACACACTGTTGAGCATCTTACTCTACTGGTAAGAAGTGTTTGGATTTCTCAAATTAAAGAAAAAAAGTTGTGTGAGAGAAAGGCTGTACACATACTCATATATGTGATTAGATCAGCGAGTGAGACTGCTTCAGTTGTTTTGCATTCAGGCCCAGTTATTGGCAGCTTTAGCAGAGTGGAGTTCCATCTCAGTGCACACACACACACAGATAATTGGTCTGCAGAGAGAAGGACTACAATGATAAATTGATATTTCATCCTATTTGTTATTCAAATCACACTTGTCAGTGTACCTTTGACATTACCTTCTATCATAACAGATTTATAAATAATTCTGGTTTGTAAACTATGGTTGATAACATCTAGGATACTTTTAATTGGATTAAAGAATGAACGTTCATTTTAGATTCTCTTTGACAATTTCTGTATCAAATACTTTTGGTCAGGGTTATCGAACAGAACAGAACAGAACAGATTAGTTCAGCAGGAAGGGACCTACAAAGATCCTGTAGTCTAACTGCCTGACCTCTTCAGGACTAGCCAAAAGCTAAAGCATATTTTTGAGGGCATTGTCCAAATGTTTCTTAAATGCTGATGGGCACAGGGCATCAACCCCTCTCTAGGAAGCCTGTCCCAGTGTTTGACCACCCTCATGGTAAGGAAATTTTTCCTCATGTCCTGTCTGAACCTCCCCTGGCACAGCTCTGTGCCATTCCCACACATCCTGCCTTCGGTTCCCAGGGAGCAGAAGCTGAGACCTCCTTCTGCTTTCCCTCCTCTGGAAGCTGCAGGGAGCAGTGAGGAGCTCTTGGCCTCCTTTTCTACAGACCAGACAACCCAAGAGTCCTCAGCCTCTCCTCATAGGACATGCCTTCCAGCCCTTGTGCCAGCTTTGTTGCCCTCCTCTGGATGCAGTCAGGTATTTTAACATAATCTGCACACAGTACTCAAGCCGAGGCCACACCAACTCTAAATATTTCAGGATAATCACCTCTTTAGACTGGTGGGTCATGTTGTACCTACTGCACCCCAAATTGCAGTTTGCCCTCTTGACTGCCAAAGCATGCTACTGGCTTGTGCTGAGCCAGCTGTAGACCAGCATTCTCAGGTCCTCTCCTGCTAAGCTGATCTGCAACCACTTGTCTCCTGTTTGGTACTTGTGTCCAGCATTACTCCACCCCAAGTGTAGAGTCTGACATTTTCCTTTGTTGAAATTCATGCCTTTGCTAATCACCTACCCAGTGTGTGCTCCAATCTATCCCATTCACTTGAGTTCATGTTAAGAAAGATGATAAAGTGAAGTAGCAGCTGGTCGTTAGAAGCTTATGTATTTCATATTCAGTACACATGTTTCTCTTAATCCCAAATAAATTGTATTAATCACAATTTAATTATGTTTCTGCCCTATTAAATTAGAATTAGAGCCTGGAACTCACAGTGAAACTAGTCTGAGTTTTGCCATCTGCAGATCAGGCTTTGTATTTCCTACTGGGTATTTTTATAATAGTTAAATTTTAAAAGTAATAATCACCTATGGATATTAAGACACCTCTGACAGTTGGCACTTATCCACTATTAATGGCTAACCAGGGGTCCCTTTCAATTGTGTACATAATTTAGTCATCATTTGGAAATTAATTATGAAAATATACATGTGTATATATGTATATATTCTTGGTAGAGTGAAAATGGAGTTAGTTTCTGATTAGGAAAGGTGTTAAAGACTCACATCTTCCATTAAAAGCCTGAGATTTGCAAACATTTAGCAGTTCCCAGAAGCTGTCTCTTAACAACAACCAAATGCTGAAGGTTAAACCAACAGAAGCGGGTACATATTCTCCATGTATTGAAGGGCTGACCCCAACAACAGGCAATATTCCCATTCATTTAACTGGCTTTTTCCTTGAGTGAAATCTGAAGGCCCAGATCATACCCATGTGTACATATAACTACATGGGCCTCTAAAGGTCATGAGGCATTTTCTTGTGGAGTATATTGGTTTTAGCTGTCTTGAGATATTTAAGATATCTATGTGGAAGGGGCAGATATCATAAAGGTCTTCTCAGAGACCTGTATTTTTCTGCAGTGGCAGCTAGAGATGAGACTGCACACCTTGGTGCATACTGGCTGACATTAAACACTGGTTCAGATAATGGAATCCCATCCACATTTTCCATCATGTATTCAAACATGTCTTTTGAGTGTGTAAAAAATGTAAAATAGGTAGACCTTAGCTGTCTTCCTTGGAAAAAATATACTTTGAAAACAAGATAAATTGTTCTGCACAAAAATTCATAAGCTCTGCTGTCAGTTTTAGTCAGTTTTGAGGAGTCTTGCACAACTTTGTCCAAAATTTATTCCAGATTCAGTCTGGAAATCCCCCCCCCCCCCAAAAAAAAAAAAAAACTATGTGAAATATGCATAATTCCTGGTATGACCAGGAACCTCACAGGTCAGAATAAGAGTTCTCTTCTCTATACATCGTTTTTTATTACAACTTTCTGCTAAGTTACACACTTCTATCTGAAGGGTTAACTGCACCTTGCACTGGCTTTTAAATTATCTCTATAATGAGGGAATACTGTTACATTTCTGTATGGAAGGGAATATTCTCGTTTCTTTCAGATCGTACTTTTCATGAAGGGAGAAAACAAACATAAATAGAGAGGGAAGTGGTACAGGTGTCTTTACTCCATTTCTCTTTTTCCAAGAATTAACCTCAGGATCTCCCTGAGGACAGGAACAGCTACTTTAAGAGTGCCTAGTTACTGGAATAGGGAAGGAGAATATTACTCTAAAACAGCAGATAACCTGAAAATAGGTGCTTGGGAGCATCTCAATATAAAATAAAGTGCATGGGCACAAAGCATTCAATTATACGTCTGGGGATCTATAAACCTGCAGCCTTAGGAGCACAAAATAAATGGAAGCTGTAAGCAAGGCTACAGCACTATTCAGCAAACACTTGGCAGTCATTTCCATTTGAGAGCCAGGATGCAATACTCGGGGAGTGCTCCAGCTGCACATGACTGCTTTTATTTGTATGGCTTTGGCAGTATGGTTTTAGCAGACTGTATCTCTCGTTCCTCAGTTTGGTTGCTACTACTCTGGTGTTTTTTTGAGGAATCTTGTTTACTGCTTCCAAGTGCCAGATGATCTGTCTTCAGTGAATGTCAATTCTCTTTTACTGTCACTTCAGGTTTTGTCCCTCATATGTGTGACCACACAGTTGTATGTGGCTTCTCATATTTATTTGTTCTGTTATGTTTTGAGCCAAGGGAATACGTTCGGGCACATCTAACTTACAGTATCGTTTTAAGCTGTTTACAGGGATTCAGATTTTGATGGCCAGGTCATCTTGTAGCAGAATTTTCTTAGTATTATCTACTTGGCAAATTTACTTGTCATGGTACTGCTACCTAATGGTCGGATCAAAGAGAAAAATACAACCACTCAAATTTTATAAACTAAAGATACAGCACTGCTACTTAGCAAAAAGAAGAGCTGCAGAATACATTTTAAAATTATGTATGAAATCACTTGCATGATCATGTATCTTAGATGGTCCTAAGATACCTAAAACATCCTATCTGTTTCTGTCGTACAAGGTACTTTCATGATGTTCCATATTCACACCGCTGTCTTCATTTTGCTGGAAAGACTTGGGATATATTGCAGTGAATGTGTGAGGGACACATACAGCAAATGTGTGAGGGGAGATGAGGGACATGGAAAAGCATCCTTCTAGGCTATTGTGAAGTTGCCAAAGCTGAAGATTTCAGTTCTTGTGAGTTTTGTGTTTTTAAGTGCTTTTATTGAGTTGGGTAGACATGGATTGAAGCTAGTTAAGTTCCAAATGAATATAGAGAAAGACCATTTGACTGTGAAGATAATCCTGCATTGGAACAAGTTGCCACTGAGGCTGTGTCATCCCTGTCACTGGAGACCCAGCTGAACAAATTCCCGAGACACCGGGTCTTCCCTCACAGCTGACACTGCAAGGAGAAGGAAGATGGACTAGACACCCCCTGAACTGGCCTCCTACCCTGAATTATCCTGTAATTCAGTGAGTCTGTGAATTTTTCCTTTGAAGTAACCGGTTAGAAGCAAATCCTGTAGAAGATTTTACATATGGAAGCTGTAAAAACTTGGAGTCAAAAGCACAGACAAAAAGCAATTAGTCAGGATCAAGGAATAGTTACAGATGAGAAAATTATGTGAGAGGTAGGCAGCTCTTCTTCCTTTTTGTGGTTGCTCTTGCCTAGAATTCACATTACAAAGGGCATTTCCCTGTAAACATGGGAGAGAAAGTCTATAACCAGTAATTTAAAGATGATGCTCATGAAAATGTACCTTCTCCTCACATAAGTGTTAAAACACAGCAAAACCATTTGAGTAAGGAAGAAAACTCTTTCTTTTGCTGAACTTTGTTCTTAGATGCAAAAGGATGTCCACGAATCTCCAGCTTCTGTGATCTGGTAGGATAGAAACTGTGATAGACCTTTTCAGTAAGATGTCCAAAGCTTAAGACCTTTCTCCAGCCAGGATTTAAGGAGCTGCCAATATTTTACCTATTTAGTTTATAATGTTTCTTTCCTTCCCTCTGAGAGCCTTCCTTTGACCATTTATTGTTATTATTATTTTTTTTATTACTGTTACTTATTTCTCCATCATGTGTGACTTACTTGGTTTAAAAAGACACTGTGCTGCAGCCTATGTGGCCATTGCAAATACATGAGCCATGAAGAAAGGAACATTTGTATTCTTTATGGAAACATGGAGATGTGTGATAGAGTCTAGTTAAAACATCTTCTTCTGTAATACATCTATCAACATAGTTTGAATATCCAATAACACAAATAGTTAAGAGTTGGCTTTGTCGGTGTTATAAACCTACAGGCTAAACTGTTTTGGGCTGCAGAGAGTACTACCTCTTATGCAAGCTGATCATCTTCTTTCTCTCTGATCCTATGAACTGCCTGTGTATTTTGCTTTAGGTTGCTTCCTCTTCTGGAGGGTTTTCCACATGCCTCAATGCTGAGGATCATTGCTTTCCTTCTCCTCTAGTGTAAATCCATCATTACCTGAAGTGTAAATTATATGTACCATCTTGTGTAGTCACAGAGAAAAGAGGAATTTAATTTCCCCAGACCAGTTTTTTGAACAGTCCCTCAGGGAGGGCCCTGCTGAGCATTGCCAAGTGTGTTCTCTGTCTAATGCCTAAAGTAGAGATTTCCAGTCCATGGGCTGTGAGCACAGAGACTGACTCTAGGAAAAACAAAGGCTTTCTCAGGGTTCCTCCTTGTTTCAAACTACTAACCCCCTAGTTTTTCAAACCATTAAGGACAGAAAGTGCAGGGAGCAGGACTACTTATAGATCTACAGCTCAATATCTAGTATGCATTAGAAAGAATGGGCACAGTTATCAAGAAATGAGTATCTACAGAAAAAAATGCACAAATTGTTTGAAGTCTCTAAACTTAAACATGCAGTGGTCCACTAGTTGAAATGGAAATGTCAAAAGTGTTAGTTGTTGAAATCAAATCTTGAAACTCCAGGGGCTCCTAATCGCAAAATAGTTTTTCTACTTTGAGCTTAAATACATTCATGCCACTAACAAAGAAACGTTGTTCTGCTTCCAGAAATATATTTGTGGGTAATGTATGTGAAGCGGGTTATGCAAAAGACCCACTTCCCTGAGACTGCTGCACAATGACTGTACATATCTAGCTGAGGAAGTTGCCATATGGAGAGAAATCATTGGAAACCTGGCATTGGGTATGAAATTCTGGTGTGATAAGATAACTGAGAGAAATTACTTTAGGGAGAAAGATTCTTGCAAATAAAGGGTCAGAATTAATGATGCAAATAGCAAAGCTCCTGGCAGTTACTTAGCTCCTGTTTAGATGACTTGTTTTACTCAACCAGGGTTAAACTAGTGCAAAATCTTTACATAGCTGTTGACTTCTAATTAAATGAGACGAAGATTTATATGTTTATTAATATAGCCATATATATATATGGTCCATCTGTATTTAATGCTAAAATCATTTTAAAGTGAGAAGGTTGTGACAATTTAGTACGCTTGGTGTTAAAATTACCAGTTTCAAATTCAGGCAAAAATGAAATAGTTTCTCTAATATTATTTTAAATTAAGTAACAATAAATAGCTAGAAAAGTATGATGTTAATGTTGTTCATTTAATCTTGATGCTGTTCTTAACATTTGCATATTTTCATAACTTTTTGTAACAGGAACAATCCATTACAACTGGAAAAGTATATTTTTTATTGTAGTGTTTCTCTAGTTCAGAAGTTAAATTCAGGTCTATAGCTTTATTAACATCCACCCTGTGGGATAAAGCAATCACTTTGCAGCTACAGTCATTTGAAACTTTTTCAGCAAAAGCTAGTATCAGACCATACTCAAATATCAGCTCATGTTTTCATACTTACCCAATACTTCAGCCAGGTTCCCCACAGTTTACAGAATTTTTAGTTAACTTGGACAAAGTTTTGAGCAAACCTGGGGTTAATTATGACTTCATGTAGAAACCATGATAAACACTGTGGTTTTGTAGAATTTTGATTCAAAACCAGGCAAGACTTGTGGGTTTTGGCTGAGCATCACTGAGTTTCAGTTGTATGTTAACCCAAAACTGAAAACAAAAATTGCTCCAGTAACATTTGAAAAATAAAGGGCACTGATACGCCACATAACTGAGTTTATAGACATCTGTTTGCAGCCCAGCAATCTGTTTCATGGCTTTCTGTGAACACCTGGTGACAACATTTCATGCCAACAACATGAACTGATGTGATATTACAGAGGATTTTTCCTTGTGTCTTGAATGATACAATGGATCACTTCACATTTGGTAATCTCTGGACCTGTGACATACCAGTACAGCACATGTGCTGGTCTTGTTGTGCCTGATATATATAAACTTTGAAAGATTTGAAAGAAGTACTAGATCCCTCATGTTTCTGAGTCAAAACTTCTTTCCCTGCTCTATGACAATTGTTAATGTTGTCCCCAAAGTGAAAAAAAAAAAAAAAAATGGAGCAAAAGTCTCAGCATTCACAGAGGAGTTCCTGATATCTTATTTCACCACAACTGTCTCTGGAAGAATTTGCTTCAATAAAGCTCCCAGCTGGAGCTGTAATCAAGTCCATCTTTTAGAAACAGACTGACTGACAAACTAACAAACAGCAAATGGTGGTGTCAGTGAGATTGGTGATAGCCGAAGGAATTATCCTGTGCAAGTGGAAAACTGAGACTTTCGTTGTATATAGCAATTGTCTAAGAGAATTTAGAAATACAGCAGTCACAGAGAAACCCTCTCTTGAGATAGATTCAACAACAAAAAAATCCCATTTGGGATAATATGCCTGAATTACATAAAGTAAGTCTGTATCTCTATATCTATTTAGTACCTCAAGGCTCATTTGATAGGCATTCACACTCCTATGGAAAGGCTGTGTCATGCTTAAAAGCCTTCATAATACTAGAATTTATTGAAATTTTACTCAGTGGTTTCATATCTACAGTAGCAACATCTGCTTAAAATGTTGATTTTTTTTTTTTTTTTTTTTTTTTGTGGTGTTATTGCTGATATGTTCTCACATTGTTCTTGTGTAATGTTAGGAGTCATATGGCTTGGCTTTGCTCTTCTCTTTTTGTATATTTAAAAAGCATCAGCAAAGTTTTCTAGCAGCAAAACATAGCTGACAGACTTTTGGGAGGTATTGTTCTTGTCCCTGTCACTATGGCTTCATGCCACATTCTCACCCCAGACTGCTGAGGCATCTCACTATTTTCAGAAGAAGCAGTGGAGTGCCACATTGGATCCTAAAGTATTTGCAGTTATGCTAGTGTGGTGCTTTAATAAGGTGAACACACCTGGGATTTTGTACAGAAATTATTCTCCAGGGGGGTGCCATGCTCCCAGTCTGAATTCATCTGATACATTTGAGTATCTCTACAGAGCTCAATGTTGCACTGCAATCACTTTCCAGCAGTGTTACAAACATTAATTACCTCTAGGGTCTTTTCATAATGTTTTCACATCATTGGCATTGCTGTAGCTCATTATATTCTGATGACTGTAGCAGAAAACAAGATCTGTTGACTGGATCACTATTTTTATCAATTTAACAAGTACATTTGCTAGTACTAGCTTTGCCTGGTACCAAAAGGAACCACTAATTGTAGGAATTACTAGAAGTCATTACTGGATGACTTTTAACTAAGCTGTGCTCTCTTAATCTTGAATGAGAAAAATAAATATGTAAAATTGGCAAAAAGTGAGCCTAAGAACCCAAAGAACAAGATGTATTTCAAAAGCAGCTTTCCAAAGCTGTTTCTTCGAGGAGGGGCTGGCATAGTCTTCTTCTGCCATTTGATCTTATGTAAAAGACCCCTTCTGCTCCCTTCTGCTCTGCTTACAGCTTTGTTCACAGTCACGTACCACCATAAAACAGCATGTATTAGAACAATGTTTCTGGCTGCCTGGATTAGGGCCAGATCCCATTGCCCTTCCTTGACACTGAAGAGATTGAGCGCTGACTGGCATCAGTAGTTTGGCTGTGATTACACATTGCTGGGTTGGTGTTTATGAAAAATGACCAAAAAGAAGAGGAGATAAACAACAGGGCAAGGAAACAGACAAACTGGCAAAGACATTACCAAGGACTTCATCCAGCTGAATAAGAGATAAGGGGGTAGATATCCAGCTGGAGGACTTTTGCAAGGGCTTGTATCTGTTGGAGAGCTAAATTCATTTATTTATAAAAGGATGTGTAATATATATGGAACTGGAATCGTCAGCTGATTTTTTCCCATTTCAAAGAGTACCAGCAAGTTCTTTGGCAAGTCTTTTATTTGCATATGGATCTTAACCTTGTCACTTTTCCCATGTGTAGCAGCATTGATGAGGAATTTTGTAAATAAAAACAATAAAAACAAAATACAGGAATGAAAATATTACTTCTTTACCCACTATTTTTACTAGAGAAGAAGGCTTGTCTTAGTTTAAAAACATTCTGCAAGACTGCTGATAACATTTATGAGACATAAAAATAGATGGTTTAGATTCAGATAGAGGTCTACTCTTTAGGAGAGACATGAAAGGAGCAGAATAAAAATCAGATGCATATTGACCACCCACTACTCCAGCCTCTGATTCCAGAAACTGCACTTACTTCATCCTAAACAACGAGAAGGTGAGTCAAAGAGGATGCATGATAGCTTCACTCCAGTTAACTCACAGATAGATGACAATTCATTTGTGTACCCTCCACGTTCAATCTTAGCTTTGCTTTGACCAAGGTTTTCAGTTGCTCTTCAGTTTTCCATTCTTTGACTCAGTATGGTTTAAGAGTTTAAAATCATAAGAGGTCCCTACAGAGTCAGATGAGTCTCACTGTAGGGGTCTCTGCCAGCAGCAGATGAAGGGAAATTGAGTTAGGACACCAAACCCAGTTGCTTTCTATGGCTTGTTCCCTATTATTCACCCAGCACCCATAGCCATGATGGTATGGATGTCAGAGGATGCACCCTTGTCAAGTTGCTCAGCATCTGTTTATGTCACCTTGTCCCTTGTTGCACCTGCTGAAGATTTTGTTTGTGTCTTACACTCTCAGGGACAAGAATAAAAGATTTTATTTCAGACTGACTTGCCTCTGTTTCAAGAAACAAACAAACAAACAAACAAACAAACAAACAAAAACAAACACAAGACCTGCCTAAAAATCTTCAAGCAAGCATCAAAAAATAAAGGGCCCCAGATTGTTTCTAGTCACTTAACATTGAAAGAAAGAGAATGAAACATGTTGGAAATAAAGGGTCCCAAGGCTGGGGTCAGCCTCTTTTAATGCATTTGTATACTGCTGAGCATAATGCTTGGCCCCACAAATCTCAGCCTTTTCTCCCTCCAATATAAACACCAAGGCAGTTTTCTGGGCCCATATTTCAAGCTTGTCAAATAAATTCTCCCAAGGACTGAAAGACCAACAAAAACCCTCTTGCCTTTCCATCATTTTTTTCTTCATTTTGCTTTTTAACATGCATACAGCAGTAAAGTATCACTGGTATTTGCACATTAATCCAAAAGGTACAATAAAATGTAAGAATACACTGTACTACTTTCTCCCTTTCAGGAGAGGATAGGCAGACAAAGCATGGTTAATGCAGCAGTTCTGATAGCTTTTTCATCTGAGCCTCCCTCTTTCTGGAGAGCTTGCTCTGCTCGAGTGCTCCTCTCTCATCAAATACACATACACCCCATGCCTTCCTTTGCTCCAGACCCTGCTTGCCAAACTGTTCCTGCCCCCTTACAGAAATCCTTTGCAGCTCAAACTCCAGCAGAGCCAGCTTTGAGCTCATCCAGCCTAACTCTGCCAATTCCTACATCTCAGTTTAGCCTCTCGCTGGCTACTGCACCTAACCTAATCTAACCCTTGCTAGACTGAATACTATACCTTCTCTAAGCCTCCTGGATAGGAGGAAGCTATTGCATAGTAGGAGAGGAGAAAAAGTGAGCAAAGAGAATTGAGGGAGGAGAAGGACAAAAGGCAGTTGATGGACCTTCCTTGGGATGTCTCGCTTCTGAGCTGAGGATATATTCCTGGCTCTCTCGAGGGATTTGTTTCACCAGTCAGAAAACAGCTGGCTTTAATTATGTTCAAAAGATACTTATTGACTGAGATGATGGCCCAGCTCTAGAGTAAAAGAAATAAAAAACTATCCTTAAGGAATGAATACAACCAACAGGCTTCAACCAGCTCCTTCAGCAGAAATAGTTAAAAAGCTGTCCAGAGTAGAGTTAAATTTGAGGAAGACAGGAATCACTTTGTGGCTCAGGCATGAATGGGGTGATATAAACCTAGTTTTGATGGGAGATTTTTCATATGTTGTATATGAACAGTTTATTCTTCATTTGATACATGAATGTGATGTCTCTGATTTTATCGTAATAGCAACTTTGACAGAATGTAATGATCTCACTAGTCAAAAGCAAGCAGGGTGGAAGGCAAGAGGGTTACAATGACCCTGAAGGCTGAGTCTCCTGTTTTGCCCCTCTGAGGCTTACAAAGCAAGAGGCAAGGATTGGTGTGAGCTCTAAGGGCTCTAAGCCCAGCAGTAAGAGAGCACCATATGCTGAAGTTGAGCTGCCATTTTAGACTCCCATCCTCCTTCATGCCTTGCTTTCTTTACATGGCAAGTTCAGCAAGACCACTCTTAAGATAGGGGAGCAATCCCAGGCTTTTACTGTGGTATACTGATGATTGCTGATGAATGCAGTTTATTTGAATGCCAAGGAATTGTGCAAGGAGAAGGCTGATTTTACTCTCTGTGATTGTTCTGATGTTTTGGGTTTTATTTCTCACACAGCTCTGGAGATTTTACCAGTTAATTTTCTGTCTGTCCTCCCAGATATAAGCTATGTGTTAGGAAAATGATGGATGATGTGAAGGTAAGATTGCTGTGGCAATGATGCATTTCCCCCATTCCACTTCTAAAAGTTAAGGACAGATTGTCCTCCTCACTCAGCACAGCAGGCCTAGGGATTAATGAAATATCATTTGTGCTTTCCTTTGACATCAGGTGTAGCATTCATCCTCCCATTCAAATGACCATGCTTTCAAAACAGGTTTCACCCATGCCAGCACTACTGTGGCAAGGCAAAGGTCTGTCCGAGCTAGCTGGTTGGGTTTGGCAGCAGCTGCAAGCAGATTAGGGAGAAATGGGTAAAAAAAGAGGAGAAATGTGTATGGGAACAGTCCTGGGATCATCTCACATCTGCTAGCATGTTCTGTTTCAGAGATGTTTGATCTACAGAATGGAGCCAAATTTCAGTCTGCAAACAACCCTTACACATGCAAGGATAACAGCAAACAAAGGTTGACAGGTTTATCAAACATCACGGGCTTGCTTCTGCAAAGGAGGACAGTTTTCCCCATCTCATCGTTGTACCAACATTTCCCATGATTTAAGTTACGCATTTTATGACACAGTATATCTTTGGGTTTGAACCCAAAGTTGATCAGGTCATGGAGGGGCCTCTATTTTTTTTCACTGAACCATTACATTCTCACACTGTTCATGCCATCTAGAAATGAGGTGATTGGAATTGCAAAAATTATTCAAGATGTTGTTTTATCAAAAGTGGTATCCTGTGACTACAGGACTGAGAAAAAAAAAAGAGTCATATCCACAAAAACAGAAAATATACCACTGAATTACCAAATGAAAAAAAAAAAAACCAACAACAACAACAAAACAACAAAAAAGATATATTTAATTGTTAACAGTTGTTTAAATATTAACATGCTTTGTTGTTGTTAACAACTGTTTACAGTTGTTTGCTCAACGAAGTTGAGCAAAATCTCATTATTTCAAGGGGGATATTTCAAAACACACCTTTAAAAATAGACCCAAGGACAGCAAACAAAAACTAAGCTATACTGATTATACCATACTTTTCATTTTATTAAAATAACCTAAGTAGCTTAATAGCAATTTTCCTCACTTTTTTTTTTTTTTTTACTTTTTTTTTTTTTTTTTTAAAACATCTAACGGGACTGTTTGCCTGAGTTCAAATACAAGCTGAACTGAATATAGAAACCAAGAAAAATGTGAGAGTCATGATAATTTGTGTCCAAAACCCTCTTTTTCACTTTCTCACTATTTAAAAAGCAAAAGGAACACCTGAGAGATCCTCTGAACTTCATTTGAAAAAGTTCTTAGATTACAGAGAACAGAGGAAGATGCCAAGTGAAAACCTGTGCATCCACCCTTTATCCCAAATGTATGCGTTGCAGGTGGATTTAATATATAGTTATGCATACGTCTAGATAAATAATCTCGCCTCATAAATGCTCAAATTGAAAGACTGCCTAAGATACAGAATAATTTGATATTGGTACATGCATCTTTTACTGTTCAGAACTCATTGTAAATCATCTTGCAGTGTGCACTGAGAAATGAATGGTGTTCAAGGTGAGAACTCAGAGACATTAATTTGATATTGTATCTAAAATATTGCGCCCTCATCACCATTAAATGATCTATAAAGTATTGAAGAGTTCAGCCAAATAACCTTGGTTAACTAGCACAACTTATCATTCATTGTCTTACGGATGAAAAATACAGATGAGGATCTTTCTAAACCTCTTTAGGATGCAGGCACTTTGCAGACACTGTGCAAAAAGCTGTTCACTGGATTTCAGCAAACAACTTCTGTGCTGATGGAAAAGCAAAAAGATCGTTCATGCCAATATATGGAAGGACTTTGTTTTTCATCTAGACTGAAAAACGGGGGGAAGAAATGTATACAGATAGCCGTCGGCTCCTCACTCTCTACAAAAAAAAAAAGGAGTCTGTGGTCTCTTAGTCCATTGCCAACCTAATAAACTTTCAACTTGGGTGGATGCATGCTCTTGTGGGAAGAGTTCTGCTGACTCCCTGCTTTGGCCCCTTGCATTGCTCATGTTCTCCCAGTCAGTAAAATGGACACCCTGTCCCCAGAATGGCTATCTAGGAGGTGTTATGGGAGGCAAACACTATGTTTCCACTCATTTCATTTCCATGGGGGGGAGTCAAAACTGTATATGTATTGCTAAATTGGCTCTGGAATGGAAGTGTTTATTCCTATGGATAAGCAGCTCATAGCGTGCTTGAGGAATTTAAAACACCAAGGTGCAAGGCCATCATTAAATGGGCAAGTATTTGTCAAAAAATAAATGATGGCAAACTGATGGTTAGACACAAATCACGATAGGAATTGGGAGGGAAGGAAGGCTGGAGGGAAAGAAGGAAGGAATTTTTTTGGTCTGTTGTTAGAAAAGATCTGACCAAATGATATAAAAACCAAAACATTTTGACACTGTGTCTGGCACTGCGTTGGGGTAGGACTGGTAAGCATCTTCTAGTAGTTGAGGTCATTCTTGCATAGCCAGCACAATACAATTATACAACTTTGTAAAGAATTTTGCTTTGTTATCTCTGAAGGAAATGGATACAAACCTCTGGACCATAACTTTTTTCATTTATGAATGTTGAGGTGAAGAAAGTCATAGAAGAATGGTAACATCTCTGCGAACTGAATCAAGACTCTTAGGAAATTAAATGTTTAAAAGGACTTTTACAATTGCATCACACAGTAGACTGAGCAGAAACAGTTAAAGCTAGCAAAAGGACAAGATGATTTATATCCTGTAGTTCAAAAGGAGACAGTGAAAATAATAGAAAGTTTTTTGGCAAACATCTTTGATATTCAGTAAGGACAAAGATGGCGGTGTTAGAGGACAAATAGCTCATGTTGCTGTGGGTGCCAGAAAATAACCTCTGGACTGTGATTCACTGTGGTAAATTACCAGAAATAGCATTAAAGATTTTTAAAATATCTTATGCAGAATATGTAATATTGGCAAGCAATATTTGACATGGCATTGAAGAAGCACATCCATTACAGAAAAAAAAAATAGTGAGCAGGTGTCTTATATGATGTCTAACTGCCATCTAGACATGCAGTATAACAAGTAGGTCAAGACCAAACCAAGTCACAGAAGAATTAACTCTCTTGGAGGCAGATACAGAACTGAGGCTGGAAGGGACCTCTGAAGGTCATCCCACTCCTCATCAAAACCAAGACAACTCTGAAGACAGAAAGAATTGGTCAGAGCTTTGTCCAGTTGAGTTTTGAATGTTACCAAGGACAGAGAGACCCCCTCAAACTCTCTGGCTACCTGTTCCCATGTTTGACCTCCCTCACTGTGAAATGCCAACATGGAGGAGAAAAGGCAAGACATCAAGTCTGGTTTTGAAGCCATTTGACAGAGGGGAAAATAAGAATAAGAGGTCTGAAGGACACAGGCAGAAGGGACTGGCAGTTGGCAATGAAGGCATTGTCTTTTGCTATTTATCAGATTCTGCCATTTCACAGGTGACATTTTCACTCTTTCAGAAATGATTTTGTATATGGACTAATACAGTGCCTACTGAGACTCTCTAGAGCTGGATGAGACAATTTGCTTCACCCCGATTGCATATGCCTCTTGATTTTTTGTCCTCCCAGTAGAAAATCATCCCCATGCAAACCAGAACTTAACACCAGTGAGATGTTTTCTCAATGTCTTTCAACGTCACTACACCTGGAAAATGTATTGCCACACAAGTAAGAGCCCTAATGAAAAGATGGGACCAGATTCAGTAACAAATTCCGTGGGAAGCTGAGCTATGTGAAAGCACTTGCTTGGCTTCATTTTATAACTGACATAAAGTTATCCATTTTGGCATAACTAAACTCATGAGAAAGCCAGACCATGCATGGGAAAGAACAGTTCATGGCAGTAAAAAAAAAAGACCTCCCTGGTCAGAATGCAGTTCTGGACAGGGGACTTGCTGGTTCAGAATTGTAGATCTTAGCAAAGCTGGTGAAATACAGTTTTCATTTGTACAAAGGGGAAAGCAGAAAGAAAATGAGCCGAAACCTACTGCATCCTAGGTCGGAGATTTTTGTGAGATAGGACAGTAAATGCATACCTCCCATGTTTCCATTATACATGATTTACAGAGGGAGCAAAGGTGCTGCATCCCTGATGAAAGCTGCTCAGTGCTTTAGCAGAAGCAACAGCTGGAAAAAAAAAAAAAAAAAAAAAAAAGTTAAAAGAAAAATAGTATGCACTGCAGGCTACTTCATGAAGATGCACAAACCCCAGGACCTAGACCTAACTACATATCAAGGCACAGCAATGATCCCATCACAATTGTGCATTTCTCTTCTTCTCCCCCTTCCTTGGTACCACATAGCTCTGTTCGTCTCGTGTTAAGTGAAACAAAACCTCCAGGTCACATGAGGGGTTTATTACAGTCCTTACTGTAATAGAAATGATAATATGGCCTATATGAAATCTGACAGATGAACAAAGGACAAAGCAGATACTTTTGTTTTAGTGAAAAATATCAATTATGCTTGTGTTTCTTAACCACACATTTATCTCCCTCCTTATTTATTTATTTATTTATTTTAAGCAAACTACCCATACTGACAGTTATAACTTTGCCAAAAAAGTCTGTTTCTGCCTGATAACATCAAGCTATGTGAAACAACGTAGTATCGTCTAAAATCCCTGCTATTCTAGTAAGTTAACAGTGTAAACAAAAAGGCTCTTACTAAAGAAGATGAACCAAAGATACATTTTGAATTAAGCACAAAGCAAACACTTAACATACAAGAATAAATCTTCTCCAGCTGGCAAACATTACAGGAATAGTTCATTCTTTCAAATAGATTGCATGGGGTTTGCACTGCCAATAGTATACACAGAGTCATTGTTTCAGTCTCAGCAAGAGAGTTATTTATACACTTTGAATGAACACTGCTTTCTCCAGAGCCTTTATATAACTTCACAACAATCATCCATCAAAAACAAACCCCCAAAATAATTTTTTTCCTGATGTATGAGATTCAGATGGGGGGCACTAATGCTTATTTTTAATAGATCTTAAGCACAGAGAGGGAATATTAGGTCACACAGTCAGATCTCTTGTATATCATAGGCCATAAAATTTCTTCCACCTACTTCTGTATGGAGCCCAATAGCTGACATTTGGCTAAAATGTGCACCTGGAAGGTTTGCAGTCTTCAATCCACCACTGCTCTCTGTAGCTGGTTCCAGCAGAAATCAACCTCACTATTAAACATTTGTGTTGCACTTCTATTTGATTTTCTTTGGCTTTGATTTCCATGGTTAGGTTCTCATTGTGCTTTCCTCTGATCCTTGAAAAAGCCTTTTAATAACTGTTATTTCTTTACCATCCAAGAACACAGAACCATCTGAATACTCTGTGGTTTTGGTCCATTGGTAGTCCTGAAAAAAAAGGAGGCAGGAGAGGGAAGGCAGAGAGGGAGTTTTGTCTGAAATCCAACTAAATTGTATTTGCTTTTTTTAAAAAAAAAGTTGCTTCAGATTAAATGGGAACAGTTTTTTTGGAAGTTGGTTCAATTTGAAAATTTGAAACTTGTCAACCTATGCAAAAAGGGAGTATCCAAACAAAAAGCACCCCCAAAACTCAGAAGGAAGTTCAGTGAAACTCATGTTGCCTTTTTGCACTATCCTGTCACTACAAGGTTTCAATTTAAATACACTTACTTTAATCAGCACTTTAATATGATAAGTGTATCAATTTTGGTATTGTGGTAACCTCACCAAAGTGTATCTGCCAGAAAGCATCTGCTACTATTCTTAACACCCTATATTTGAAATAAAGCATACAATCATTAGTAAGGGAAATGTTATCTGAACTTTACTGAAGGGTTTCATGACGATGTTATCCTTTATTTCAGGATATGAGGATTTTTAAATTGCTTGTCTTTAGACTTAAAGCTATCTTTAATCCAAAAAAGATGACTGAGCAGTGGACCCTACAAGTACATACATACACATTTGAATGTGTAAAGATATGTTTCTGAGGCTTCCCTGTATAGTCCTCTCACACTATATAATACTTACACAACATTAACCAGGCAGAAAAAGGTAACATGAAATTGGACTATCATTTAATTCTAAACACTGGCTCCCTGTAAATGGTAGCCCAGAAGACCATTAAATAAATGTTTATGTTCCAGCAGATTTCAATTTCCCATGCTTCTGATGTGATTTTCATACATGTTGCACAAACCACTGTGAGTGTTCATCTTTGGTTTCCCATTCTTACTTTCATTTAGGAGGATAAATCTAACTTGCATCATGGGAATATCAAAGGGCAAAATAGCCACTAAAATGCTATTATGGCTTCTATGTCATTTTAATAGAAATATAAAGAGCAATTGACATCATTTCTGCACTTATTATGCAAATTATAATATTTTCAGCTCCATTGATTTGCCAGTGTGCCTTGGTATTGGCATTACATCCAGCATTAGCATCCCTTTATTTATGAAGGTGGTGCTAGGGAAACTTTTATTTTAACCACCATCAGCACATTTTAATCAATAAAGTCTTATTACTTCTGTAATCCAAATAATTTTACTATTGAACTTAATTGGCAATGAACAGAAGTAGCATAATCACTGTTCGGTAGGGATCCTCATATGCTCCACATGTATTTGCTTTAGGATCAGTGAAAAAGTAGGAAAGCTGCCAAGAGTTTTCTGGCTGGCAAGTCTTTGGGGGCTTATGAAACTTCCCAGACTTCTCATTTTTCAATTAAAAAAAAAAAAAAATCAGTTTTGAAAAGTTAAAGGGACTTGCAGGCTTTATGGAACTTTCTGATAACTTTTTGAGGGAGCACTTTCTTATCCAGGAGAGAAAAGTTACACAAATAACTTTCCCAGTAGCCTTCCTGGGCCAGGGAAAAATCTCCATTTTCCTGGACTCAGCTTTGCCATCCACTCATGTTCAAGTGCCCAATTTCCCATGTGGCTCATTGCAGACAGACCCACCGCAGACTTATCTGTATATCTGAGGGAAGATTGGCTTCCCCACCTGATGGTGACATGAAGAAAGCCTAGTGTTTCACCAGATACAAGAGTATTTTCAATGGTGAAGAAAAATATAGAGTGCCACATTGCATTCCTTAATAACTGTCTTTTGCATATCATCCAGTTTCTGTGTGGAAGTCAAAGAACTGACCAGCTGAAAATACTGCAGCAAAAAATGGAATAGACATGTTTATGAAAACAAAGTGATAAACTAAAAATGTAGGAAAAGGATTATTGCAAACCTCTTCATAATGCTGTGCGATGTATCTAAACAGTTTATGAGCTTCATCTGATTAATAATACAAAAAGATGCCAGTCAAACAGCTTTAGCACAGTCACACTATTCCCAAAACTCAGAAACTCAGATGTATATTTTAGCTTTGTCTTAATGGGTTATACAGAACATCAACTGTTTGTTTTATTTTTATTTTTATTTTTATTTTTATTTTTATTTTTATTTTTATTTTTATTTATTTTTATTTTTATTTTTATTTTTATTTTTATTTTTATTTTTATTTTTATTTTTATTTATTTATTTTTAATATATTTTTTTTTTAACAGGGTGTAACACCTGATGATTCTCTAACTTCTACCAGGTCTTGAATTATTAAATGTTTTTCATATAGCCTCATGATCTGGACACAGGCACCTCCACGCCTAGAAAATTCCAAGACCTCATGGTTGCAAAGAATTTGAAACATCTGAATGAAAATGTTTCAGGAAAAAGAAGGAAAATAAGAACATATTTACTTTCCATGCACCATGGATAATGTTCTTGAGGGAGCTGTAGTAGTTTCTTTGGCTTTTTGGATTTCTGTGTGGCAGCGATACAATGAATTAGGAAACACCTGTATGCCATTGTAAATGTGCAAGGTGAGCAGATGAGATAACATTTCTTCTCACTTTGGACCTCACAGGACCTTGGCACAGAAAACTGAAGTCTCATTGAAATGGAGCCACTGTGAAAAAAAAATAAAGTAAATCTACCCTCAAAATAGTTCTGTCACTGCAAAGTTTTCACTATTTATGTAAGATTTTATATTAAGTGTTATTACACTTACTGAAGGAAGGTAGTGAAGGCAAACCTCATGTCTCCCAGGGAGACACAAGTACAGTTTAGCTCTTCCTAAATAGTTTTTATTCTTCTTTTTTGTTTTATTCTGATCTGCTCCCCCAATACCAGGCTGTCACTGACGGCCAAGTTTTGTTCTGCAGTCAGATGCTCTGTGCAGCACTGCAGCAGGTGAAAGCATTTGAATCAGTGCCTGAGTGGGGAGCTGACCTAGGAGCAAGTCACTCAAGTCCGACCTTACCTCCTTGCAAGGTGCTGGTCCCACTGGACAAATTACTTTTATAGTCCAAAAGGAATTTCTCTAATTAAGAGCTAATTTCCCCTCTGTTTTTTCCATCTTAGACTATCATACACGGTCCATTTATGGCCTTCTAAGGATGGTGACAAAGCTACCAAAGTCATCACCAAAGGTTTCATTTTCCACACTGCTGTAGAAGCAGAGTGGTAGAGCACTGCAACGAAGTCTCCAGTGACTACATATGCCATGCCACACTATTTCCAGTGGGATAGAGGAATTTCCCACAGGAACACATCAGAAGACTGTGTACCTTTCAGATCTGATAAAATACAACTGTTTCCCTTTTCCTTTTGTTAACCAGTAAGCTTTTTCCTTACTGTAGACAAATGCATTTAGTGAGATCATTTGCGTAGCAGCAATTGATAATTTACTTGAACAGATTATTTGGAAAAGACAGAAAAAAAAATCAATAGGAATATCTCCGGTGTATTGATTAGCTGATGAGTATCCCTAGTACCAGAGACACAAAGTGATTTAAGCAAAGAGAATTGAAATAGATTGATATCATTAGTTAAGCTATACAGCATGATGAAAGAAACAAAATTAATTTTGAGTTCTTTAAAGGAAATAGCTATGTGTGCTCTACTTTGGAAGCAGAAATACATGGGGATTAAAAAATATGCTTAAGAAAGCCCATTTAAAACTCTTCCAGTCTCCTTTTTCCTTCCTCACTGCCAATGGACAGCATTCATGTGTGTGTGTGAACACAGAGGCCAGCCTGAGGGCAATGCAGCTCCTCCAGAGCTGGAGAAGAGCAAGTGCCCATGGCCCCCCTTGAGCCAAGGAAGGGGCTGGCAGAGATGGAGCTTGGAAGTGCTGTGCAAATCCCCTGACTAAATGGGGTCCGTGCTGCAGGTACTGGGTGCTGGTTGTCCTGCTGTGAGACACCCCGCACCCTCCGTGAAAAAATCCATGAAGTTCCATTTCCAAGGAGAAAAGCTCTGAGCAACCCTCTCTGGGGTTTCCCTGTAGAAATATGACAACCTAATAAACAGAGCTCTGATGAAATATGGTCCACATCTGTAGCCGCTTTATAGCTGACCAAATGTGAAGCCTGGAGTTTGTATTTGTTAGAGCTAAGATAATAACAGGCCTGAGAACTCCCAGTGGTTGTTTGCTTTGATTTGCAGAATGTTTGTTACACCACATTATAATCAAAAATAGGGTATATCCGCTGGTAAAAACCTCATGAGTTACAAAAACAAGGCTTCTGCCAATGTTGCGTTATATTAAAAAAGGAAAAAAAAAAAACAAAAAACAAAAACAAACAAACAAAAAAAACCACAACATATTTTTATGATGCAGTGAGTTTCTTTTGGGCCAAAACACCCTATGGGCTGTACTAGGACTCAGTCAAAAACAATATATATTTTAGGCAGTGAACTACAATACATTTATCAAATTATTATCTATAATTGAGATCAAAAGACTGTAATCTTAGGTAGATATTTTGTCGTATGGCAACTGCCTTTAAATCAACGTATTCCACGTTTCCCACCTGAACATGATTGAAACCTGTCACAAAGAAATTCTGTTATCCCTGTTCTGAAATGATATTTAGAAGACAACATCTCATATCTGCAGAACTTGTACTGCAGCACATACATAGCTATGATCTGCTCACAGATGAATCATCTCATTTAGATGTGGCTACATACCACTAACCAGAAACAATACTGGCATTTTTAATTTAATGCATTAGATTGCAAGTGTGCTTGTGCACGTTATCCTCTAGTGGTTAATTAATTTAATGCCACATTCAAAGAAGCTAGTGTCAGAAGCTTACAGGTAAATGGAAAGAATGGAAAGGAATCATATGACTGACATGGGATGGGAAATTGCAAAAATGAAGATAATGCAGCAGTCTGCTGAGCATCTGAGATGTTTATATGCAGAGGCATGGGACACAGACTGGAAAACACAAATCAAAGCTAAGCCTAAGTATTAACTGCCACCTGAAATTTGGTGGAAAAAGTGACAATAAAGGAGGTATCAACTTTATTTTAAGGGCAGGCACAGGACATCTTAAATGGCTCATGAAGAATGCATGTGCTGCTTCTAGACATTAGGAAAAAGTGAAAAGTAGATTTGTTGAGTGAGGAAAAGAGGAATATAAAAGAGTTGGTTCCATCATGTAGGCTGCTCAGACAGAAGATGTGGTTAGGAACACCAGGCAATTGCAGCAGCTGGGAGAGGCAGTGATGCAGAACTGGGCAATGGGAGATTTAATTACCTACCTATCCATCTGTCCAAAAAGTAGTGCTGACCCATCTGGCAATGTGTTCACCCCAATTTGTTTTAGACAAGGTTTGGAAGTTGCTAGCAGCCCAGCCGTTTTAAATTTGTTTCCGTCTAGTGAAAGAGAGCTGTTTGGAAATCTGATGGTGAAATATAGGTAGACATGGCCACAACAGGAGTTAACTGGTGTGAGAAAGCAAGGCATGAAAACAGCAGAATAAGGACCTGGGGGGGGGGGGGGGGGGGGCAACAAAGTAGTTAGAGCATCTGAAATACCACTGGTTGGCCATCCTTTTTCTATGTAATTAAAAGGAGCAGAACAGACAAATAATAAATAAAAAGCAATGAAGATATACCACTACTTTAAAAGATGAGGATAATTCTTCCCCTGATGAATGAAAAAAAAAAAAAAAAGCATGGTAAATGTCAAAACCATAGTGAAAATAAAGGTATACAATAAAGGATGACTTTAAAGAATATAATAATAATAATAATAATAATAATAATAATAATAATAATAATAATAATAATAATAATAATGAAAAACAAAACAAACTAGAAAAACTTTTTTTTTTTTTTTTTTTTACTTTTTCCAAAGTACAATCCACTAGAAGCAATGAAGCAGTAATAAAGGGTTCAGGAATTGTAGCAAGTAGAAAAGAAAAACAGGGAAAGGCCTCAAAGAAAATCAATTTAAGAAAAAAGTGCAGAAGTCAGGTGCTATAGTGAAAGCTGAAGTATTTGGTGCCTGTTTTCTATCAAGCTGCAGTAAAGAGATTAGTCTTCACCAGACACTGAAGCGAAGTAAATAGGGAAATGGGACAACACAGACCAGAGCAGAGCAAAGAGTAAATTAAAGAATATTTAGACCGTACAGTTGTATTTGAGTCAGGAGTGCCTGATGAAACCCATGCCAGGGTACTTAAGGAACAAAGCAGCTAGCCATGGTCTCAGATCTCACACACACCAAGGAGAGCAGGGTTGGTGTCAGAAGACTGGGGAAAGGGCAAATTTAGTACCTGTCTTAAAAAAAAAAAGAAAAAGAAAAAAAAAGAGGGGGAGAGAAAAAGGAAGTACAGGCTGGTTAACCTAATTTTGATACCCAGAAGTGTTATAGGAAAACAACAATATAGGTATCTATAGAATAATAAGGCACGATCCTCAACATGAAATTATTGATAGCTCACATCAAACTGAGGGCATGTCAGATTGAGAGTTCAGGATGTCTCAACTGATAACATTTATTTTATTTTATTTTATTTTTTATTTTTAGGATCTTGCTTCTCCAGCAGAGAATACACATCTGAACTTCTTGAGCAAAAGCAAGCTCAAGAGTATTTCCAGGATCAGAATTCAGTTTGTTGTTGATGAATTCAGAGAAGGGCACTCTGAAATCTGTCAGATGAAATTTGATGAAGTTAGATGCATACATGCTGTTCTTACTTACTCAGGAGACATCAAATGTAAAAATACAAAAGAGGGAATAACTGGTTGGGAGCAACATAGCAGGAAAAAACTGTGGGTCCTAATTGATTTCAGACCCAGTGTGCAGAATTATTCATGGTAAGACCTTGTTAATCTCTAACATTTTTATTACCTTGTGTATATATATAAGAAGAAGGTTGAAAGTATGGAATAAGACAGTAGTACTGTGAAGAAATAGATATTTCCATGCCTCATAGACGTGGAGAAATGGAGCAGTGCTTTATTACAGAGACCTCTTAAGGGTCTGTAAGAAGCACATCACAGCTGGGCATGGCAGCTTCTTCAGCCCTTATTCAGTCAACTCTGTAAGTGCAGATAGTCTCTTCCATAATAGATCAAGAAGGTGACTTTAAAATTGAAACTGCACTGGAAAGATTTTCTGAAAGTGCTGAAGTGCCTAACCCATTGGGTTCAGCTAAGAAACATTTTATATCCTACAGCACGGGTACTGTTTTACATCCTGGAGTGACACTACTGAATCCATAAAGATTGGAGTGCAAGGACAAATCCAAACAGGGGATGCTGGAAATGTACAATGCTAGTACACAGAATGATGTTTACCTTAGGACAAAGAGTTAAGTTGCCTAAGCAAGTACATGCTCCCTGAGATTCAATACGAGAGCATTTGCAGGAAAAGAAAAATCTTAGTGCAAGAGGTATTAGTAGCAGTGTTATTTGTTCTGCTCTGCTCTCTGCCATGGAAATCTGAGAGCACCTGTAGGGTCTTCTCCAGGTGTAGGTGTTACCACTAAGGAAGGATGTAACAAATCAGAGAATGTAGTGGAGATGAACAAGAATGAAAAGATTGGAAGGATGTAGTTTTGAGGAAAAGGAAGCATGGGGTAGAGATGTTTGATAAAGCAGTTAAATCTTTTTATTTTAAAGTGTAAAATATTTTCATTTGTTTGTTTTAAATGGCTACCAGTTCTATCCTCTGGAGGTAGGCTGTAAAGGAAAGGAGTAAATTTTGCAGCAAAGATGACTGAAAATTATATTTGAGTAAGGTCAGCAAAGCAGTAGGACAGCATCTCATGACAGCTGCCTGAAGAGCAAATGATGCAGAAGGCCTTTGCTCTGATTAATCAGCTTTCTTCCCACACCCACAAGCCCTCACTGTTACTCAGTGCAATGCCAAGATACAACAATGACTGAAAGGCTCTAAATATTTGTCTGTCCACTCAGCCCATGCTTCATCAGGAGTTGAGTGCAGAGGGGGAGGAAGAGGGTTGCAGCACGTAGTGTTTTCAGATTGAGTGAGAGGAAGGGAAAAGAAGAGACTGCTGGCTGGTGGCAAGGTAGTCATAAATGATACAGATAGATTGTTTTCCTGTTTCTCACATGGTCACAGGATTTCCATACTTCAGTGTTGTTCCTTGCTTCGTGTTGTTCCTAATTCATAGGAACATAATAGAATAGTTCAGTTGGAAGGGACTTACAAAAATCAAGTCCAACCGCCTGACCTCTTCAGGGCTGATGAAAAGTTAGAGCAGTATTTAGGGCATTATCCAAATGTCTCTTGAACGCTGACAGCCGTGGGGCATCAACCATGTCTCTAGGAAGTCTGTTCCACTATTTGATCACCCTCACAGTAAAGGCATTTTCCCTCATATTCAGTCCAAACCTCCCTTTAGTGCAGCTTTGTGCTGATCTCTCACATCCTGTAACCAGGTAGCAAAGGTTAGCACCTTCATCTCCATTTCCCCTCCTCAGGAAGCTGCAGGGAGCAGTGAGGTTTCCTCTTGGCCTTCAGACCAGACAACCCAAGAGTACTCAGCCTCTCCTCAAAGGACATGCCTTCCAGCCCTTTCACCAAATCTGTTGCCCACCTCTGGCTTCTACGTCCTTCACTTTTTCCATCTATCCCTGTTTCTCACTCTATTTTCTCTCTTTCCTAACCACTTTCTCCTTTTTGTATTCTCTGACAGAGACTATGCTGTGCCAAGTCTTATTCTATCTAGTTTTGGTAGGTTTTATCTCCCAAGGCTGTTCCCTACAGCTGAGCTCTGCACATTTTCACTGCAGACCTCACTTGCCAAGGAAAACATGGACTTCTCTGAACTGTTCAGCTCTAGAAAAGACCAGACTAAGTTGAGGAGAAGCATGGTGCGGAAAGGGAGAACCAGGGGAAAATGTTCCTTTATGTGGAATATGCTTGATTCAAGCAGGATGCTTGGCTGACCTGACAAAGAAAAAGCAGGATCAGACTGCTCCACATCTGTTCAAAATTAACTAAGGGCCAGCACTCAAGAGGTGCTAACATCCAGCACACGCCCTTTAGTGTTTTTCAGCAAGGAACCTGCCCAATCCTTCTGAAGGGCACAAATGGTGCCCTGGCTTCTCACAAAGGCAAGCAACAAGTCACTAATTGGATCTCCTGCCTGGAGGTCTGATGAATGCATTGATGTGACTGTTCTAGGAACTTCAGCCTGAAGGAGAAACTTAAAGAAAGAAAAAATCATTTGAAGAGTGGTGTGGCATTTAAAGGCTCCCAGGCAAAAGGGAAAATGAGGAATAGTTACTGGTAACAATGAAAGAAATCAGATAAGTTATTATAGAAAATTTGAAATGGTCAGATAAAAATGCTTACTATGTGGTCTCTTAAAATGAGCCATGATGTACTTTTGATCATTACCACTACTCTGTCACAGCAGATAACTTCTGCTTCTGAGACAGGAGTATAATACTTTGTGACAAACATTTTTGCAGCCAAGGCTTCAATTTCAATCTTTAAGAGCTCTGTTTTCAAAAATAGCATGTCATTTCACAAAGTGCTTGGACACAGGCAGGTCAGCTGATTACATGGCTGCAGTGTGAAGCTGCTGCCCACAAACAGACTGCCCACAAACTTACACATAGCCTGATAGAAAAAACTTCACAAGAATTTGCAAATCATTTTACTACTGAATGGCTGTCCTGCATCAGACAACAAAGCAGGCTGTGCATCTTTTGCATCTACAGAAGTAATGACCCAAAGGAGGAGAGGGAAACAGTTTCACATTATGCCTTAAAATGCATAGTCTGAGGTGATCTCTGTGTGTTGACCATGAGTCACACAAATGTTGTTGTCACACATTTATAGATATGTAAGTATCAGAAAATGGAAGCAAGCTACTGCTATTAAGAAAATCTCTTGGATTTAGGCATAATTAAAAAATCCCCACTTGTTGAAAATTCAGGCACTTTGTGGTGAAATGTCTAGAGGGGAAGACGTGTGAAGAACAGCTGAGGTTTCTTCAGCCCAGAGGGGTTGAACAGCTGAGGGGAAGCCTCATGGCAGCCTGCAGCTCCCTCACAGGGGAGCAGAGGGGCAGGCACTGAGCTCTGCTCTCTGGGGACAGTGACAGGACCTGAGGGAATGGCATGGAGCTGGGACAGGGGAGGGTCAGGCTGGGGGTTAGGGAAAGGTTCTGCACCCAGAGGGTGGTCAGGCACTGGGACGGGCTCCCCAGGGCAGCGGTCACAGCACTGAGCTGCTGGAGTTCAAGAAGCATTTGGACGATGCTCTTAGACACATGGGCTTGTTTTTGTGTGGTCCTGTGTGGAGCCACACAAAACATTGAGTTGGACTCAATGATCCTTGTGGTCTCTTCCTACTTGGGATATTCTATGATGCTATGACTTTTCATTAGATCAATATTTCTATGTCAGAAAAAAAAAAAAGGAGGGGGCATGTTTTCCATCTTTTCTTTTTTTTTTTTTTTTTTTTTTTTTATAAATTATTATTATTTTTTTTTTAATACAGCATCAGGCTCAGTTGTTTAGTTAGGCTGATCATGTAAATTTGCATATCAGTTCTTAGAACTAATCTGAAATAATGATGCAATAATGGTTTTAAGGCTAGGCCATTTTGCTATATAAATCTTTTAGGTTTTAAATTATACAGTGGCCCAGTGGCCCTTTAGAGCTCTTCTACTCCCTGCCTGATAAGATTTAAGTCCCCGAGGTCCAAACTATGCTGTAGCATGCATTATGACTGCATCGCGGAGCAATCTTATCAGGAGTAGGAGACATAGCAGAATTGTACAAGTCTGTAGTGCTATCCATAGGAAATGACGACTCACTCAGCTAATGTTTTCAAAGTGGCAATATCCTATAAAGCAAAGAGATGTTTTGAAGGTGATAAGTGACCCCATTGCCAGGAATAAGTGAAGGACAGTGAGGGACGAGAAGAAAGAAAAATGAGGCTTTACACATAGCAGCCAGTGCTTCTGATACATGTGGAAAAAACTCATTTGTGTTGTGAGCTTGACCCTTTAAATTGTGTAGAGCTTTGCAAGCATTATTGAAGTGATTTTGATGTCATCCTTGTAAAAGAAGCTTGTGTCAGTCTTTGCAGAGCTTACTGACAATGGTCTGTTCATATAAACACAGACTGATACAAGACCTGTGACTTGTTCAGAGTGTTGTGATAAAAGAACAACCTGTCTCAAATGAATAGTGGATAATATTTAGAACAATAGGTGAAAGGTATTGGTTGAAGCTAAAAAAAAAAAAAAAAAAAGTGTTCGCTACTCAGAATGAATCCTAAGGAAGAATGACATGATTTGGTCAGGTGTGAAACAATCTATTCCGCCTTTCAAAGGCTTTGGAGGCTATTTATATGGTGTTCCAGAGACAGTGTTTGATAAGCTTAACAATTCATACGGCACCCTGCCAAATCTGCGTAAGGCAACGGAAATTCAAGTTGCTCTCAGCTTTCTAGAGAATAGATTGGATGTTAAGTAGAGCAAAGCAAAGTAGGTTTCTGCTGTATGTCTAGACTTGGATAGTAAATGACTTTTTTGAAGGTGCATTGATTAGAAAAATGACTGCTTGCCCTTGAGTCACTGCCAGCCTCAGACTGGCTCTTGTATCGTTGATGAATACTGATGCAAGTGGAATGAATAAGCTTCTACAATAACATTAGGTCTACTGTTACTGAGATCTTTCTGAAAGGAAGAAGAACACTTAGGTAATCTACTTGCCTAAAGAAAAGGCAAGAAATTAAAATGCAAGCAGTTTAAGCTAGCTTAATAAATAATAAATAGTTTAGTGAGCTCTAGAGATAATGGCTTTTGATTTTCAGTGTATCTTTGTTAACAGACTGACATTGATTTCTCAGAAAGTATGGGTTTTGATTAAAGATTCTGTCGTTTACTCTCCTCCCCTCCTTTTTTTTTTTTTTTTTTTTTCCTGTTTACTAGAGCTTTGTTCTCTACAGTTCCTCTGGAGTTTAACAGCAAATGTACTCCATGGGAGAAAATATTCCCCTAAAAAACACTCTTAGAATGATCATAGAAAGGTTTCAGTTGGATGGGACCTTAAAGATCACCTAGTTCCAACTCCCCTGTTATCAGCAGGGACACTTTCCACTATACCAGGTGGAAAGCCTCATCCAACCTGGCCTCGAACACTTCCACGGATGGAGCATCCACAGCTTCTCTGGGCAACCTGTGCCAGTGCCTTACCACCCTCATAGTAAAGAATATCCTCCTTATATCTAATCTTAATCTATCTCTTTTTTAGTTTAAAACTATTACTCCTTGTCCTATCGCTACACTCCTTGACAAAGTGTCTCTCCCCAGCTCTCCTTTAGGTATGGGAAGGCTGCAATAAAGTCTCCCCAGAGCCTCCTCTTCTCCAGGCTGAACAACTCCAACTCCCTCAGCCCATCCTCATAGGAGAGGTGCTCCAGCCTTTTGATCCCTCCTCTGGACTCACTCCAACAGGTCCATGTGCTTCATGTGCTGGGAGTCTCAGAGCTGAACGCAAGACTCCAGGTGAGGTCTTACAAATGCTGAGTAGAGGAGCAGAATCACCTCCCTCATACTGCTGGCCATGCTTTTTTTTTTTTTTTTTTTTGGATGTAATCTAGGATACAGTTGGCTTTCTGGGCTGCAGGAGCACACTGCTGGCTCATACTGAACTTCTCATCAACCAACAGAGTCTTCTTATCAACCAATAGAGTTTTCTTCATTGCACAGTTGTTCTGTTCATTCTAGGAACCACACAGGGAGCTCTCTTGTAGAACTTCAAACATTTACATACTTGGCTTATGTTGGACAAAGGATTCAAAAGCCACCAACTGACTGGAAGGCCAAGTACATACTCACAGAACTAGAGCAAGTACATTTTGTCTGTGTAAGTAGCTAGCAATACAGAGGCTCCTCGCAAAGCTGGATTTGCCCCTGGCCCTTGCTGAAACTGCTCTTCAGCCTCTGGCTTTCTCCATAGTGAAAGATCAAGATGACTCAAGAGAACTCCAGCTGTCAAGACAGATATACAGGCTTTATGTTAAGTACCCATAAAGGTAGCAGACTTTTCTGTTGACTAGAACATTTGCCAGCTTGCTTGAAATCCATTATGAAAAGGTCAGTAAAAAGCTGCAATATTCCTGCCTGGCATACAACTCAAATCTGTCTTCTTGGCCTCTTTGTGAAATACAATAGAACAATAGGAGTAGTAGTAGTGGAAATCCAGGGAAATGGCAAATGTATTTATTTAAGAAAGATGGACAGAGAGTGAAAGAAGGATAGGAGAAATGCACCAAAGAGAGGTGAGATGCACACTAGGTCCTAGTTCTTGTTCGAGCCACCCAAATAGAAGGATGGAACTGTTGGGGGGGGATTATCTCCTTCTTCTCCTGATTGTCTCCAACTACATGCACTCTTTACTAGTTCTGTGTCAACGCCTACATGACACGAATGAATCAGAAAACTATTCCAGTAAAACCCCATCACTTTTTGTTTGTTTGTTTGTTCGACTTGTTTTCAAGAAGATCAGTTTACTGAACCAGTTCATTGAACATCAAGATGAGTAATGGAGGTGGTAAAAAAGGAAGATTGGGAATGCATGGCCAAGGTTATCTGAGACAACCTCCACTTTGGTAGACTTAGGGCCATGATAAAATGGCAGCCTAAGTTGTAAATAGTTGAAGAGCTGGAATTTATTTCTTTCAGAAAGCAGCAGTTTAGGACAATGCAGTACAGGTAGTAAAACATATGGACAACTGTGTCCCAAATAATGTTTCAGTATTTCAGTGTTTCAGGACATATACAACAATTTGAGGCCACACATAGAGTACTGTGTCCAGTTCTCAGCCCCTCAGTACAAGAGAGAGCTGGACATACTGGAAAGAGTCCAATGGAGGGCCACCAAGATAATCAAGGGACTGGAGCATCTCTCCTATAAGGAGAGGCTGAAAGAGTTGGGACTGAAGGACAAGAAAATCATCAGGACTATTTACCAAGGGCATGACTGACCAACCTGATAAGTTTTTATAATGAAATCACCAGTCTGATGAATGAGGGGAGAGCAGAGGATATTGTCTTCCTGGACTTCAGTAAGGCCTTTGACATTGTCGCCCATAAGATGTTGAGGAGCTGTTGAAATGTGAGCTGGATGAGCAGAATGATGTGAATCAAAAACTGGCTGAATGGCCAGACTGAGGAGTCCAACAAAAGGTCACAAAAAAGAGGAAGGGACTGGAACACCTCATGGAAGAAACACTGGAACACGCACTGAAAGAGCTGGGACTATTTGGCCTGAAGAAGAGGCTCAGGGGAGAAATTATCAAAGTATTTTAAATACCTGAAGGGAGGGTGCCCAGTGCCAGAACAAGAGGCAATGGCACAAACTGGCAAACAGAAGGATCCCTCTGAATATCAGAAAACACGTCTTTCCTGTGCAGTTGGTGGAGCACTGGCACAAGTTGTCCAGAGAGGCTGTGGAATTTCCCTCCTTGGAGACCTTCAAAAGCCATCTGAACACGGTCCTGGACAAGCAGCTCTACATGCCTCTGCTTGAGTAGCAGGATTCAACCAGAATTTGGAGGTCCCTTGCAACCTCAACTATTGTGTAATTCTTTGATATTAACATAAATAAATCGAGACATCAGAAGCTACTAATAAAAAGTCACTTAGCTAGCAAATGACTTCAGTCACAAAAAAGAAACAAACCTGGAACAGACTTAATTTCCACATATGGATAGAACTGGTCTAGATTCTCAACTCAGTGTAGAAAGACAACAGACTCCAAAAACTAACTTCCTGGGACATCAATAGTGAAGAATTCAGAGCAGGTTTTGTCTGCAACTTTAGGAAACCACTCTTGCCTTGGAATTTCAGATAAGGAGACAGAAAGTATGACATGAATGACAGGAATTTCTGCAGTAACGTCTGCATATGTACCAGTCTTAATGGTGTGAAATTAAATAATTCTTCTCAGGATTTCTAAACAAAGTGCTAGAGCAAAAAAGTTACAGGTCTCAGAATGTCACCTGGACCATGGCCCATTTCCTAAATAAATGAGAAAAATCTGCAGATGATGATGAATGATTACTTAACAGAGCAATACTGTGTATTTTTTTTTCTTTTGCAATAACCCATCATGTGCACATACTTGCAGATTGACGTCTGCTCTTTAAATGCAACATGAAATTCTGAAACTAGGGAACAAAACATACCTATTGTGATACCTCTCAAGAGCTTCTTAAGTGACATAGCTAAAATAATGGGTCAATTTCCCAGCCTATGATGTGACTACCTTTATTTTTGACAACCAATACAACATTACTGATGGAGCAGTTTGATCCAACTTTCTTTTTCTGAAGACTATATTGTTTGATCTTGAACACATGGGAATAGTATCAGACAATGAAAAAATTGCTAAGAGTTTGGACAGAACTGGTTTCTTAGATGGAGATGAAGAGTGTATTCTTCTCACCAAATATTTAGGCCTATTTCCATGACAGAGCTAGGCACTTTCAAAGTGTGATGAATCTGCTCTATTTTAGATTTCTCTAGAGAGAGATCACGCCCTAGAAGTGCATTCTTCTCTACCTCAGCTATCAAGGGAGTCCAGATGATAACTTGGGAAGCTGATGTATGCCACACCAGATATAATTCTATAGTTATGGTTCACTTCAGAAAAAAAAGATAATGGATGAAAGATAATAAAAATATAAAGCCATATTTGTCAGTTCTAGCCTTACAACCCGTGAACACTAAGAACTTGAAAGAAATTTCCTATTGGGTAGTAGGGCCAATTGTATATTACTTCTTTATTTCCTGCATATACATTTGCCCCACATGTAGAAACAGCTATCAAAGTTGGTTTAAAAATATTCTGAATCCAAACAGGATGAAAAACTGTTGCAAACACCTTTGCTTCAGGAGGAGTACGGATCACTTCATTGGATTTTTTTTTTTTTTTCCCTGATTTTCTTATATTGTCTGGAATGATTCCAAATCAATAAGCTATTTTGAGTTGCTGTTTTGAGTTTTTGTTTGTTGATTCAATACTTTTTTTTTTTTTCTTTTTTCTTCTTCCTAAATACTGTGAAATCATGTCTTAAAACAAATATTCTTCCACTCAAGAAGACACAAACTCCTCAGAGACACAAACTCTTATTTAAAACATGTTACATTTTAATGGCTGATCTGCCTGGTTGATCATGAAGTTGAAATCATGGAATTGAAATACTATAAGGGCAATGTTTAGATATAAATAAGATTGCTTATTACTACTTTTTTATTTTGGAAGGAGAAATAGAAAAAAATTCTTCAGCGCACTTGGAGTAGGAGGTTTGTTTTATCTTGTGATTTTCAGAGCTAGTTGCATGACATAGAAGTGATCTTACATTTTTAACAGATTTTGTTTTGTCTAGATTTGTTTGCCTGTGTGTTTTCCCCCTTCCCATTGTCTTCCATCTTTCATCCGCATCGACACTTCTTTCTTTTTGCTAATCACGTTCCCCTCTAACTGCTAACCTCACCACCTCTGCAGTTAAGTGAAATGTGTGTAACAGTGCAACACCCCTTGGAAATAATCAATCTTTTTGCATGGAGGAACTCATAAATGAGTAACCTCTGCAAAAATAAATAGATTCATAAATAATGGTAGTACAATCTGGTCTATCTGCACAGGAATTCATTCCAGTTTATTACATATTTATGGAGTCTCATGGGTTGCTTTCAGTGTCTAAAAAGGTGTGAAAGTCCAATTGAAGTTTCTCCATATTTGCATACTGATTAAAACTTCTTTTTAACTGGATTCTCAGGTGCCCAAGAAACTCATTTTTCAGACACTCTCTTGCCAGGATAACACTCAGAGATTTCTCACTTTAAGCATTACAATTAGAAATTGAAGACTTTTCCCTTTTGGCTGCCTTTTTTCATAAACACGGAGGAAGAATTTATCTTAAGCTCATATCTTTTGGGTCCTGGTCCTGTGAACAGGGATGTGATCACAATTCTCTGTGGCTCCCTTATGCCCTTGTACCTGTTTTTCCTTCCACAGGATACTGGGCTGCAGAAGAAAAGGATGTGCTCTGGTCTGTGCAGGGTCTTCAAATGCAGCCTTTGAGGCCTAGGCACAAATATTACTAGTGAAGGGGCAATGGAAAGGAAGGTGTACAGAATGAAAATCAAAGGAAAGGAAGATGCACAGAAAGAAAATCACATACAACTGTCCAAACACTGGACAACATTGCTTCAACAGCAAATAAAATAGACGTAAAATAAATAAATAATAATAATAAATGATAATCATTTTGGAGCCAAGTGAAGAATTGTCTTGAAATAATCTGGGTGAGAGTGAAGCTGCTCATAGAGGCAAGTGGAAGAATAAGGAAACTTTTCTTTTCTTTCATTAGAAATGTGCCACCCACTACCAGTGTTTTAGGGAGAAGAGAAAAAGTCATAAACTAGTTATGTTTTCTACCTAAATCTGTACCACAAGAATATGACAGACATAGGGAATGCAGCCTTTTTCCTTTTCCCCAGGGAAGACCTGACCAGTCATCAACATATTTATCACTTTACTATCACTTTACAGATGAAGGGATGGCAGGTTTCTGTATCCAAAGGTATATCTGTTACCTAAGCATGACACTACTTGTTCTCAGTGAAGCACTGTGCTTTCTTTAATTTTTCATTTTTATTTTTTAAATTTTCTGAAATCCATCTCTCTGTCAATCTATCTACCCAGTGTACTAATCCATCTACCAGCCTATCTATCAGTCATGTGTTATACTTCAGAGGCTTTATTTGTTAAGAAGCGGAAAAATACACACTGCATGCAGTTGTAAATCACTTGGTTTGTAGAGGTCTAATCTGAGATAGATTCAGAACTGAACAGCAAAAAATGAGCCAGTAAAATCAGAATGTCTTTGGTTCAATAACAGGATACAGACTCAGAAAAAATGGTTATGCAAATAAAATGTGCATCAGGTTGTAATAAATACTTTACCCTTCTCAACAAGAAGAATTCTGGTACAGTTATGGGTAAAGTTATATTTGAAAGGCTTGAATTTCCATAGACTCTGAATGCATCAACCAGCTTTCTCAATTTACTGAAAAGACAAACCTGAATATTGTATTTCAAAATGTGACACAGCTTTGGTAAGTGTCACAACTCTCACTGTGTGATTGCTAAAACAGAAGTACTTGGGACAAATGCAACAGAAGGAGTCTATGGGCTCCAGACACCTTTAGATATATTGCTGTCCACCAGCATATAAAGTTGCAGGATTAAGCTATTCCTTACTCAGAGCAAGGACTGATGGAGGCAAGAAAGGCACAGGTAGACTTCAACAAAGAGTGTCTAGATTCAGAGTTATTCCGGAGTGACCATAGGACAAGTTTAGAGATGAGACAGTAGGAAGCAGAGGGGGAATAACAGTGACACTGAATAATGCCACAACGAAAAGCAGCAGCAATGACAGGAAAACAATTCTGGTATGTGTATTTTATAGCTAGTGTGTCATGAAAGCAAGAGTATCTCATGCCAGGTGATTAGCAGATGGAGCAACTGTATTTCATGAGGGGACTTGTGTTCCAGGACTGTCAAGCTACTGCAGGAGCTTCTCAAAATTTGTGTCAGCATTGTTGCTGCAGTCCATGACTTATACCCTGAGGAAAAAGAATTTTGGGTTATGTTCTCTACAGAAATACAAGTTGTTCTTTATTCCATAAAAGTTGTTTTACTGTCTCTGTTCAAATACTTTCTAGAAATGTTTTAACTGATATCTGACGCATGACTCATTTTCTTACCACACTCCAGAAAAAAAAAAAAAGAAAAAAAAATGGAAAAAAATAAGATGTTCAACACAGAAAATTATTTCTTGTTAGATATAAAAATGGTTTTAAGTAAAAGTTCCTTTCACATGAATGATAAGACATGAGGAATGCTTTACAGTAATCTGTGTTAGATGGGAACTTCTGAGGATATCAGGCTGCCACTGCAGTCTGGCTGGAAAGCACCTACAGCCATTGGAAGTACAGCTTTTTGGACAGCAAAAACGTACAGATGTCTCTCCAGTGCAACAAACTAGCCTGTGAGGACTCCTGAATTAATATGCTAAATCAATACACACTTAGGGATTTATGTCTTCAAACAGAGAGATGGTGTTATGGCTGCAGCCTCTTCAGAAAGCCCTTTACTTCCAGCAAAAGGTTCAGCTTCGTTTTGAATACTTGGTTTCTATTCATCCACAGACTGAACTTTTCCAAGCAGTGGGTCACACAGGCAGTAGTGGTAACCCATATGTGATGTAGATGGCAAACCACTGCCTGTCTATTGACTAATTTTGGTTAAGAGCTGAATCCACATCATCTTACAGAATATCCTAACAGCTGTTCATAAATTGTATGCAGCTCAGGCTGGAGACACACGGAACTGAAAGATAATAGGTCTTTTTATGACTTGACCTCTGTACAAAGCAAAATTTCAACTTTTCCTAGAATTTTGACACCTGACATTTATGCTTTTCTTTTCACATTTTCAGTGTTTAAAATGTCCAGGGACAGGAAAAAAAAAGAATAAATTCCTTTTCAAATAGGCAAGAAAGCAAATAAAAGGCTTTCCACCAAAAAATCTTTTCCAAAATACTGTCTGGCTTTTAAATTCAAATACCTTACTGTCAATTAGCTGTTTTTTTTTTTTTTTTTTTTTTTTTTTATTTGTTTATTTGTTTGCTTGTTTGTTTGTTTGTTTTTAAGGAAATACAGGCCTATGTACAGCATAGGTCAATTAGTAACTTCAGCCTCTCTGTCATCTTGCTGAAGAGTAATTTTCACATCCAGTTATTTGATGGATTATAAAATCATTTTTTTCAAAGCAGGACTTTGTACATAATGGCTAGTCAAATGACAAGAGCACAATTTATCAATGGTTCTTGTTAATTTTTTGGAGGACAATTTCAAAAGCCTATATAAGTGCTGCAACAACTTCAGAGCAGGATGAAAATCCCACCATCATCTTTCTGCATTTCAGCCCAGCAGGCAGAGAGGAAACATGAAAAGTCACTAAAAGGGTTAAAATATCCTAGAGATCAGGAAGAAATTCTGTTTATTTAGCTCATTTTTACTATAAATATTTAGAAAAGAAATGTAGAGAGAACAGGATGAGATAAAATTCCCTATCCAGCTTAAAAAAGTTCAAGTGCAAATAGTCGATGACAAGATAGCAGAGTAATAGCTGGGAAAAAACTTACAAAAGCATGCAAAAAGCCTTGGCTGAATGTGATCATATTTCAGTCTTGGACACATGCTGTATTTGTATAATACAGGAAGTGCCTCATCATGTTAACCTTCACACAATGGCAAAAAAAAAAAAAAAAAAAATTCAAAAAATAAAATAAAAAGAGAAACATTGCTTTTAAAAGCTTAAAAAAAAGCAATAAAAATATCTAGTAAAGAAAAACAGAAATATACCAAGCTCATATATGCCTACAATTATTTTGAGAAGAAAAAAAAAACACAACACACACACACACACAAAACAACAACAACAACAACAACAACAATTTCAAGAAACAGTTCAAGAAAGTCAAAGAAAAGGACTGATCTAGAGAATGATTTTATGTCACTCTCATAAATTGCATTCTATGTAAAATAATTGTGCTTCATGGCTCACAAGTTCTAATGTAATGTAGTTCAGAAAATTGCATATATATGATATATTAACATGAGAAAAATGAAATACTACAACCAATTGTGAAAGCTGAAGATTTTTATTAGTATTGACCAACCATATAAAACCAATGTCAACTTATATTTTTACAGAAAACACAAGCGTTTGATGAATACAGAAGTCTTAAGAAGTCACTCTGACAAAAAGAACATAAAATAAAAAATACAAAAATATTTATCATCATCAACAAAAGTCAGTTGTTTCAAGTCATGAGGTTCTCCAATGTTGCATAACTTAGTTAATAACTGTTATAATATATGACTGTTATACCCTCAGGTCCATTTTATTTTTTTTCAGGCTCAAAAAGATTATCAAACTTTTTTTTTTTTCCTTGTAAATTATTCCACTTAAACTAATAGTGATATGCAAAATACAGATGAATTTGCCTCAAAGACAGTAACATGGGAAATGATCTGGGCTTGATTCACTTTTGACTATACGTTGGATTAAGACTTCCAGCATCATCTACTGGCTTTTTGAGAAACAAACAGACAAAAATGTTGGGTTTTGTTTGTTCATTTGGTTGGTTTATTTTGTTTTAAATTTGGACCTAAAATAAATTCAGGTACATTTTTTCCTTCCAATCCTGTTGAAGAATTCTTATCATAAAATTAAGACTGTTTAAGGCAGGCAGTTGTCTAAAATAGGCAGTCAGCATCTTTTGAATTTTTACCGAGGTGCACATAGAAAGCTGGGAAGATAGATCCTTCTATATGAAAAGATTCTTAGCTTTTTGATAAGTTTATGAAAGATAATGGGGAAAAAATGCCTAACATACTGAACTTTTTCTGTTTACCTTTGGCAGCTGTACTGTTAGGATGGGGCATGAGACATAGACAGTCAAGTTCTGAAAACCGCATAAACTAGTTGCTGATTCAAACCACTGTGTCTAAAGTTTGAGACTCCTTTCAAAAGAGAGCAGTAAGGCAGACTCTGAACACAAAGTCACTTTAGATCTAGATTGTTTTACCTGGATGCAAGTACTATGCTGCTTATTTCATCTAGAATCCAGTTAACAAGAGCTCGACCATCTTTTCCTGTCCTAGATACACGAGTTCAAAAATACTTTACATACAGCACCTTTTGAAAACCCTTTGCCATATTTGGAAAATGAAATCATTGTATCAAGGTTGCTTCTTGTTAATATCATATTACAGTACAGTTACCAAAAGATGAATGACAATGAGAAAAATGTATTGAAACCATGATGTTCATGCTACATGATTATCCTTCCTTGTATGATACAATCTTGCATTCTATTTGCATTATTTTCAGACTTTTTTTTTTTTTTTTTTTTTTTTTTCTGAAAATGCTGTATGTTAATTCTGAGTAATAGGACATTACCCCTCAAGGAAAGACCTTAAAAAATCTTTTTGGGGCTTTCTTGTTTCAGTGTAGGATGAGCTGAGCATATTTTTAAATTCAGCTTTGTTCTGAAATTATCCAGCAGAAACCTATTCAACATCCCTTGGAAATTAGCACCATTGGCAGGCAAATATTTCAGGGACAGAACTGAATTAAAACTCAGCGATCCAATTTATATGAGGAAGCTGATTTGTTGCTGACCTTTGGTAGCAAATGCATTTGTGATGTAAAATTGAAGTATATTTTCATTTATGCCTTTCACAACTGATCTAGAACAGACAGTCCTTTTTCTCTCATAAGCTCTTTGTTTTTGTTTTTGAAGATACAGCTCTGTGAAAGAACATCAATGTAATTTATTCATGTGTAGCATAATATTTAAAAGAAATTACTGCTTGGCATGGATAAAATTGATAGGTTCTTAGCTATCTGTTCTGTTGAAATGGTTCTTGTGAGATGTTACATAATTGATATTTACTATAAATGTCTGAAATTTCTTGAATTTTTCATATGAAATTTAATCACCAAATCAATAAATAAAATAAATTAAAACAACCTAAAATATAAATAGATTTACCACCTGGCAGCTCATGTGAAAAGATAATAAAGGATGTTCAAACTTTAAATATTTATACAAGGAGGTTTTTTTCTGAAACAGCAAGTGTTCTTAAAAAAAAGGTCAATTTACAGTACCTTTTTCCAAACATAATGAAGTTTCTAGAGCTCAAATGATTTCATGAATTACATTTATTTTGACATCTCAAGAAGTAGTTTATACGGAAGAGATGCACAAACAAATCTGCCTACAATGAACAGAAGAAAATACCCACCTGGCTTTGAAGGGATAGGAAAATCTTTTAAAATTTAAAAAAGCAGCCTATCCATTATGATACCATGATTTTATTTTCATAAATATTTCTCATATGCCTTTAAAAGTACAGCAACCCCCAAAGTGGAAGACCTGAACATGTTGTATCCCAGTTGAAGTTAATAGAAACATTTCTACTGATTTCAGTAAGAAAGAACTTCTTTCAAAGATTTCCAGTGGTTTAAGCTGACTGAAAGGATTTAAACAATTAGCAGAAAGGTGGAATTTCCATATTGTGTCTCAGCAAGGCATGATACATTGATTTCTGTAAATCTTTTTCAAATCAAGAAGTACCTAAGTGAGAGCACAGGATTTTGTGTATTCTAGAAGTATCAATAAAAAAAAAAAAAATAAATGTTGACATTTCAGAGTTTATTCTCCTGCAGAAGAATGGAAGAAGTTGTGTTCCTATAAAAAGATTATTATTGGTTAAAAGAATAAAATAGAAAGACCTAGGCCCTAAAGACAGAATTATTCGTAATGTTTCTGTACTCTTTTTCCCTAAATGTTACCTGTGCCAAATATTAAGCAAGAATGATTTGGGGGTGGGGTGGGGAGTGCAATTCCTGTTTGGAAACATAAAGACATTTATCACCCAGGTTTTCCCATCTAGTCTTAGATATCACTTATTTCAAGAATCTTAAAAATTTTTGATTAACAAGATATGAGTTGTTTGGAAGAAGGCTAAGCATGACAAATTTTGATGACAGATTTAGTATCCTCATACTAAGCCATGGTTTATACAGCATATATTTTACATGGGGTGGAGAGCACCAACTAGACACAGCTTTTTGGCTCTTCCTTTCTAAGTCTAGCTTCAGTTTTACAGAAGTCCGTCTATCTCATAGTTTGTATTGATCTTTTTTTTTTTTTTTCTTTTTTTCAAAAATAATACAGATACATCCAGCACACAATAAGCCACTACTAATGATCCTTCCAGACACTATGGGATGATAAGAAATTGTCAGCATCAACTTGTGAAAACATTGTGGACATTGGACATGATCACAACATGGTGGTGAGATGATTCTCTGGCACAAAAGTATGAAATGCAATTTCAGGGCTGGTTGGGCAAATATAGTCAAATAACAATCCTCCACATGTCATTGACTGAACAAAAGACAGGGTGTCACAAGGAACTTTATAGGGTATAATAAGCTTTGGGTACAAACTGTGGAGGAAAGGCCAGGTGTCTGTCTCTGTGCTCACTCTCAGCTCATGGACAAGGGAAGATAAATGGCAAATTGTCAGTAGCATAGATATGATTTGGCTTGTTGGAACCAGGGGACACTTTAATGAGGCTTGAAGCCTCTTAGGTTAAGAGGTTGAAAGAAGTGGCTGCTATTGGTAAACTGAAAAAAAAAAATCCCACTGCCTCATCAAGTATAGAATGACTTGAAGGGATATGAAGAGAAGAAATGTGTAAGATTAACAAAAAAAGTACTTTCTAGGAAGGCAAATATATGCTATTAAGCCACGGTACTAAAAGCTTGTAGAGATCTTTGTATGTTTCAAATAAAAGTCAGATGTAATTTAAGGAAAGACAGAGAAGGTAAAAAGGAAGAACAATATTACATGGAGCCCTATACATCCCATTGATTGCTCTGGAACCATTAGTAACAAAAGGAATATAGGACTTCAGACACTCATGGATCATTTATGGTCTCCTAACAAAACTAGTCTAATATTTTGTAAGCTACAAACCTGAGCAAGTTACTCAATAAGCATTTCTCAGTAGTGTGTGATAAAGAAATCATGTCATGAACATCATCAGTCCAGGAAAAAGATCTTTCATGAGGGATTTGTGTGGGGCCCCAGTACTTTCCAATGTTTGTTAAACAATGACAGCTACAACTTAAGGAGAAAAAGTATTTTTGGTAAAATCGAGAGGCTTCATTCATAATAATGAATGCAGGGAAGCCACACAACTAAATACCTCTTAACAGATGGGATATACTAACAGAATGCAGGACTGTATCCTGGAAAGCAGAGACTGAACGGAATTAAAATTCACTGTAGGGGAGAAAACCTCATTAATACCTCTGAGTGGCATGCATTAGTGAAAAAGGACTGTTTGAACCCTGTAATCCATGAACCACAAGTAATTTTATCCCTGTGTGAAACATAGGTGAGGCTAGTACTGAAATACAGCATGGAACTTTGGTGGCTGCATTTATGGTAGAGTTAAGAAACCTCAAGAGAATTGAGAAGATAACCACAGTAGTTATTCATTTTCTGGAGAAAGCATCTTGCTGTTAAAGGCTTAGTGTTCAAATCTGGTTAGCTTATTAAAAGAGAAGATTGAAAAGTGATTTGATTACTGACTATAATGCCTTCACAAGGAGAAAACAGGGGGGAGTACATATTCCTTTATTTAGTGAGAAAGCAATAGAAAGAAAAACCAATAAATTGAATCAGATAAATACTAATAGGAAATAAGATACAAAACCGAGTAACACTCACATAGGTTGTTTCCTGAAGTAAACTACTTAGAAAATCTGCCATCTCCTAAAGTCTCATCATCCCTGAATTGGAGTACTACAATGATTTGCTTTGAAGACGTGCTATCCAAAACACAAAGGCCATTGGACCCAGTGGAGTAGTATATGGTAAACATCAATGGTGTGTGATACACATGATCTTACTGAAAAACAGCTAGGGGTTGTGCCACTGCCTTTGGGAAACTATTTGAATTCAGCAAATCATCAAAAACCTCAGTTTATATCTGCTCATCAGGTCCTGAAAGAAGTTTAGCAGCTAACAGTGAGGAGCACACCTCTAACAGTGAGTGGGCACCACCCACACACAAACAGGTCCTCACCCAGTACCTGAATAACCCTTTCCTCAGGACCACAGAAATGTAGTGTAAGGGAGCAGGGTGGGTAGACAGGCAACCATGGGAAGAGAGGCTGAAGGAATCAGAGGACGGAGAATTAAAATGAAAACTAACGTGAACAGGCAAGCATGCACTGTGTGAAAAAAAGCCAGAAGAGCCAAAAGATACATGGCTGAAAAGGTGAGGAGCTAGCAGTGCTGCATATGGAAAAGAGACTAATTCCCTGATCTTTGTCCTAATACAACCTACAGTGCCTACTGAAAATCAAGGTTGGGAAGGTGGAAGGAAAAGTGATAATAAGTAATTCCACAAAAAAGATAAGAATAAAAGAGGTTCATAAAATATATTCTGTAAATTCAGCAGGAACAGCCTCATTATTCCTGAAACAGTGAATGTTGCAAGATACACTCTCATCTGTATAGTCACAAAAAAATAAAATAAAAAAAAAATGGCATTAGCAATGAGGTTGCTATTGCCATGATTGAGATTGCTGCAGTTGCTACACGAGCAATAGCTCTGCTATTAAATCCCCAGTCACAGAAGGAAATTCCAGGTGGTTGGGGGGTAGAGGAGTCTGAATATTGTGTTTTCCCCTGTTCATTTTACATTTGGATTCACTGGAAGTTTATTGGGCAAAGGGATCATTCTATAAAAACCCTGAAGTGTAGAGGAAATGAGAACACAAAGCCAGGTGCTGTGGAGACCCCTCCTGCCTCCTAAAAGATCAATGAGTTGTTTGAAACAATTCTCAGGGGACAGTTTAAAAGTAAATATCCATCAGAATTTTGCCCTGTTTATAAAAGCTGTTTTGACTGCCAGTCCTAACTCACATCCAGTTTTTGTGTTCAGTTTCCATCTCTCACTCAACCTTTTTACTTCATTTCCTCAGATCAAACTTTCTGATCCAAACTGCAATCCAAACTTCAGACTTCTTGGCCAAAATCTGAACAGTTTTGTGTGAGGAATTTTGGGGTTGTTCACAAAGGCAAGAGGCTTGTATTCTCCATAAAACTCTTAAGTGCATGCTTTTAAGGTTTCACTAGTTTTTAGAGTAAGACTCCTAATGCTGACAGCCATCACAAAGCACCTCTTAGAAAAAAACATTAGAGGCACTTTGAAATCTGTAAGGAATCAATGAATCATTACCTATGATATTTGAGGAACTGAAATACCTGAAAATGTGACAACATGAATCATTTTTCTCTTTGTCATCACCATTACTCACTGTTTCCCACTTGAAAGAGGATGTTCTCTAACTTTCCTCTCTTTATAAATCTAGCATATGGAAATTATCCCGTAGGTAACTGGGATGATTTTTCCTGAAAAGAGGCAATTATACCTACAAGAGGGTAAATTACACAGAGGTGAGAAAAGTTTCAAGGTTAAGATTCCTGTAAGTATCAAGCCATATATTCATTTTTAAACATGACTTAAAACATACATACATAGAGACTCACCCCAAGGGTTGATAAGCATGTGGCTTCAGAAACAGTAAATAGCAGGTGTGCAAAATCTCCTAAAGTCCTGTTGACAGCTCTGAAGAAACCACCCACTTCCAGCAGCCAAACAGCTGACTGCTGTACCAACAGTTTGCAGAAGTTATACTAAAACGCCCTTTAGATGGTAAAAGAGGAGAGGGCACAAAAAGCACATCTGAAAACACATCCGAAAGCTGCAGTCTCCCTGGCACGGAGGACAGCTTGTGCCCTAGTGCCACTGTGCCATACTCCTCTCTCTTCCTCTGTAGAAATATTTCTTGCTTTACAGCTATCACCTCTTACGAAAGGTGATATCTATCTGGATGAGAATTCAAGCAGAAATCTCAAGATAAAAACTTCTTTAACAGACTTTTATAGGTTACCATGTACTTTGATATATCCACATTCTAAATTATATATTTTTTTCAGCTTCTAAAGCTTTTCTCAGATAATGTCTCTAGTGATCACTCTAAAGGTTTTCTCTCCTTTATATTTACAGTTTTCATAGTTTTTTAGGCAGGACTGTTTGAACACAGTATTTTTCCATTAAGCTTTGCAATCCATTCCTAGATAGTGTTTTCATTGGTATCTTGCCCTCCTTTCAATCTTCTCAAACTTAAATGGACCTTTTTCTTTTACACTCTCTTCTTTGATTTATAACATAATATTTCTGTATTTTTCCTTCAGAAAAGGTATTTGCAGTTGTCTAGGTCCCATATTACTTCTTGGAGGACATTATGTCCCCAGAGGCCAAATGAAGTAACACCAATTCATCTAGCATTTTTTCCCAGAAACAAATTAAAATGTGAAGTTTCTCTCAACAACTATAGTAACGTTTTCTTTCCAGCATGTCATAGCTTCCATTTAGTTTAGGAACAGAAAGAAGTTATGTAAATAGCATTAACGGTGAGTTAATAACCCAGCAGAGCTAGTCAAAGCATTTCTTAAAGCTTGCATCCAGACTATCAACACTGTCCTGCCAGGGTTATATTATGAAATAAAAGCTGACACCTAGTAGTGTCTTGTTAGTTCATCAGTCACAACCCAGCAACTCAGGACACAGAGGTGGTGTTAGAAAGATATTTTCTAGTAAGGATGAGAACTGCTTGGCATACTGAGGCTGTTCCAGTAAAGACAGATGTTGCTACAAGTGTTCTTGAGATTGCTATTAAGTCAGTAAGTGCTCCCTGGCACATGGCCGTAAACCCTGCATGCACCCTACTGTACAAGCAGAGAGGAGAGCAACTCTGGAACATGCTCTCAGGATGCTTTTTGATTGCCTCTGGATAAACTGGAGAGATGTTTAATCCGGGTAATATATCACTTTTTTATTGTTATTTTTTATTTTTATTTTTTTATTTTATATATATACATATATCAGGCGGTCATGCTCTACATTCCCATAATTCCTTATGATTAATTTATGTTTTTGTTTGCAGAGCTCAGCAACACTGTTACACAGCATTTGATTAGGTTCTAGTTCCATAGTTCTATATAGACATTCTAAATAATCTAACTTAGATGAAAATATATATGAAACATATAAATCTAGCCAATTATTTGAGAAAATATATAATTTGTATTAGCCTGCATTGCAAATTACAGGCTGTTTTCTGTGCCATACTTGACTACAAGCTGATGCTGCAGTGACAAATTTCTGACTCTTCTTTAGCAAATTTGGTTCACCTCTAGGAAGATATGCAGAGTCGCTATAGATGGTTTTTAAAAATGACTGTTAAAAATGCCAAAGCAAATTAATTTTAAAATTTGCCAGTCACATAGAGACTAAACAGATTGATCAGGGAACCTGAAATGGTCTGATTGCTCATTACCAGCTCAGATCTGCATATGGCAGACTAAGATTTGTTACAGCAAAACCTCAGAAACTTTATGAAATTGATTCACTGCCCTTATTTTAGCCCTTCACTATAGACATGATATTATACTCCCTCTGCAATTTAGATTTTGTTTTTATTCATTTACTAAAACTGCTTCAATGTTATTTCAACCTTTGCTGATGTTTATGTCAACTGAAAATAAAGGAACTTGAAAATAGACTTTTCTTCATTGGCAAGTAAACACAATCTGACTACATATGTGGAAGGTTGATTTAAACAAGCCCCAGGAGGACCTGAAATATAGCTTGGTTTCTTCCACGAGCCATCTGCTGTCCCTATTTCTAGAGAAAAGAAAACAGACTTCACCTTATGTCTGCCTTACAAAGAACTGAAGGCAATGTAACGCTGAGTCACTGTGGAAAAGGTTGGGTCACACAGCCTGCACTGTCTCCTGCCAAACACAAATTGAAGGCTAAGAACAGGGAAGAAAGTTTCCTTTTAGGCATTTCAGGGCAAATAATCATTCTCCATGAGATTCTTCTACACTTTTTTTTTTTTTTTTTTTTTTTTTTTTCACTCCAGCATCCAATACCAGCCACTAATCAGATCAAAGAGTGTTGCTGGACTAGGAAGGTAGAGCGAAGCCAGGGATTCATGATAGTTGTTAGATCTTGATCTGGCAGTGATTTTTTTTTCTTCCCTGCAGGGGTATGTTTTCACTAGATTAAAACCATGGACATAGAAATATTTTTGTAATGGTGTTTGTGATTCTGGTTGATAAATTATATGACAACACATTGCAGAGCAACATATTTCAAAATCTGAAATAATGAAAGCTCCAATCTGATGGCTGTAAAACCAAGTAAGTTAAATCAAATACTGAGTCATGTTTGTACTCTAGTCACACTACCTCAGTGTTCTAAAATTGGGAAAATCATTACCAAATCCTACTAGAAGTCCCCTTTCTCTTGCCATGGGTGTAACATTGGAGTCCAATGCAGAGCTATTATTCAATGCAGACTCCTTAACATGACTGACAAAAAATGATCTAGTCCTATCCATCTACTTCATCTCTGCTTCTGTTGTGGCAGTCAAACACCATGGAAAATTAGTTCGGAATTCCACCCGCCTTCCCCATTTCCTTTGCCAAGGCAGCATCACCACAGATTTGCAGTCCTTGACTATGATGTGGCAGACTACAAATGCTGAAGGCACCACCCTTTTCCAAGCCACTCTTTTCCACTTTCACTGCCTACACTCAGAACTTTTTATTTAGGTCTAGCTTCATTCTCTCTTTCAAATTACACCTGCCCTTTCCACCACAATTGGCAAAAGCATGTTTCTCCCCATCACAACCATCCTTGTTCCTCTGCTGCCTTTCCACACTTTTCTTAAAGCCTAAACAAGACTTTTCCACTTTTCTTTGGCAGCTAAATAGTCGTGCAGTTCTCTTTTCTGTTTTCCAGTTGTTCCAGATATTTTTTGAAACATAGCATAGCATTACTGATGCTGAGAATAGGATTGCTGGATGTCATGAAGATGTTTCTCTAGTATAGTTATCTTTTCTCATAGCAGCTTTCTCTTTTTTTCTTTTTCTTTTTCTTTTTCTTTTTTTTTCTTTTTCTTTTTCTTTTTCTTTTTTTCTTTTTCTTTTTCTTTTCTTTTTCTTCTTTTTCTTTTTCTTTTTCTTTTTCTTTTTCTTTTTCTTTTTCTTTTCCTTTTCCTTTTTCTTTTTCTTTTTCTTTTTCTTTTTCTTGTTCTTGTTCTCTTTTTTTTTCTTTTTCTTTTTCTTTTTTTTTCTTTTTCTTTTCTTTTTCTTCTTTTTCTTTTTCTTTTTCTTTTTCTTTTTCTTTTTCTTTTTCTTTTTCTTTTTCTTTTTCTTTTTCTTTTTCTTTTTCTTTTTCTTTTTCTTTTTCTTTTTCTCTTTTTTTTTTTCTTTTTCTTCTTTTCTTTTTCTTTTCTTTTTCTTTCTTTTTCTTTTTTTCTTCTTTTCCTTTTCTGTACACTTACATATGATTTATAATTATCACTTTGTCCAGAATGAGACACAATACAAAATCAGTGGAAACCTCTTTAAAGAGTCATCCTTTTCAGCAGTTAGGTGATGATAAAAGTTATACATTCAATTTTCCACTATTCTGTAAAATTTGCTTCTGGACCATATTTTCTTGCTTATGAAAATGTCATGTTAAGCAGCACCAAAAGTCTTAAGAAAGTCAAATTACAGCACATCTACGGCTTGCACCTTAGTCATGAGGCTTGACACTGTTTGCACAATGAAACACAGTTTATTTACCATTAACGAATTCATATCTGCTGGTGTTTACTTTGCTGGCTTCCAGATCATGGAATCACAGAATGGTCTGGGTTGTAAGGGACCCTAAAGGTCATCTAACTATGCCAAGGCCCTATCCAACCTGGTCTTGAACACCTCCAGGGATGGGTCATCCACAGCATCTCTTGGGAATATGTTCCAGTGCCTCACCACCCTCTGAGTGAAGAATTTCGTCCTAATATCTAATCTAAATCTATCTTCTTTTAGTTTAAGACCATTCCCCCTTGTCCTATCATTATCTACCCGAGTAAAGAGTCCTTGTCCATCCTTTTTATAAGACCCCTTTAAGTACTGAAAGGCCACAATGAGGTCTCCCCGAGCCTTCTCTTCTCTAGGCTGAACACCCCCAGCTCTCTCAGCCTTTCTTCAGAGGAGAGGTGCTCCAGCCCTCTGAGCATCTTCATGGCCCTCCTCTGGACCCACTCGAATAGCCCCACATCCTTCTTGTGCTGGAGGCCCCAGACCTGGATGCAGCACTCCAGGGCCTCATGAGGGCAGAGCAGAGGGGCACAATCACCTCCCTCCACCTGCTGGCCTGTCCTCTGGTGATGCAGCCCAGGACGCAGTTGGCCTTCTGGGCTGCAGGCACACACTGCTGGCTCATGTTGAGCTTTTTGTCCACCAGAAACCCCAAGTCCTTCTCTGCCGGGCTGCTCTTAATGAGTTCTTCTTCCAGTCTGTGCTCATGTCCGGGATTGCCCCATCCCAAGTGCAGCACCTTGCACTTGGACTTGTTGAACCTCATGCAGTTCACGTGGGCCTACTTCTCCAGCCTGTCCAGGTCTTTCTGGATGGCATCCCTTCCTTCTTTGGTATCAACTGCACCACTCATCTTGGTGTCATCTGCAAACTTGCTGAGGGTGCACTCAATCCCGTTGTCTGTGTCATTGCTGAAGGTATTGAAAAGCACCGGTCCCAGGACTGACCCCTGAGGGAAAATGCTCATCACCGGCCTCCACCTGGACATAGAACCACTGACCACTACTATCTGGGTGTGGCCGTTGAGCCAATTCCTTATCCACTGGATGGTTCACTCTTCAAATACACATCTTTCCAATTTAGAGATTAGGATGGTGTGTGGGACTGTGTCAGAAGTCTTACAGAAGTCCAAGTAGATGACATCAGTTGATCTTCCCTTGTCAACTGATGCAGTCACTCCATCATAGAAGATGAAGTCAGGCATGAAATATAAATGAATATAACCTTTTAAAGCATTTATCCCAGAAATACTCTGGAAATTGAATTTGGCTGCCTGCTCCACAATTCCTTAATTCCTTTTCTTTTCCCTTTCTTTGCTTCATCTCTCTTTTTAGATGCAGTATGTGTACCCTTTCCCATCCTTCCTATACCTTACCTTTCCTCCATGATAAAACTGTTAGTAGTTCCAGAATTACTTCAAAGATTTCTTAAGTGTCCAAGGATAAAGTTGGTCAGGTGTGTTTGAAAGATGAGATAGCGTACTGTAAAAGAACTAGTGTGTCTCTTTCTTATTCAAGTCAGACACTTTATCTCTTTTTCCTCTAGTGTCAGCTGTACTAGTCACCTTTTCATATTGATCTTTCTAGGCTGATACCTGGGAAACAGCAAATGCTCAAATGCTTTAACATTTTTCAGAAGAATATCAGCAAAACAGTTTTGGGGGCAGAAACAGGTTTTCCCATCTTTCTCATCTGCCTTGCTTTTTCCAAATATATCTGAAAGATTTCCTGCTAGAAAACTAAGGGTTTTGTGTTGATGTATCTTTTCTCTATATATCATACATTGATTTTACCAGCAGCACAAGGAGTATTTTTTTAAGTTATTGTTTATTTATCTATTTATTTGTATTTATTTTATTTTTTTTAAGCAAGCTTCCATGTTCTGAACCACTGACAAAGCAACAGGAGAAATGATTTCTCTTTCCTCTCTCTCTCCCCCCCCCCAACCCAGCTTCAGCTCTTGCTGTGAATATCAGAAATGAATGATTCTTCTAATTGCAAGTAGGCAGTAAATAATGACAGACGTACAATTCATTAGTTTGCAATGCAGAAGATCAGCACACTAGAGTTCCGGCACAAATGAGCTGCAATGGTGTTCTCTTGATTATTTATCCTTAAAGGGTATAATTAAAATAAATCATATTGATTTTGGTTTATACATCAACTTCAAGATCTTTCTAGTTCTGACTGAGTTACTTCATCTTCAGAATGACTTATAGTAAAGTGAGATTAGCCTCAGTCTTAGTTTCCATGACAAACATATGAAGATGATCCAGCCCATAGCATCCCAATCACTACCATTCTGCCTAAAAGTGATTTCAATGGGCAGCTGAAGAGGCTTCCTCAGCATCATTACAATGTGCAAGCAGCTAAATGAAGGCACATTGCCACTTTAACTAAAATAAGGGAAGGAACAGTGGGTGAGGCAATGAAACTTCCAGCACAAGCTGTTTCATTCTGTAGGTCTTCCCTCAAGCCTAAACATTTACTACTGAGAGAATGAAGCATCATCAACTGCATTCTCCTTGGCAGCTCCACACACGCACAGAAGCTCAATTGCTGCACAGGAGTAAAAAAAACTGCTAGAAAGCCAATTGGTGAAACAGTTTCTTCATGTTGGGGAAAGACTTCCTTTTTGTGTAAAAGTGGAATGAGACAGACTTGATATATTGAGCCTGTGTAGCTCAACATTTTGTGAGATGTGGACTGTTGTTTAGGTCCCACTATAACTCCTGCTTTTGTAAGTAGAAGGACAATCCAGGGACTATATAGGATCTATGAGTGAGTAAGAACTGAATAGGACCTGTGAGTGGCCCTCATATCTTCTGTCCCACAAATATAATTGGCAAGTCACCAAAAATTTCTATGTCTGTTTTAGATGGGCATAATAATATTTATAGCTGCTGCTGTAAGAATTCAATGTATTGTCTGAGCACCTCAAAATGGGCACATGGAATCAGGTATGCTAAGTTTTTAAATAAAATAGCCATAACAGTCTTTAGGAAAACAAGCAAACAAACAAATAAACAAACAGTACATGGTGCTGGCAAAGAAGGAAACTGAGATATGAAATATTCTAGGCAGAGAGGGTCTTTTGTCTGTCCTGCACTATATCCTGTTTCTTAGTTGACTTTGAAACTTTTGCCTGTGTGTCTCTATTTCTATCCTTTTTCATCGTCTTCAGAAACTTTAATATCCTGGCCTGAGGGTGTAGCCCTGGTTGAAACAAGAAACCATTGGGACCTAGCTGAAGACAGACTAAACAGGGAAATGGGTTTCCAAAGCACACATTTCCTTTTATTTAGCTATAAAACCATTCGCTTTTAGCAGCTTCCTTAAATGTGCATGTAACCACCCCACTCTTTTCAGCTGGACATACAGGCTCAGAGTTTGATTTGTTTTAATTAACATTTTAACCTTCATCCCTGTAGCTTGTTGTAGGACAAGCTGTAGGACAACACTTCCTATTACAAGAAAGGAACAGAGTGAGCAACATGGTGCCTCCAGGGAAAGAAAGAGAAGGGAGTGCTCACAGCCCAGCCCTTGGAGCAGAGCAAAATATAAAAGCCCTGGTTTCCTGAGCAGGGCTCTTGGGATAAAGCCTAAAGATTGGCCCCCCACCACCCATCTGCTGAGAAACAGGGCTCTGAAGAGTAAATTATGTGCTTCCCAAGTCCCTGCTGCACTCTTGCATTACGTTATATTAATCATTCGGTGAAAGGACTAGAATCCAGCTTTCCTTAGCCTCAGGTGGCAGCTGTAATTCCTAAGCCAAGCTATTACTCTTTCCTCTGTGGCAAATATTTTCTCTTGTTCCTTAGGAAGCAGAGTGTTGGGATCCACCTGACAACAGATCCCTGTCCTGGGCATTAGGGTCTGAGGACCCTTGCAAGGGGAGGGAGGGCCTGGACATGGATCACAGCAGTGCAGTACCAGAAGGTCCCCATGGTAAGGGTGGTCAAGGGCTTCTCTTTCCCATTGTAGGGAAGGAACACCTCTTCTCTCCTTGAAAAGAAAGACAGCTAAGGCCAGGTATGAGGCCTGAACTGTGAACCCTGAGCAAGGGAAAGTCTTTAACTCAGAATATAGTATGCATATGTAAAGAAGGGAATTCCTTTCTTTTCTTTTCTTTTCTTTTCTTTTCTTTTCTTTTCTTTTCTTTTCTTTTCTTTTCTTTTCTTTTCTTTTCTTTTCTTTTCTTTTCTTTTCTTTTCTTTTCTTTTCTTTTCTTCTTTTTTTCTTTTCTCTTTTCTTTTCTTTTTTCTTTTCTTTTCTTTTCTTTTCTTTTCTTTTCTTTTCTTTTCTTTTCTTTTCTTTTCTTTTCTTTTCTTTTCTTTTCTTTTCTTTTCTTTTCTTTTCTTTTCTTTTCTTTTCTTTTCTTTTCTTTTCTTTTTCTTTTTCTTTTCTTTTCTTTCTTCTCTGTCCTTGAGTTCTAGCACTTGTCACCTGTGAAGAGACTGACACCCTCCTCCCTGCAACCTCTTTTCAGGTAGTGGGAGGGAGTGAAGTCAATCCTCAGCCTCCTTTTCTCCAGACTAAACAACCTCTATTCCCTCATCTCCTCCTCATATATCTTGTATTCTAGTCCCTTCATCAGTTTTGCTGGTCTTTTCTGTGCACACTTCAGCAACTCGATATCCTTTGTGTAGTGAGGGGCCCAGAACTGAGTACAATATTCAAGGTGCAGTCTCAGCAGTGCCATGTACAAGGGGACAATCACTTCGTTGGTCCTGCTGACCACACTATTTCTGGTGCAGGCCAGGATGCTGCTGGCCTTCTTGGCCACCTGGGCACACTGCTGGCTCTGGCTCATGTTCAGCCAGCTGTTGACCAATACCCTCAGGTCCTTTTCTGCCAGGCAACTTTCCAGCCATGCTTCCCAAGCCTGTTCTGCTGCTCCCAGCATTTAGCCTTATTGAATTCAACCAGTGGTCCAGCCTATCCAGAGCCCTTGGCAGGGCCTTCCTAGCTACAAGCAGATCAATTGGCATTCAGTTTGGTGTTACCTGCAAACTTACTGAGGGTGCACTCAATCCTCTCATCCAGATCACTGAGAATATTAAAAATACTGGCCCCAGTACTGAGCCCTGGGGAATACCTCTGCTCATCAGCTGCCAACTGTATTGAACTACATTCACTACGACTCTTTGAGCCTGGCCTTCCAGTCAGCTTTTTACCCAGGATCAAGTCATGTCCAGATTTTTGGCGGGAAGCCTCAGGGAGGCCAGGGAGCTGAACTGAAGGCCATGAACCCCCTAGCAGCATCACCCCCGCCCTCTCCTTTACCTGGCAGCTGCCTGCCAGAGCAGTGCTGGCTCTGAATGAAAAGCAGATGGAGTTAAGTTTAGTTAAAACAGACAGTCATAACAACAAAGAGCTCTCATCTAATCACCCAGTGGTAGTAGGGCTGAAAATGCAATCAAGTTGTTTTCTATAAATCATTTTCGCAAGATAAGAGGTCTGACTATCCAGCGTGGCTCACTAAGTGTTTACACTGTAAACTTTCTTGCCCTCAGCACTACCCCTTCACTCTGAATTATTGCTTTAACACATTTAATCATGAAATGTTACAGTCGGGTAATAAGAACCCTGTAAACTTTCCCCTCCTTTCCTTTTAAATAAAATTATACACTGGTAGTAAAGACATGATTATTTGAAGGTTGTGTTTATGAGAAGTCTTACCCTCTGAGGAGGGTGGTGGGGAAAAAAGAATTTGAAATTATGTTTAATAGAGAAAACAGCTTGTGGAAATAATTACACAACTTGTGAACCTTTTGCAGTGAACTAAATAAAGCAGTGTTTTATTCAAACCTGTAGTAGCAGGCAAGCAGTGTGTCTTTTAGATAGTTGAATATAAAAAGTGTTCGGTTATACTACTAACATACCGATATATTGCCAAGATAAAATGATTGAATCTGTTGAAGAGAAGAGGAAGGGAAGAACAGTGGTAATGCCTATTGTAATGAGTAACAATAATGGGAATAGCAGTTTATTAACAAACTCCACAGGTCACTGCGCACTAATAGCAGCAAAGCAGTAAAAGTGAAATTCAATCATGTTCTGTTAGAGCACACAGCATGCTCCCAGCTTCCTCATTAGAAGGTTTCACAATATTCTAAACTAGAAAGGTTGCCCGCATATACGAGACACGGAGCAAAAGTGTGCTCCTTCAGCTGCGCCACAGCCTGGCTCCGTCTTTCTTTCAGCAAGGTCTTCTGTTTTGTTTTTCTGTTTCATGTTTTTAAAGATTTTCAAGATTAACACGCTTTGGTTTACAGTTCATGTTCACATTTGGCTTTGGGATCCTATAGACTGTCCAGACTAACAGCTTTTCCTGCAGCCCCACTCCCTCACGTTGAAGGCAATTGAAAAGAACAATTTACTCTGATATTAAATAAACTCTCTGTCCACTCAGGTCAGTGCCTTAGCCTCAGGAGGATTTAAAGTAAATAAAGTGGTTGGATGACAGTGCATTTTTTACTTAGTTTGTTTAAAGCTGTACATCACTCTCCTGGAAAGACAAAGCACTTAATTTGGGTTCTTGCATTTCAGTGATGCTGGAGAACTATGATGTTTGCCAGACTGCCCCCGTTTCCTGCTTCCAACATCTTCCTCACAGTGTTTAAACTGTTGCAGGGATGGATGTAGCCCATAGCTATCCTGCAATCTCAGGTAGAAGGCAGAAAAAGGGTTGGTATTTATATGAGTTCTCTCAGACAAGTTTCTCTTTTTAATTCATGAAGTCATTTAAATTGCACAACTTGCTGCATAGAGCCTTTCAAGCATGGGCAACAGAAACAAAACAGCGAAAGAAAGGGAGCTATTTTAACAGTTAATTTTCTGAAGATTTAGATGCTTGCCTCATTTGATATCTAGCATCTTGTGCCTGTTTAAATAATTGATTTGACAGAAATATCTTAAACGCCTTAGTGAAACCCATTTTAAAGACTATGTTAATGAAATTCAGCCACTGAAACAGCCTTGCTTTGGCACAGTAGTTTCTATTTTTCTCTCCTACACTTTGAAATCTGACAATGCTGCAGCAAACAAACAGCAGATGGGATTGTAGCAGGGCTTTTAGAGTAATCTGTGATTCTGCACTCAGACGTATCCTCTGCCCTTGGATGGCTGCTGAAAACGCAAGGCAGTTTGATATTTTTCTCACACGCGAGTAAAGTACTGTCAGTGTGCTGTGTGGGAGTATGCTCATGTTTTGTATCAGGGGCAGGCATTTGACTGCTGGAGCTGGAGGAGAGAGGGCGGTTGCATGAACATGTCTGCATAGTGCTGGGCTGGGGCTGTAAATCGTGGGGATGGGGCTGGTGAGCCCGTTGTTGCATTACCAGCTCCCACAGCTCCTGAGAGAGGCCTGAGGGAGGCCTCCTCTTCTCAGAGAGTCCTGAAAGAGGGCTGATGGAGTGAGTCTGCTTCTGTCCAAAATCTACAGTCACCCAGATGTGAAGTAAGGAAGACAATTTTAACAGATGCCTCAAAGTCCAGTCCATGCAGGCAGCTTCCTGGGGTGCCAGACCAGCTGTGAGAAACACTCTGCATGACCATAGTCAAGGAAGGTTTCACTCCATATAGTCACTCAGCACAGTTTGTGGGGTTTATCCCAGGAAGATTCAATCCAAAAGGTATATTTGTTCCAGTCAACCAAAACTCAGGGACATGGCAGCTCTTGGAGCACAGGGCCAGGCCCCCTCAGTCAAGGAAAGGCCTACCACGGCCTCCACCACCCAGCAGACCTGCGCTCTGCAAGTCACCCAGCCCAGATCCACTGGGTTGTCTTCCTGAGACCTGAAAACTGACTGCATAAACAATGGAAACAGCATAATGTCCAAGGTGACTCTGCAGGTTTGCAGAGGTACCTGCCTTCCCCTGGGGGGACTGAAACAATTACACCTGGCAAACTGGGCTGCTCAGCTAAAATTCCTCTGGGAGCATGCTTAGGCGGGCATCTAAATTAGAGGGAATGCATCTCCCTGCTTTATTAGAACTAACAGACTTGCTTTTTTTAATTTACTTTTACTATTTCCTTTGCAAATTGCTAGGCACTTCTCAATGCAAACCGGTTTTGCCTTTTCAACTTTCCTCACATTAAAGCCCAGCTAACTCCATTAGCAAATAAAGTAAATAGCAATAGCACTTATGAAAGTCTAAATTCCCTGAAGGTAATAACTGTATAAAACACATGGGAGTTGTTATGTTCATGGCAAGGAAATGGAAAGCTTTTAGTTTATCATTAAACTGACTTAGTAGGCTTTGGTAGGCCTTGGCACCATTTACTAACAATTTATAATGTCAGACCAGGGTGAGTCTATGCAAGCGATACATATTTTTGTACTGATATACAGTACTTGTGCTATTTGTCTTGAACTCCAAGTAAACAGTGCTTAATAAGCTCTGACTTGGCTTTTCCCATTAAACTCAAGTCCCTGCGAGTCCCTGCAAGAATTCCCCATCAGTGCAGTAATGATGGCAGTAGGTGAATTTCCAGGCTGATGTTAATTTAAAAGTTAATATTTAGAAGCTATTCCAGTATAAGGAGCCTTTGAGCTCTCACAAAAGGATTAGATGGTGATACATCCTTATGCAAGGTAAATGAGTAAGAATGAAAAATACTCCAGAAAGGGAAAGAGCAAGATAAGACACTGTTAGAGATGTGACTCCGTAAGAACCTCATTTCTTTAGCTTGTGTACAAGGCCGTATAGACTCATTTACATGCGTTCATAGAGGACAATCCAAACCTCATCTTTTTTGTGTAATACATGTGCTCAGCTTTTGGTCTAGCTAAATTAAATACCAAATCCTTTCTCAGGAAACATGTTATTATAGTGATCTTTTTGTGATATGAAAGGTACATTTTATGTATTTTAAACTATGCCTGCATGGTGGTTATTTCTACTGACCAGTTCTGATTAAAAGGAAGCAAAACACTTCTCAATCAACCACACCCACACATGAAGAAATCAGGTTTTCACTCGATAAATATCTACCCAGTTTCCAAGCATGCAGCTTCTGGGCATCCACCCAGGTAATAACTCTGAGACCTAAATCCACTTGATGCACTGTTGCTTCCTTCAGGAATCTGGTTTCTTTTCTTTCCAGCTATTTTTTGTAAGTACTGTCCTTTCTGAATATGCAGGCACTTGCTGCTATTGGTCAATAGTCTACTGAATAATCTGTCAAAACAGGTGTTGATGGCACTAGTTCTTTTCTTGTATCAATCATTCCCTTCCACAGCCTGCAAAATAAAGAGAAAAGATCCCCTAGAAATGTTGCGAGGTGTGTGAACTTTGGTAAAATTTCCCAGACTACTTTGTTACATGCAGAGATTTCCTTCACTGGCAAACATCTCGATGGAATTTAATGGCTTTAGCTTTTGTCTGGTCAGATCCCCTATTAACTAATTGCAAGCCCTACACTATATATTCTTGTCTTTCTAAACTTGCATTCTACATTCAGCTAAGCAAATGCATTTGAAGGATTCAGAAAGCTGACCACATTTTTTTTTTTTTTCTTAAAGTTAAATCACATCAACTCTATGGCAAAGGGCACAAGACAATGCTGTTTTAATTTGGGAAAGGCATATGGAAAGTCTCAGGTGCTGAAGATAGATTAGAAGAAAACAGATTGAAACAAACCTTCTAAACAGATTGATGGATGCATTTAATAACATTGATCCTTTAGCAAGTTGAATGGCAAAAAAACTAATGTAATACCTAACTTTGAAAATAAATAATCACTGATAACTGAGCTATTGCATAGATATATATGGAAAGAAAGAATATATCTATTTGCTTGCATTTCCCTTGTTTTCTTATTTATTTATTTATTTATTTATTATTTGTAACCAGAGCATGTACATATGCCGTAGGGCTGTGAAGCAAAACCAAATCTAATCAAAGGCCTTTCTAACTTCAGTGTTCAAACAAGACATTATTTGTTTTACAGAGGATATAATCTCTAAAATATACAGTGTAGGGGTTATAAAGCCTCTGCTGTCTGGATGCTTTTTCCTGGATCACAACAATTGTTGCAAAATCCTTTTCCCTGCAATGTAAATCATTACATCTTTTGCTCGACATATTTTCTAGCTGTAGCTTGGCTTTTCTGGCTCAATCTTTGTCCTTTTGGTCTTCATTTCCCTGAATTCTCTTTCATTTTTAACTGTTCTGGTGTTCCAGTGGTTAGACCAACTGCTCATTTCACATCTTCTTGTTCTTTTGTCATTGGTATCTAATACTAATTCTTCATGCTGATAGCACTAAAGTCATACTGCTTCCTCAATCAGCACTGTTATATTCCTTAGAAGAAAAGATGAGTTGAATTAGTGTCACACACAAGCACCTATCTTGTTCCCTGTATTAGTTCATCCAACGTATTTGCAATGCTCAGCAAAGCTGTGAAAATGCAGTAATAAAAACTTGAGTTGTTTCTCCATAATTCTGGCACCAGTTATTAAAGTTAGCACTTTCATTTAGAATATCTGTTTATAAAATGACCACCCAAATCCTCATTCACTTGCAGATGTATCACCGCAGGGAGGATGTTGGACAGACATCAGGACATGTGCACTGGTCTCCTTCTGGTGTCCCTGCAGTCCTCATGTTCTGTCTATAAACAGCCATGAACTGGTTGGCATTGCTCAAGAATCTACCAATCTACAAAGGCTTATGACACCAAAGTTCTGTTAGTGGAGTTGTGTACATTAATGTTATCATGGGTACAACCAGACCGGCATTTTTAAGGACTCCACCTTAATATTGCACTATTTGTCACTCACTAACTCCTCTGATAGTTTAAGGACATTGGTTCTTGATTCTCCAGTTAGAGACATTCACCCATACATTCTTGGCATCATGTAACACTTCGCATCATGTAGGCTTTGGACTTGAGTCTGTATACAGTCTACGTAAGTTTTCCTGGTCTTGATGCTGCTAACTGAGACCAATGCCATTCTCCACAAGCTGGAAGGGAGAACTGACTTTTACAGAAAAGTTTTTGTTGTTGTTGTTGTTGTTGTTGTTGTTGTTGTTGTTTTTGGTTTTGTTTTGTTTTTGTTTTTGTTTTTGTTTTGGGGGGGGTGTTGTTTTTTTGAGGTACATCTCATTTTGGAGGAACCAGAACCATGAGGGCAGGTACGCTGATGGAAGGGCTCAGACACAATGGAAAAAGTTATGCTGGGATCACATACAGAAGTAAATGAAACAAGAAGACAAATTGGCAACTCACACACACTTGCTGTTTCAGATTATTTCACTTCTCATTCTTTCCACTCTGTGAGTACTGGGACCATTCAAGCTTGAGATGATAATTATGAACTGCAATTAGTGGAATATGCTGCCTGTTAACTTTGTCACAGCCTGTGTTATGAAGCACAGCTTTCATAAATGAGTAAAAACGGTAATGTTTTAATTTCTAACCTCTTCCAGCACTTCTGTAGTAATGCATTTCAGAAACAAAAAACCTCTGTGGTCACACCAGGCCCACTGTGCTACTGGCACCAGCACTGGGATGCTGAGAAGGGAACCAGGTCCCCTTACAAAGGCACAAAGCCAGCTTTACAATAGACACTTCCCATCCATATGGATCAGGTAGGAATGGTCAAATACAAAGGGAATGGGAAGCAGCAACCAGAATTTTCAAAGGAAGAGAACGCTTTTAAGACTCTTGCAGTCTGCTTGCCTTGCCAGGCATGCTGGCCCTAATGTGATGTTCTAACCATGGTCCTTCTGGAGGCGAATACTGATTTGTGCACTGATTTGCCATTCATTTACCTGAATTCTCCTACTTGGAGGGTTACATATTATCATAATATTTCTGTATAAGCTGGACAAAGTTATGCTCTTTATTTCATATTCTTCTAAAGTCTCTGGCACAACGAAGGGAAAAGATATGAACCACAATACAGTTCAGCAACACAAATGCAAACATACTACAGCGCCTTTATTGTTACTCAGAGAAACCCTGCAAGGTAGACAATGACTTCCAGTCTCCCTTTCCTACCTTGACATTTCCAGTATGGCCAGAACAGTCAGAAAATGATTATGAAGGGCAAAGGAATTCCAGTTAGAGTTGATCTATATTAATGTATAACTCCACTGTAAAAGAGGAGTCTTTTCAGATGAAAAATCAACTGTCCTCACGGTGAAGACAAATAATCTATTATTTAAATGAGGGGTGAGAGAGGGAGAAGTTATTATTTATCACCAAACTAAACAATATATTGAATAGTCTTACTCTTTACTGTAACCTCTTCTACTCTTTCCACCTTTTCTGGCAGACTTGTTTATAAGCCAGGTTTCACTTTTTCTCTTAACAGTCCTATAATGCCATTAACAAGAAATTCATCAGCAATCACCCATTCAATACACCATATGCAATAATACAATACATATTACATATGTACATATACATATACAGGGCTTCTACAACTGTCATTCTCTGCTTTATTATAAGGCTGCTGTATCTTTTGTATGAATTATCATGACTCCATTTTGCAGCATCTATTCAGTCATGGGAAAGAAGTAGGAAAGGAGGTGAAATGGACAGTTGACAGCTTTTTGGGCAGAACCTCTAACAAACAATAATGTAAGATACAAAAAGTTCTGATATGGCCACAGTAAGGACTTAGACAGATTCCATCTGTGGTATTCGCAGGCAACTGTGCAGATGTCCAACTGCTCTCTTCTGCTCTGCTCAAGCAGATTCCTTTCAGAACCTTGACTAATCAATACTAATCACATATGCCATCTGCCAGACATGCAGATTACAAAACAGGACTGGCACTTTCAGCAGGGCTGTCTGGAGTGACACACATAACTTGTGCCTCTGGAAACTGGGATGCTGAATGCAGTGAAATTGTGGAACTTGGGAACTTGTTGAAACGTCCCATGTGTGGTACTTCAGGTTCCCCTCGCACCAAAGGAGTGACCCAGCTTCACAGAGACTTTCCACGCATTTACAGCTGAGATTTCCTCCAATATATGGTCCTTCAAATCTATGTACTGCTTAGATAAGCCACCGATAGAGATATAGGCACTTCTAATGCCATTTCTGTGACAGTTCTCTGCTTCCAGAGACTGTCCAGAGGAGCTGCCTGCAAGTGAAGCTCCTAAGCCCACTGTCTCATCTAAGAAAAACCTGGATGATGACCCTTCTTAAAGAAGAGCTCACACCTTAAAAATAAATATCATTTATAAATGCATTTGAAAGCAGAATTCAAATAATAAAATTGATTATTTGATTATTTGAAAAGTCTTTTCAACCTCAAGGTTTTAATCTTTACTAATTTTATGAGACATTTATATTTCTATACAGTCTGCAGAAAGATAAGCATTGTTTTTATTACATGCTGTATCTTTGGGAATCGTTATTCAAACACACCAATGTTTCAACAAATATGAGACTCCAGAATTTCTCATTTAAAGGTTAATTTAATAACTTCATTTGCTATAATACTCAATTTTTCCAGTGCACATTATATGTAACTTCGAAGAACTACATAAAATATTTATGTCTAGATGTGGTAGCTACATTTGTGATTAGAGTTTTATTTCTGTTAATTATAAATCAAACATGCAAGGTGATTGTGTTTTTTATTCCTTGGGAGGATGATTTGCAATAAAACTGTATTTGCTCAAAGTCTTTCTGACAGCTCACCAATACCATCAAGCTTCAAATTACAAAGAAAAGACCCATATAAAATCCACAAATCACTATCTCATGGTAGTTTTCAAGGCCCCTCAGTCTCCTTCAGGTCTACCACTTGACTTTGGCTTTACATAAATTGTAGAGCCCTGTCTACATGGACTTCATGACAGGTAATGGCATCATAACTCTTTATCAGTACTCTCCTGGATTGCTGGGTTTTCCTGCTACAGGCTGTGTGTGTCTGTCATCAGCAATGCTGTCAGTGTTCATCCAGTAGTAAACATTTCAATACTTGACTGAAGGCTTTAACTATTTTCCACTGTCACTAACCAACTTTCCTTGCTAAATGAGCAGGGATTACAAACCCCTCACCTTGAATATGAATCTTACTTTTCAGTCAACCAACTTACCAGCTCAAAAAAGGCCATTCCATATCTTCCCTTTCATATCTGAAGGCCATTTAGCCCTATTAACACAAATAAGTCATTTTCAATTGTTACCCTACAAGTTAAGAGTTGTACTTGTAACTCTACAGTCTGTTCCCCATTTATAAATATGACTGATTTAACATAAAAGAAATCCAAACTGCTCTATAAATTATAGAGGATGACATCTGTGATAATACTTGTGTACTTGTTATAAGTCAACTGTGCTCTTCTGTACTGTTGTCAGTGCTATTTCTCCTTGCTCAAAGCATATACCGGGCCTACATCTTCACACTTGTAGAGCTGCAGAAGAAATTGTTCAGTCAGATTTGATTTCTTTTAATAAACATGTACAATTGAACTAAGATATAAGTGTGATGCTGAATAGCAAATAAGCAATTAATGTCAGAGTGCTAAAAGTCTTCACAGCACATATATGTAGGATCGGATGTCATTATTTTAATAGCATGCATTGTTTCATAGAGCATTGAAACTTTAACTGAAGAGGTCATGTCTTAGAAGCCAACTTAAAAATTTGTTCTCTGTGAGGTCAAGCGTCCTATTATTATAGAATATAATTCTATTAGCAAAATAAAATCATAAAATGAACTTATGATGAGAGTTCCCCCTTAGCGATATGATTCTTATTCCTAATTGGAATTTGTTAGTCACTCATTGAATTATTGCATGTATTTGTCTTTTTTAAATATATTGATTAAAAAAAAAAAAAAAGTGAATGGTTTTAGTACATAAATAATTCATCAGTTTTTCATTATAGATATTTGCTACTTCAAAATCAAGGTTTGAGTTGCTTTGACTGAAAATATGAGCTTCTGTATCTCAATAAGTTTCTGTACCTTGATTGGATAAGCCAAACTCCTAGTACCACGTTTCATAAACAGATATTAAATAAAATACTTCTTAACTTCTTAATGCTTCATAAGTGAGGCCTTGATGATTTTTTTCCCCCCAAACACTATATCAGTGTTACAGTAAGCAAGAGAATCGGCAGCAGATAGGGACCTGCTACAGGGAAATTTTTTTCTGCCTTCAAAATATATTCAAATAGATTAAATTCTAATTTAAGAGCAGATCTAACCTAGCTGAACCAGAATGGAAAGTACTGTACCTAGTAGTTAAAGAGTCTGAAATGGCTGTACTCCTGCCAGAAAATCCCCCACCACTGTCAGCATTGGCTACACCAAAATAAGGACTAGGGGTCACAGCTCCAATGGGTGCTGCATTCAGAAGACATGGGATTTGGGGAATCAGCCAACATGGTGACTGGTTTTGTCCCACACAGGAGGTGGGACAGCCCTTCCCAGATAGCAAGGTAAAATCCCTTGGCTTTTCCCTTCTACCTCCCACCTCTGCCTATGCTGAGCAGTGCCCTGGCTGAGAAGAGCATCTCAATCACATGGATTTTAGCTGTGGAATTACAGAAGCATTTTACAAAGAATGAATAGTTAGCATAATCTGGGAGGTGTTTCCTGGCTGTTGTGCTGTTGCTCAGCACAGACAGAGGCCAGACCTTCAGTAAGTGCAAAACTGCTGCCCTCACCAAGGTCAGGATTGTGACACTGTATATCTGAAAACTTCTTTTGTTCTCTTAAAGCTGCCACCACAATTTATATTAAGGGAAATTAACCCAGAATGTGTCCTGTGTCTGTGGACCAGAAGAGACCATGAAAACTGAATTCACTGCAGTTAAACAGGATGCTTTTCAGAGTGGAATTGTCTTGGTATCTATTCCTGTTGGGAGTGGTTGCAGCTACAGATTAAAAGGTCAGAATAATGACCACAGCACGGGATTTTATCCTCTCCCCTTGTTTCCTGCCCCTACCATTCCCTGCCTGCTGCATTCATAATGCTGAGAAAGGGTGAACCAGTTCTTACGCAGCTGGAGGAGGAATGTTAGCTGCAGAAAACATGGAATTTTGCATGGCCGTCACATATTATTCTGGGGATTAAATGCTTGAAGAGAAACTTGTACCCCAGGTGTCTCTGGGTGGGTAGAAAAATGACAACTACAATTGCAGTGAGCTCCAAGTTCATGTCATTCTGAGAAAACAGGCTTGCATATCATGACAGCTGCAACACTAGAAAGCAAGAACATCCTAAATCAGGGAAACAAATTATCTTCCACTTTCTCTTGCAGAGAAGAAAGTAAGTTCTTAGGACAATTAATTCCCATGGTTTTAAAAATTAATTATATCATAGAAGAGAACAAAACCATTCTCACAATGATTAAGTAATTAACATTTTAAGTATTGAGGCAAACAATAGAAGAATGGGTTTCTGATTCAGTTTTGATCACAATCAGTGGTGACAGCAAGGGGAAAGGAGAAGCATTCAGATGGGCTTCACTGTGATCAGAGCGTGACTGTTCCTGGTCCTGCCTAAGGTGTATCAAAAGCAACAGCTCCAAAAAAAAACCACCAAAGCAATGAAGCAATGTCAGGTAGGATTTCTCTTTAACGGAAAGTTCATACTTTTAACTTTGTTCTGTTAAAACTGAGTTGCACACACACACACACAAAGTATATTGTCCAGAAAAGAGCAAAAGGACATTAGTGTGGAGAACATTGTCATCAGCATGGATCTGAGCTGCGCCCATGATCTGCCCTCATCCCCAGACTTGCTGAGGTGACTGGAGGACAAAGCAGAGTTCAAGCAGATACAGATCTGAAAGCAGCTGCTTGTGCTAAGTCTTAAACAAACAAATAAACAAACAAACACAACAGAGAACAAATATCACCAAAATATCCCCAAACTAAGCAAATGAAAATTGCTTGATATTTTAAGTGTTGGGTTAAGGGCAAGGGAAAAAAACAAAAACAAAAACAAAAACAAAACAAAACACACCAGAATCCACTAGTGCTTACCCTCTACCAATGTACTGGCCAGCAGGGTAGTATTGCCAGTTACTCCTAAATTTATCACAAGTGTAAAGTGCTGGGCCAAATCCTCTTCATGGGGAGTCTTTGCTCTCTCCAGTTCTGGCTGCCAACCAAGTTTTAGATCAGCTTTTTCTTCTCACTCCCTTTCACAGAACTAAAGCCCCAGCAACAACCATTAGGGCACTGTGTGCTCAGCACTTGAGAATGGGAGGACACACACGGGCTCTTTGGTTCACATTTAGACACCTCACTTCAGATTCCAAAATACCCTTGTTATCCTAACCAGCAAGTCTGACCTCCTGCCACACTGGTCAGCACATCATGTCCTTTCCTCCAGCACAGCATTTCTTTGTTTCTCATGAAACAAGCCTCAGCCACACCAATGGGCTGTGGCATCACAGAGACTGTGCAGTGAGAGCTGCTCATCATTGCAACCACCCATACACCTCTCTGAGTGTGCCCAAAAGGCATGCTGGAAAGGAGGCTACAAAATAAAACAACCTGTGAGGACAAACAGCATGTAAAGGTTGATATAACTTGTATGACTGGAAACATGGGACCCTATTTTTCACATATTGCACTGAAAGACAGCGAAAACAAACACCTCAAATAACATTTTTGTTCTGTATGAAAACATCTCTGTTGAAAGCTGCTGAGCTACAGATATTTTGATAAATGAAACCTTTAGTAATATATGTGGTTGCTTGGATTTTGGTTTTATTTGCAAAAAAAATGAACATTTCACGTTGGTATGGTTTTGTCTCCAAGTTTTGAAAATGTATATAGGGACCTCTTGTTACTTTTCCCCAGCATGGTATTATTAAACTTATTAAAAATAAAAATATGTTGGCCCATGATTTTGTCATGTCTGCTATCAGATGTCAGATGAAAAGACCTTTTTTCTGTAGCACTTTGTTTTCCTACAGCACTGATCAGTCAGACAAGAGTGATGAAGACTGGCCAAAGAATAAACAAGAATATCTGGGTCCATTGAGCATGACATTCTCATAGAAGCAGTGGCCTACATTAGTCCGTGCTATACCATTATGTACTTCTGGGTTTTGCATTTGCTGCCCCTATCTGGGCAGAAGGGAGAAGAAACCATATTCAGAGTTGGTCAAGTTATCCAAGTAAATGCCAAATTAGTGTTTGTTCATCTAACAAAAAAATTCCAGCACATACAGCACCTAGTGTCAGCCAAAACTAAACACAGGCTCTGAGAGAGCATTGAAAGACTGGTAGCTTGGGGAAGAAACCACCTTTTGATTTCTGATGCATGGCACATTGTGGCACAACTTAGTAATAACCAGTCTGGGAAGGAACATTATCAAGTAGTTAAGAGCTGTTTTCAACTTACTTTTATAAACTGTTTATTATTATTTTTTTAATTATTATTATTATTATTATGTGCTGTGATGAGTTCTCTTAGGAGCATGCAGGCAAGCAGAGAATATAAAGCTAATTGCAGACTCAGAAAACTATAACATTATGGCCAGCTGGTCAGTGTGTTGGTTGGAAGAAATGTTACTGGAATGGAGAGCCCTCTTCAATTTCTGTTTCTCCTCTGGAAATTTACTCCAATAAGAGCATCTAGGCAGTGAGTTTCCCTGGTGCTTACCATTAGCTTCCCTTTTGTAGCACAACTGCTTCTTAACAGTGCAAGTTACTGATACCCATGGAAATGGTGACATGCAGGTTTCAGACCTCCTCCAAGAAATTAGTTTCTTAATGAAGAGTGTAGGGTACTAAAAGAGTGTCTCAGCATTAGGATTTGAAGGTCTTGATCTCTTTAAAGTTAACTGACAAAAATTCCAGAGGCTGAGGAGAAATTTGGCTGGGCTATTTAATCCTTTACTGTCTAACTAACTGGACAGTAGCTTCATGAACTGCAGTCCATCATGTATTGACAGAATATAAATGTCACATCTGGAAAATAAAATGAAGTTTCAAGATATGTGAGATTCCAAAAGATAACACACAAAACTTGAAAAAAAAATCACCAACTGCAAAAGTTTCAAAATCCAACAATCGTCTCCACCTAAAGAAAAAAAAATAATAAAAGAAATCAGTTCTTTCCACCCTTCTATACAAAATGGCTTTAATACACTCTTAAGAAGCTGGTGGGGAGTTAGAAATGTCCACATGCATGGAGGTGCACACTCAGCTTCAGGCTTATCTTTCTGTAAATTAATGAAGGACTTTAAATCGCAGTTTAAATCGCCTACAGTATGGCCCGGGTACCCAGTCCTAGGTGTCTGAGTAGGAGGAATGACGAGGTGTTCAGTACTTGAGTGCTTCTTACTTATATTCTGTGCACAAAGCACCTTCAAGTCTATTTCATTTTGTATTGTGTTCTCTGTTCAGAATGATCAATTCATTCCATGATAAAACAGCACTTGAGCAGACAGAATCACAAAAACCACTGATACATCAGTGTAGGCATTTAAAGCAAAAAAAAAAAAAAAAAAAGAATCAACACATTTGAAATGTTAAGTCCCTTATTGGAGTCTGGAACAGAAAGGGATTGCATTGTTTCAGAAGCACAAGTAGAACCTTACTAATCCATTAAAAAAAATAAAAAAAGGCAAATAATTTAACTCATATATCTCATCTGTTTGTATGATTACTGTATTAACTATCAATCTGTGGCTTTTATAGTTATATTTCAATAACAAAATTGAAGTTTCAAGCCTTTGGCAGTTAACTATGGAAATACTCCCCAGATTAAACAGTAATGTTCATCTGTGTAATTGCATGTAGCACACCAGATTATTTATGAACTCTGCTGTTCACAATATGCTCCTTCAAACTGTATTTCCTAGATTGTAATGAGTGACATTTTCCTTATGTACCTGAGTTTGCTTAAAAACATCACCTTTGCTCCAAAAGGTACACAAACCACAAACAGCATCTTCTCACTACTTCCTGGCTGAAGTAAGCTAACACTTGATTATTTTGTTTTTGTTTTCTATGATTATTTTATTTTTGCTCTCATTTGTTCTTTATCCTTGACCTCTGAGTTTGAAAGACCAAGAGGGTCTAAGGAGGACTGTTACCTACTGGAGGAGTTGGAGGACAGAAAGGAGGGAGGTTTTCAGGAGAAGTGGCACCTGGTGGGGGGAGGAGGGGAGTGAGGCAAGCAGCCACTGAAACGCTCCTATAGGATGCCGTTTTGAAGAATACTGATGGGCCAGAGAGGGATGCACATGGTGCACATGCTTTACACCCTCATACTCCCTTTTCTTTAAAGGCAGAGTTGAGGCACTTGTTGAGCACCTTTCAAGTTCACAGTATTTTTTCTTTAGTTTATCCTTTTCCCCTGAGACTGTAAATAGCTTTAAGATGTTTTAAACTGAGGAAGAGAATATATTCTGAGTAGAAAAAATTGCACTTCAGCTGTCAGATAAAAGTGTCATAAAAATATGTGTGCCTGTTTTGTATATGTGTGCGTATGTATAGAATCACAGAATCATTAAGGTTGGAAGAGACCTCCAAGACCATCTAGTCCAACCATTCCCCTACCGCCAATATTATCCACTAAACCTTGTCCCTAAGTATACATACATATACATGCGCAGGCATAGGCACACTCATTTTATAAGCTCTTCAATGAGGCTGGGAGGTAAAAACAGTCCAGGAGTTGTGGAAACTATTTGCCCATCCTAGTTAATATACACTTAGTGACACTTATAAATGTAAAGCAGTAGAATGCAAGATTTAAAAAACAAACAAACAAACAACAAAAAAAAAACCCTACCAACCGTGATTATTTTTGGGAAGGAAGGGGAAAACATTACTAATGGTTCTTGCTCTCTTAAATGTTTCTTGAGTGATGTTGAGTGACAGTGGGACCGGCCTCGGTCCCACAGAGCAGCGAGGTGGGTTTCCGTCCCCAGGCAGACTCACCTGAGGACGCTGCCTTGGAAGCTGGTGGCCCCAGCCATTGTCTCACTCTGCTGCTTTGCTTTCTGAAGCCAGCACTACTTGAACAGGGGACATGGTGGTTGTAGGTTTAAGAAAGAAATACTGTTTAGGTGGGAAGTTTAAACACTGGAGCAAGGCCCCGAGGAATGTACTACATAAAGCAGGGATGAATGTAATCCAAATACTTGCCTTGTTTCTCCATGGATTTGATTTTAGTGTTTGCAGACTGATTTCTCATGTCAAGTTCCTTATTATCATAAGGAATTCCTGTCCATCACTGACCCCTCTCTAGAAAACTGCTTTGTGTCACTATCTAACACCACTCCTTCAGAAATAAAGTATGTGCAGCAAGGTTCTTGGCTCACTGTATAAATTTCATCTGATATTAATCATCTTGTCATTCTGGGGTCATGACGGCAGGTGATCCAAGAGCTGTATACACACATTGTAGAACTGTGGAGGAGAAAGTCAATACCCAGTGTGTTGACAGTGGGTCCTCCATCGTGCTAACCCACTCGGATTGCAACAGCACAACAGTTGTGGCAACACAGCCAACTTAAATGTACAAGATCTTGCTTTTGCCCTTATCTGTGGCCACCTACTTCTGCCCAAATGCTGTAGTTTGTTACCACTTTGGTTATCTGGTTTACAGTCCAGCTCCTCAAACATTCACTTAACACAGTGGATAAAGTGGGAATTTATGGGAGTGGGAAAGAAATGAGTAATTGCAGATGGTGAGGAGGTAATCTTTGACATCAAAGGCAATGGATATACCTAAATCTTCTCAGTTACCATGGAAAATGCATGTTAAAGCATGTCAATTATTAGCTAAAGAAATGCAACACTTGTGCTGAAATGTTCTCTCCTCACACTGCACTTTAAAAATAAACATAACTGAATATGATACAGAGTGTTCAAAGTCACGCACAGATTCCTCATTCCTAAAAATATGCAAAATTAGACAATCAAGCACAGCCAAGGAGTCTGAAGTGCCTAAACGCACTTACATATTCAACAGAGACACTTCTGTTAATTTGCTGAGTGTGCTGAAAACTGTGCTGGGATTTCTGCTTGCCATGTCCTCGAGCTGTGCCTCGCTGCTGGGAGGTGAGGTGAGCACACAGCTTGGGAGGTTTTCTGCAGGGAGCCTCTCAGATCCCATCTCACACTGCACATCCTTACCATGTCTTCCCACAGGCATTCGGCCTGTGGGGGATCTTCCCAGCCTCTCCTGCTCCATGTCTTTCTTAAAAACCCTGTGGTGGAAAAGATGGGGCACCAATGCTTTGCTAATTAAGGAACTGAAGAGTAACTGCCCTCTTGGTTTGGGCGGCTGGGGCTGCACAGGAATTCCCCCCACACCCTAAGTCAGCAGCGTTTTCCTGACTGCTCTACCTGGCTTTGGGGTATGTCATAAAGCAGACCTCACAACATCTGTTGGTCAGTCTTGTAAAGAAGCAGTAACGTGGTTGTGTTGGATTTTAAAATCCTGGCAGTTTTCATAGAATTTACGTAATCTTAACAAATACTTCCACTGATGGTGTTCTACCATTGTTTCATACCAAAATACAAAGCACAGCAAATGAAAATTTTTATTAGACAATACATCCTTTGCTCTTGAATTACCTAACAATTTTAAGGAGATGCTGGAATGCTGTATTTTAATGAGATAATAAAAATATTCAAACTATATTAGCCATTCTCATATTGCAGCAGTGAAAGCCTAACAAAAACCACAAACTTTTATGCAATGCATCATTTAATATGCACCCAAAATGCCTGCAGAAAACTACTTTTTAAACATTGCAAATTCATTGTGAACCCTTGACGAATATTTTAACAGGATGTCAACGCCACTCAGAAGAATGCAAAAGAATAGTGATAAAACTTGCATAAAACTCCACACTATGTTTTCTCCAAGTCTATAATTACTACAGAAATCTTTCCACATTTAACTATACTAACAGACCCTTTAAAATACTGTCAAATCACTTTAACTCTTACTAAGACCCTTTCTTACCAACCTTTACCAATGAGGCTGAATAACTAATGAGCCTGTGGCCATCTGGGAAATGGCATCAGCCTGGTCCTGTGGGATAGCTGACCATATGTGTAAGGTAACAGATAACTGACCTTAATCTAAGTGTTCGTGTGTGTGAGGCTTTATGCAAATACCCAGTGCTAGGACCAGTAATATATCTATTTCTGTCACAAAAGAAGTCTCACAGTCCCCTTAAGGTCCCTTAAAGTAAATACCCATTTAAGTATTGCCTCTGATGGGGAGGATGTTGAAGACCAACACTATCTGTGAGGGTGTCTCTGGAAGGTGGAGAAGATGCAGTTGGTTTAAATCTTTTTTTTTTTTTTTTTTTTTTCTTCCCTATCCCTCTATGACCTGAAACAAGGGACTTTCAAACTTTAAAATATTTATCTGCAGAGGAAAGCTTTTGGGATCCAGGACTGAATGTTACTTACTACTTACTGTGGTCCTCAGAGAGGTATATTGTGGGGGCAGCGGGGGAGGAGGAGGAGTTTCTGTATTTGGAGGAGAAAACCTGCTTCAAGCCATCTGCAGCTGCAACCTGCTCACCAAACTACATTGCGTGACAGTGAGATAAATTCACGGGCTGGGGTTGCTCAGAGCAAAAGAAGAGGTGAAAAATCTGAGATAAATGCACAAAATTAAAAGCAAATTGTTCCAAATTACCCAGCTCCAAAGTTTCCTGTGTGTGGAAAACATCTCCTCATAACACCACTGTGCTTCTGCACAGGAGCTGCTGCTTGCCCTGTTGAAGCTCCATATCTAGGAGCAAGGTGAGCAGGTCTGGGCTTGGTGATCAGGCATCTACTGAAAACAAAAAAAATTGGGAAAAGAGTAAGTAAAACAAGCTGGAGTATACAGGCTCCACTCAGGCAGCAATAAACCTTTTGTACTCTTAAATCCTATGTAAAATATTATTCTTTAAGGAACCTAAGCACCACACCAGCCTGTCATGCGTTGGCATGCTCACATGTTAACAACACAAGCCACATTATTTCTCTCAACCACACTTTTCACTGAAGTGCTATATAATATATTAAAAATTATAAAACGCCTGTATAGCTGTGAAGGTGGAGGAAGAGCAGATCCTTCAGTAAATGATAAGTGTCCCACAGAAACTCTTTTTTGTGTCTCAGGTCAAGGAAGTTTATGAGCAGGTATAGTAAAAGCTGACTGGAGGCACTTTATTTCATGTTTCCATCTGCCAGTTGTATTTCATGAAATGGAAGATTGTCCTTTCACCCAATAAATTCACCTTTTTACTGCAGAAATTTCACATTAAATACTAATAACGTTGTTTCAGGGGATCAACTAAAGGACATAACAGGCAATTAAACAGCTCCAATTATATCATAATTTTCTGTGTCGACTTATTTCAACCGATTACTGAATTTCTATTGAAATGGTGTTCCGAAGGGGTTTAGCAATGCTTTAAGCATATGTTCCAGGGCTGCAGTCCCAGCACTGAATACTAATAACACAGTTTAAGATGTGTGCTCTCATGTGTCACAGGTATCATAGCTTCAGTTCATTTTCCATGAATTATTGAAATGAAGAATTATTTCCTGTTTTCTTTTTTTGAATCAACACTTACTACCAGCAGCGCTGGAAGGAGTAAAATTCAGCAAATGTGCTCTAGCAGATAAGAAGTGAAAGCAGTGTATTGGGGATGTTTATGTACATTTACATGTTTGTATTTTATTAAGTAATTGAAGGAGCCTGTCCAAGTTGTATAACTCCTGCATCATAAATAAATACAAACCAGATAAATGGAAGCAAAAGCTTACATAGTAGCAACAATTCATACTGTCCCTACAGCAATTGCCTGGGTAATTCTGCACTTTGTCTTGCCAAATTCTCACGACCCAGCTCAACTAAGGATTGTTCCAGCTCCCTGGGAAATGTTATACACAGGTCTCCTTAGGGGCAAGAGGTAAAATCAAGAGGTACGAGAGCATACACACGTTCAAAGGTCAAATTTAATCTCAGGAATCTGATCTGTATACTGCATGGATTTCTGAAAAGCAAGAATATGAGGAACACCTGGCGAATAATGCCTGTTCAATAGTCAGTGTAAATTAAATCATACGCAGATCTACAGGCATGTATGTAGCTATTTAAAGGTGTTTGTGGTTTTAAATCACCTGTCTGGGACTTAAAAGGGAGCCTGAAGCTAAGTGTCTACAGCAGTATGTAGCCATGTAAAATGGTGCCTGTATATGCTGACTGTATATAGAGATGTGCAGAAAGAGTTCAGAACAAAACCTTGCACTTTGCATACTTCTATGAGACAGCATGGAAGATGCCAGCAGGCAAGTACTGCCAGTTGAGCTGTGGACTGCTTTCTTGGAAGGGACTCCTGGCCAATGCCATGAGCAGTGGCAGGTTTGGACGGAGTCTAGCAAGCAGGTGGGACTGATGGGCTACTTCACAGTTCTCTCCAATACAGAGCACATCTTATGAGCTCTCCATAAGTTAAAATAGGTTTAAAAAAAAAAAAAAAAAGTGGGGTAATTTTTCCTTTAAAACACATCCACTGAAAATTAGTTTTGACATGACACCTGTGAATACCCTGAGCTGTCTGTAACTTACTTAGAGAAAAATTACTTGTAATTGGAGAAAAGTTGTTTTTGAGATGTCCAAATCTGCAGTCAAAATTTTAAAGGAAGTCAGACTGGTACAGAGTAAAGTGATCAGCTTAGAACCTGAAAGCAAAACCACTTAAGGTGATAGAGAGTTTTTCAGTAACAGCCACGTTTTTCTCTTCTGCCACTCTTGACTGACAATCTTCTTTATTTTAGTTACTCAGTTTAGGCCAGTGCCATAACTATGTCATACAATATTCAGAAAACAAGGACAAAAAATGGTTTATGTTTCCCATTATATCAATGAATATAAGACAGTGGTTATATCAATGAATATAAGACAGTGGGAGTTGAGATATACTATGTCTAAAATGCTGAAGGATGGGATTAAAGGTTTTGATTCACTTAACAGGAGTAGAATTTATTTATTAGACAACAATAAGAAAAAAAAAAGTATTAACTGTAAAACCATTTGATATACAGAAAAAATGGTTTTATCCCATATATTTACTGTAGTTTTGCTTAACTAAATTAAAGTGTATTTTACTCTATGTTTTAGTACAATTACTATAAAAAACTTTGTATAAGTTAAATGTAATCAATAAGAAATGCAACTTATCATGTCACATAATAATTAAGCATATAAAATGTGACTGTATATTTGGTTAACTGTACATAATGTATTCTTTTTCAGCAAAACTTGTACCGCCTTTAAGCTATGCTTAATTCCAGATCAGCATGTTTTAATGGATGTTCCCCTACAAGAATCGGTATCTTATAAGGAATATTAACTTATAACAACGTTAATTTGCATATATATTAGCATATATTACATACATTGCTAATAACATAATTTCTTTGTTGCTGATATAAATTATCACAGAATCACAGAATCACAGAATTATTAGTATTAGAATAATACTAATATTCTATTAGTATTAGAATAGATGATTTTGGCATTTGATTTAAATCTTGATGCCCTGAAATGACAGACAGAATTATCTATTTAGATATACTTTTAGGGATTTCATTTAGATGTATGAAATATTCATACATCTTTGCTAGCTTTATGGTATTTCAGTGTATCACAATTTTCAACTGTGCCACTCATTTTAAAATTAAAAAATTAAACAACACATTTTTTCTACTGATATGAACAGCTAAGTATCCCAAATCACAACCTTACCCAGTTGAAATGATTTCCAACATCTGTTCTGAGTTTAGCCTGCAATTAAACTATGTATGTTGATAAAACCCATTTCTTAATGCTCTCTGGCTGCAAGAAGTAATTTTTCCGGACTAGACCACATCAGGATAAGAAAACTCTCTCACAGCCTTCCACAGTTTTCAACAGTTTCTGTGGGCCTGAAATGTACACTCTGTGCTTCCTTCATTTTTTCTACAGAGAGTATTTATGAAAGCATGTTTGTTTTAAACAGTTTCTGTGTCTCATTTTGTTTTCCTCTTTTTCTAAAAATACAATTCCTGTCTTTCTCACCCCTCATTTACAAAATATGACTCACCATCTTTGCACTCACTCATAACACAGCACGACAAAGAACTGTCAGCAGGAAACATGGATTAAGGGCTTGGCTTTTCTCAAGTTGGTTAAAAGTAAGCATTTTTTTCTCTCACCCAAAAAAAAACCCAATAATTTACTATATATTTTCCAAGGACACCAGAACATTTCATCAGGTATTTTAGACAGCTATAAATATCTCATACTTTCCAAAAACAGTGGATATTTCTTCTCCTAAAGACATTTTGGGCTCTTGGTTCACTGCACATTCCAATATTCTTCAAAAAAGGTCTTTCAACTCCATTTTTAAAAAAAGAGCAACTTATTATACACTCATTTTTGCCATGTCTATATTTAAAGCAAAACCTGGGTCTGAGTACAACAGTACATCCCAATACAACTCAGTGATTTGGGTTTTAGGGGATATTTTTTGAAAGGTAATTTTATATTTGTATAAAGAAGCTGAGCCAAATTTATGTACCTTGGGGCTTAGAAAGGCAAAAATAAGTGTGACTTGTTGAGACAGAAAATGCCTTTCCCTGGGACTCCATAAAACACCCAAAGCTTGACTCATAGACCTCATAATAATGGGGTACATAGAAGAAACTTCAATTAAATCTCACCCTCACAGAGGGTGACACCCTTACACAAGGGTGATGCTACAGCTGCACATAGTCTGGAAGTACTGGCAAAGGCAGTTGTTATAAGCAGACTGGATAACTGAGTAAAATCAATTTGACAGTAGTAAATCACAGGGGCTTTGCTGTAGGCAGGGCAGCATCACATAATCTTACATAGTAGAATAGCCAAATGCAATGATTGTTCAGTCTCAGTATTCTCAAGCAGTCTGCCATTCTTTTCAATAAGAACAAATGAGGTAAGATATTGGAAGATATAAATCCAGTAAAAAAGTGAAAGATCTTAAAGACTTTCACATGAAAGTCGCACTTACCTGGGAACTTTTCATGTAAAAATAGTTATTTATTAGCTATTTATTAATATTCCATGATGGGGAGTTAGGGGTATTTTCAATCTTAACAAACAGATTTTTTTTTGTTTGTTTGTTTTCATACAGTAAAGAGAAATCTAAAGAAATTCTCCAGTGACTTCACTGAGCTTGGTTCGGAATACAGAACTGACTTTACTGAGTATTTTTCTGGAATAGAACTAAATATGGCCTTTAAAATTAAATTGAAGTCGAAAAGCCAATTTCAGATAGCCTGTAAGTCTTTCCTTGAAAAGTCTAATACTTTTCTGGTTGCTTTGGAAATGACATTTGTATGTAAATTCAAACTGTCTCCTGAGCATAAGGAGCAAAGATCAATTTGTATTATCTGGATATTCACATCTCCATATCCTGAACATCTCTACAGTTTGTACCTGCAGTGCTTGTTACAAGCAGAGTTAGAGAGAGGGACCTTGGCAGATTTTGTGGGACAAATGAGCGCTTTACCACATTGCACCAATGCCATTAAGATCTTGAATTCCTAAGCACTGAGTTTACACAAAAAATTATAACAGTGCCACTTTATCACTTAGAAGCATCTGTAAACTTAATGTTCCACGATGCCATAAATGATCACATCTGTTACCAAAAATAACATTCACACAACCAGTGATGCAAAGGAAGCATTTCCACACTGAACTTCTGACAATTCAATCATGGTTTTGAATATTTCCCAGCCTTGGAACTGAGTTTTGCTGCACGCCCCTCCTTCTGTTTGCCATTATTAGCCTGTGCCATGCCAGAAGTCATTTCATGTGGTCCTTCTGGGCAATCCCTTAAGTTAAACTATTGCAAGCTACCAGGGCTCTCAGAGATGATCAATATAAGAAATTACTCAATTTCCTGGCCCATCATCAGACAACTGAACACCCAGGCTGCTGCTACCAATCTTGAAGAAATGTGCACTGGATCCACAACTTTCCCAAGATCCAAGGCTGATAACACAGGCACTTCTTAGCAGTACAGCAAACATGCACTTGCAGCTCAACAGCATGTTGTTTTTTTTGTTTGTTTGTTTTGTTTTGTTTTTATTCTCCAAGGACAAGTTTCAACCTAAGTTGGCTTGGGCTCCCAGATCTAACCCTCAGTATTAAGAAGCCAGGAGGCTTGAAAACAGGTTCGGATAGGAACCTTGGATTTTATCCTCCTTTCCTAGCTCTCACAGATGGACACGCTCCATTTGCTTACCCAACAGGGCTTCTTAATTCAGGAAGCATTCAGTCATTCTGGTCATTCTGGCTTCACCTTCAACATGTAGAACCTTGGTCCAATTTGTTTTTTCTAGTCTTTTTTTTTTTAAAAAAAATTTCTCCAAGAGGGCTTTACAGCATCTTCTTACTATAGATGTATATAAATAATACACGAATATTTTATCTATCTATCTATCTATCTATCTATCTATCTATCTATCATTGAACCACAGATAACTTTACAATAAGTATTCTTTTTTTTCAATATAGATTCCAGGGATATGTTGTTAATGAGAAAGAAAATCTCTTTTCCACTTCCAATTTGTCTCACTTTTTGCTGAATTCATGCATTAGGGTGAAGTAAGAGAAACAACTTTCGCAGTTGCTAGCAGTCTGTGGAACAACAAAAAAGCCTTATGAAAACATTACCCTAACTAGCAAATAATATTTAGGACACAAGATGAAAAGGTGTTTTAATTTCCTATACCCAGAGATAACATTGCCAGTCCTCACTTTTGGACAGAAAGAAAGAGCATGTGACTGTTCAGAAGGATTGAAGGGAAAAAGGACTCTTCCAAAGTCAATATGCATTTCAGTTCTAGCCATATCAAATAATAGCTAACGATTTATTGTCAGTTTGATTTATGACATGAGCAAGGTGCTGCCAAACTACCAGTTCCTAGAACGGCAGTTTCCGTTCTGCTTCTCCACTGTTCAAAGGGAAGTGTAGCTCAAAAGAAGTGATATGGTGCCTAAAGGGACTTGGTGTAAAAGAAACCAGGAGACGGCAGAGACCAATCTGCTAAGGGAGAAAAATGAAGCTTGGCAGGAAATGCCCAGAAAATGTGAAGTAGGGAAAGACTGAATCAGAGCAAAAGCCAAAGCTCTATTTATGAAATCAAGCCTTAATTATGGTATAATCATGTGCCTTCCAAAACGAAGGAACAGCACACACAAGGAAACCAGCTTTAAATAACCTTGATGCTCTGTTAGTGACTTCCTCTCCTGAGTCACCTCATCTTGAGGTACCAGGTAACCTGAGACATTAAACATACACTTGTGTATTGTAGTTTATAACTATCGATATACTCCTTTTAAGATTTATCATTGTTTGATCTGTGCTTAAAGTCTATGTTAACAAGTGGAAGTAAAACAGAAGAATAAGGCCATGTGGATTGAGGAAAACTTCACAGAGCACAACAACACAGTGTTCTGGAGAGGAAATTGCTTGTTTCACTTTAATTTTAGAAAATCAAAGTAGCTGTGACTGAAAACATGAAGCATGAAAAGACAAAGATGAACAGTGAAACAGAAAGGAGGAAATTGAATCTAAGGCAGCATTTTGGACAATACTTAGCTTGAAGCACATGCTTAAGTTTCACAAAAGTAACTGATGTGAGAAGATATTTAAATAAGTGTTTATATGGTGTTCTGAACCTGAGAAGAGCCAAGCTGATAAACAAGATCCATATTATCAGGATTTATCAGAAAATACTGGGGGGTTAATTATATGTAATTTTAGTTCACTTTCATGTTGTGGTCAGGAACGGATTGCCAGCAAGTCTATTTTCTAACTGCACTAGCTCCTTCTTATGGTCGTGTTGCATGCAGTTAGTGAAGTTGTGAGGATACTTGCCAGACATCCCTGCAAGAATGAAGAGAGATAGCAGAAGGCACTCACTAGAAGTGACAAACCCGCAGTGAATCTGCAGCAATGGTGGCAGATCAAGAAACCAAAGTAAGGAATGAAAGCAAGAAATTAGACAAAGCACTCCATGGAAAGCTAATAGCCCAATGTAGACTTACGCATGGTTCAGTCAAAGCTGAACAAACAGCACTTCCCTGGTAGATAATGTAAACTGGCTATGACCTCAGAGGGAGCACAGCACTATCATGCACCTTTCCTTGAACTTTACAAATGAGTTTCCAGTTTCCTGACTGTACATATCATTTACAACCCCAACAACTTTGTCCCTCTTACCCTACTTATTTTTCTGTTAATGTGGAAGGAGTTGTCTGTCTCCTGTTTCACTTTTTTTGTTCACTCATACCCTTCTTGCAACATAATCTGGCAATGATTTATTGTGAGTTCCTTTTCCAAACAGGTGTCTGTTTTCTGGCTCTCCATGCAAACTCAGTTCCAGAGAGCAGATGGTAATAGTTAGCTGCCTTCTGCACCTGCATGGATGAGAGCAGATCTGAAGAACCTCTTCTGTATGTTGAGTAGCTCAGAGCAATATTTAGATGACCTTGTGGTTAACACATAAGTAGCCAACTGTATCCAGCCTGGCACTGACACTATGGTGATCACTTATGGAGCTGAATTCAAGGTAGAAAATGTTCTGGGAAAACTAAGATAAGGCAGGATGATCCATGGCATCTCCTTCTAAAAAGGTACCTCAGGAGCAGTACAAGCATAAATACCTGCCCAGGTCTCTTCTGCCAAGTTTCAGGAATTCTTACAGCAATCACATGAATAAACTCATTTGCTGTATTTGCCGTCATGATGCAGCTAAGGGTTTGGGGACTTCTTAATTAAACACATTAAAGCAGTTAAAGCTAGTTTTCTAAACATGCATTGGGTTCCATTGGTTATTGGATTAATCTAATCTGTAACACCTGAGAGAAGGAAGGTGCGGGAGGGAAGGATTTGAAACCTGAGTTTTTTGAAGTTTGGAAACAGCCTGAGGACCAGTAATCTAGAAAGAGAGGGACTGAGACAGAAAAGAGAGATGAGGACTAAACAGGTAATTAAGGAATTTCTTGCAAAAGAGGAAAATCCAAGCAACATAAAGTCACTGAAAGAAAAGAGAAATTAGTGAAGAGTAAGAAAAATGTGGAAATCACAATTTAAAAAAAAAAATAGTCCAGGGAAAGATGTATATTTGAGAAATGGTTTAAATATTCACTACCTGTTTCTAGTTATGCTCTGAGATTCAGGCTTGGGGCTCTGACTCTTGAACAGATCAATAGCAGTTCTGGGCAGGTCAGGCATTCAAGTTCAGGGCAGAAGAGTCAGGCTTTCAGGTTTGGGTAAGTCATATATCTAAAACAAATCAACACAGAAAAACTTGAACCTTCAAGGCAGACACCTTTTATTCTATTGAGGGTCTTTTCTTCTTTTCCTTTCCTTTCAGCCTCAGCTCACAGGCCATTGCCTGCTCCTGTGTGCTGAACATGAGGTCTATGACCCCTTTCAGGTAGTTAACTTCTTGGGGGTATTTCTGCTCCTGGGCATTTTTCACGACATTGTACAACCTACTGGGGGGCAGCATCACCTTTGAGTACCTGACTGGGTTCTCAAGGCCAATGACTATGAGGTCCAGGTGCTTTTCCTGGAAGAACACTAAGACTACAGCATCATCAGCATGTCAGTGTCTCTCTGTACAACATGAAGGACAGCCCTTGTTTGGGACATATTTTTTAGTTAAAAAGAGGAACCTAACAGAAAACTTAGTGAGTGGATGAAAATAAATGCAGGTGCAGAAGGCAGCTAACTATTACCATCTGCTGAAAATAAATGATTATTCAGTTTTTTAAAACACTGCAAAATACTAGTAGTGATGCACTGGTAAAAGTATTCATGGCTCCATTAATGAAGGGTCAAACTTTATGTCTCAAAGAGCAATTCCATAAAAATAGACTTTTTCTCCTGTCTCTTAAACTTTAGAAATTCATTGTGAAAATAATCACTCTTCAGACATTTGAGACTCATATTATTCAGTGGGAGAAAATAAATCCCTTTAAGAGTTCTGTTAGCAGAAAGGAATTATATCTCTTTAGAGGTATTACTGATTTCAATATTAATAACATTGTTCTTCAAATCTATTTTTTAATCAGTTTTTTAATCTGTGATCAAAAATTTCAGTGAAGTATATTCTCAGACCTCATAGTTTTCTAATTCCAGGGAGAGTAGACTCTAATAACCTTTCTTCAAATCCCTGTTAATAATCACTACTGATACAGAAAAAAAAAAAAAAAAGTAAAAAAAAAAAAGTGCCTTGTAAAGACTGATAGTCTTTAAGAATTGTTCTTCTATTAAAGGTAAATAATATTGAAGACATTCTTACTTTGATATTACTCTATATTGTAGAAAAAAATCATAAATTCAATATCATTTGGATAGAAATAAGTAAGTTTGCTCAGAAAACCTGAGTTCTCTTATACATTGCCAAAATACATGTAACTTTCCCTTTTTGTTTTATGTAAAACTAAGTTAGCTTTAACTTGCATTTCACCCCATTGACATGCCTAGATTATTAGACTCTAAGACTAAGACTCCCTTTCTTTCTCTCTCATACTCTCTTGATGCTAGTAAGCATGGCTTGAGAGTAGATGCTGAGAAAGAGTGGTTTGATAGAATTTATGACAAAATGCTATTGGGAAGGGCTGGATACTAATGCAGTGATTTCTGTACAGACTAGAAATACAATTAACAAATGTGTTAAGTCCCAGTCTCTTGGGAAGGGACCAAGGGTAAGAAGATCTATTCCTTTTAACTATTAAGAAATTGCTTGAATTACTTTTTTCCTCTAGATCTTAAATGCAAAGAGAAATTTCCAGATTACTGTTGAATGGAGGTATCGAAGATACATGAGAAAGGCTATTTCCCTCACCCTCATAATCCTTCCCAAAGCTTCTGGAATTTTTCTCTTTGCATTTATGAGCCTCTCCCATTAATTTATCTAATCTTATGAATCCTTGAATAAACTAACATCCACTGGAGAGTGGTCTTTTTTTTTTTTTTTTTGTCAGGAACTGTGGCAAATACTAAATAACGGCATCATACAGTAAAACACCTGTTATATGTCTGAGATATCTTCTGTCTCGGTTTCTGTCTCGGTTGACTTGGTTGATATGCTTTCTCTGTGTCTGAGTGTCACAAATACTGATCAATGGTAGTTTCTGATTTTGCAGCATTTGTTTCAATTTAGATTCTCAGGTAGTATAAAGGGGTATGCAATTGCCCTTCTTGTGCAGGGATATTCATGTAGAAGGAGAACAGATTATCAGTCTTTGGTAAAGGAAGTGCAGGGTAGAAGGGTATAAAGAGTTCTTATGCTCTTTAGAGGAGCTTCCTCAACCTCAGATTTATTCAGTCTTTCTTCTCTTCCACATCATATTTGTGAAGAGCCAAAGAATTCATCATTCACATGAAGGAGAAATAGAGCAGCAAATGGTATTTATTTCTTCTTTCAAACTGGAGATGTGGGGATGGACTGCAAGTCAGCAGCTTGTGTGGCAGAGTTACCTTCAGGCCAATACCTCGAGGAGCCAAGGGACATGTTAGGGTTGGTGGCACGTGCCCCTACCCTCTACTCCCCACAGTCTTCTCCTTGTCACTGGGCCCTTCCCTAGGTAGGATCTTACCATCCATCAGTGGCTTTTTCTCCTTCAGCCAACAGGCTCTTGAGATCCAGCCACCCCAGCTGCCTACCCTGTCTACCACTGCATTTCAGCAATGAGGAGGAAAGCCATCCTTCTTAATAATGAGGACATAGATATCAGGGAGAGCACCTATAGCACCACACAGCATTTAGATATGACATGGACCAAAAGGTATTTCCCCACCATGATTTGGGGCCAGAGCCTGTTTTTACCCAAACCAGTATCAAAATAAGAATAATTCAGTTCATATCAGCAAAGTTGTTTCAGACTGACATTGGTAGGACCAGAAGCAAAATCCAGGGCCATAATGTTTACTCTTCTGTCTGAAATGATTAATTATTCAGAAACAAGTCTATCACAGGCAAAGCATTTCCTTCAATTAATTCAAATTAACATTTTGTTTAGAGCACAGAGTAGGCCTTTTCCTTTTCGTAGTTCAAAGTGAACCCTGGGGGCTCTAAATATGCCTCCTGGTGATTTAATTAAAAGATAAATATGCATTTAAAAGGAGAGAAAAAGCACAGAAATGAGGAAAAGCTAAAATTAAAAAAGCTTAGGCTATGAGGAAAAGGAATCCACTATATGAAAAATGAAGAGGAAAACAGAAGGGACTAAGAAAAGCATATGAGTTAAGACAGAGAAGAAAAACAAAGTAGATTTTGATTGCAAAGAGGCACAAAAGAGTAAATAGTGCGTGGTGAATGTGTTGTTTTGAACACAAGGGTTACGTGATCAAGTACAGGCCCAATCCACAAGGGCTTGCAGTTGGCTTAGTACTGGAGAGGAATGGAGCTGTAGCTCCCAAAACAGTTTTCATTCTCCAGGCTTTAGAAGAACCTTAGCATACATGAAGTATTTTGGGATAACGGACTAGCAAAAGAAAGGTCCATTAGCAGAAGTCAGGTCGCAACTGAAGAACATTTGGAAGACAGTACTAGGTCCTGGGTAAAGCAGGTAATTATGGCTGTACAAAAGCTATGTTACTTGGTGTTCGCCACACCTTCATAGCAGTATAAGTACAGTGGTGTGTATGGCAAAAGACAAAACATGCAAAGAGGAAATAGCTAAGTGAAAGTTGCAGCATGTGGCCTGATCCCAAAGTCTGTCCCTCAGGCAATCCACATTGCAAAAGTCAATCTGTGATCATGGAAGGGGTTCATAACCCACTTGCTGAGCTCTGTGTGCCTATAAACTAGTAGGGATCATGAGTGGCACCTGCCTTGTGCCAAGATGCGGTGCCAAGGCCACCGTTGTGCTGCCTTTGGGGCTTGCCCACACTGCAGCACCTGCTTCCTGGGCAAGCAGAGGGACCTTGGCAGAGTCCCTCTGCTTCTGCCTCTGCTCCCTGGAGACCCCTGGGTGCTCCATCACAAAGCATATTTCTGTTGCCATATCTCCATCACCACGGTGATGATGATGCTGAGCCAGGAACAATGTGTGCCTCAGCTCACTGCAGTCTGCAGCAGTGGGCCAGGAGAAGTGGAGCAGGACAAGACCCTGGTGAGTTCCATGTGAACCTGGCTGTGACTCAGGACTTCACAGGGTCCAGCTGGCCTCTGGTTTCTTTCTGACTTGTAATTATAATTGCCTGAAATTTCCAGTAGTCTACAGGAAATTGAGTTTTAGTTGATGATACCGGTACAAAGTAAACAGTAAACTGCAATTTAAAAGTGCAAATGAAAAGAACGGATATGTTATTAGCATTAAATTGCAGTGGTCAACCTGGCACTAAAGTGATTGCCATTTGATTAACTTCTTTTATACATACACTAATTTTTAAGGGTGGTGGTTTCCCATCCATCCTCACATCTATTGATGACATTCACTAAATCCAGTGCATTATGTTGAGTGTTGCTGTGCACATTATGGTTTGAGATCAAGAGTCTTAAAAGCAAGGTCAATCTATGGTCATGGAAGGGTTTCATAACCCACTTGCTGAGCTCTGTGTGCCTGTACACTTGTAGGGATCAGGAGTGGCACCTGCCTTTTGTCAGGATGCAGTGCTAGGACCGCTGTTCTGCCTTTGGAGCTTGTCCATGTTGCAGCAGTGCATGTGATTAAACCAAAGAGGCCCTATGCTTTAAGAAAGCTGAGATCTTTCTGATTCTCTCAACTACTCACTGATTACACAGTCTGAAACAGATTTTAGATACGGTCAGTAAGGAAGACGATTTTCTGATAATTTCCCACAGCAAGAAATGTTTTATAGAAATGTGATAAAATGTATCAATAGGAAAAGTCCACTGCTGTGGTTCAACCTCAGCAGGCAGCCAAGTACCACACAGCCGCTAGCTTACACTCCCCAGGTGGGATGGGGGAGAGAATCAGAAAGATAAAACTGTGAGAACTCATGGGTTGAGATAAGGACAGTTTACGAGGTAAAGCAAAAGCTGCATGTGTAAGCAAAGCAAAACAAGGAATACATTTGCTACTTCCCATTGGCAGGCAGGTGTTCAGCCACTTCCAGGAGAACAGAGCTCAACATGCATAATGGTTTCTTGAGAAGACAAACATCATCACTCCCAGTGTGTCCCTCCTCCCTTCCTCCTTCTTATCCTAGTTTTTATTGCTGAACATGGTGCCACATGGTATGGGATACTGAGAAGCTCAACATGAGCTGGCAACTTGTGCTTGCAGCCTAGAAAGCCAGCCGTATCCTGGGCTGCATTACTAGAGGAGTGGCCGGCAGGTCAAGGGAGGTGATTGTCCCCCTACTCTGCTCTGTGAGGCCCCACCTGGAGTGCTGCATCCAGGTCCGGAGCCCCCAGCACAAGAAGGATGTTAGAGCAGGTCCAGAGGAAGGCCATCAGGATGATCAGAGGGCTGGAGCACTTCTCCTATGAAGACAGGCTGAGAGGGCTGGGGATGTTCAGCCTGGAGAAGACAAAGCCCTTTTCTTTACCAAAAGGGTTGTTAGACATTGGAACAGGTTGCCCAGGGAAGTGGTGGAGTCACCGTCCCTGGAAGTCTTTAAAAGACATTTAGATGTAGAGCTTAGGGATATGGTTTAGTGGGGACTGTTAGTGTTAGGTCAGAGGTTGGACTCGATGATCTTGAGGTCTCTTTCAACCTAGAAATTCTGTGATTCTGTGATTCTGTGACCTTACAGCAGCTTTCCAGTACCTAAAGGGGGCCTACAGGAAAGCTGGGGACAGGCTCTTTGTCAGGGGGTGTAGTGACAGGACAAGTGGCTTTAAACTAAAAGAGGGTATATTTAGATTAGATATAAAGAATAAATTCTTCACTCAGAGGGTGGTGAGGCACTGGCACAGGTTGCCCAGAGAAGCTGTGGATGTGAACACATCCCTGGAGGTGTTCAAGGCCATGTTGGGTGGGGCTTTGAACAGCCTGGTCTGGTGGGAGGTGTCCCTGCCCATGGCAGGGGGGTTGGAACTAGGGTATCTTTAAGGTCCCTTCCTACCCAAGCTGTTCTATGATTCTATGATTCTATGATTCCCTTCATTTTGCCAGCCTGGGTCAGCTGCCCTGGTTGTGTCCCCTTTCAGCTCCTGGTGCACCCCCAGCCTCCTCGCTGGCAGGGCAGCACGAGGAGCTGGAAAGGCCTTGGCTCTGTGTGAACACTGCTCTGCAACAGGTAAAACATCAGTGTGTTATGAACATCACTTTCATCAAAAATGCAAACCACAGCATCATACAAGCCTCTACAAAGAAAATAAACTATATTCCAGCCAAAACCATGACATCCACCTAGGTAAACATTCCCTTTTCTAAAACATCTGTCCAGAAAGGCATTTATATCTTCCATTAACATCAGAGGAAGTTAAACACATGTGGAGACATAATATATATGGCCTGAAGAACTGTAACATTCATGTGCACTTTCATATACACAAGAATACACACCCTTCACACATCCATCCAGGAAATGGAAATTTAGCAGAACAAGGATATTAGAAATGACAACTGATCTTGTCAGGAACTCCAGACAACATTTAAGTCTCCACCCCCTGGAAGAGAGGATTAGGAAATATCATTATAACTTGGGTGGGGAGAAACTGGTGGATTGAAATAAAGATTCTGGGCTGGTGAAACAGCTCAGCATTTCTGAGTTCCTGTCTCACTGGTTATGGTGTGATTCCTCTCATGAGTATCCTAGCTAAAGCTCAGAAAGGCAACAGTAAGTCTTAAAGTCCTAGGGTTGTTGCCAATAAAAGTGAAGAGTTCTTAAATACAAAACTAGAGAATGTGACTGTATGTCCAGTCTTCTTGGCTTGGCTTGAGTCTCACTGCTGCTCCTTACAGCTGTGGCTGCAGCAGCCAAAGGTATGTATGGATGTGGCTGAGAAAGTCAAAGGTCAGGGTTCATTCCAAAAAAGCTGGTTTGGGCATGAGGGACTAATAAAAGCATAAGTTTCAAATTTATCTATGAGCCTAAAATGGAGTTTTCAACAGAAGATATTTTTTTTTTTTCACTGAAAATGTCCATGAAAAAATGGCTCAAGAAAGCTGCAGTTTTAGTGACTTAAGCCTGTATGAGTCCAAAGCTTCATCTGAGATTCTTCCCTTGAATTTCTCTTGAAAGACATGCTTCTTTTTCCTAAAGACCAGACTATGTTGCATCAAAGATTGCATTTATTTATTTTATTTATTTATTTATTTATGAGACTTTGGCCTATAGGTAGAGTAGGATTTTAGGTACCTGAAACTGAACTCTAATAAGCACTATCAAAATATTTTAGCTTTCCACCAAAAGGCTGGATGCACAACTACGTAGCACCTTACAACTGCTCAGAGGCTTTTGCTGACTGGTAATATAAAGATCAGAACCAGTTTGCCTACAATCATATTCAAAGGAGAAGATACAAATCAAATCCAGAGAGCTGGAAAAAATCTCAAGGCTATATAAGTGGACACCGCAGAGCCTGAAGCAGCTTTTGATATTTTTCACCTCTACATAAACTTCCTGTTTTCAAAATTCATAGATGCTACAGCCTCATGGAAATATCTATTTGCAAATCCATATTTACATATCTACCCAGCCAAGGGTAATGGTAAGACCCAAAAAGAAATGGAAAATCATCTGAGTTTTATTTCCTTGTCAGTCTGTTTCAGGCATGAAGAAATAGGTTTGTGCTTTTCACCATTATTGTGTAGATATCTGTCAGAAAAAATGGTATTTATAAAGGTCCTGAAGAATCAGGGTCTCACTAAATACAACTCTTGCCTTTCTTTCACCTTCCCGCCACTGAAAAAAGCTATAGGAATAGAGATAAGCAAAAGTACATGGAATCTTTGTAATATGTCAATGATTTAAATAACCTGTGGTTGCTTTTCATAATAAAAAAGAATGCTGCTAAAAATTGCATACACATGATGTGTGGGCATACTGTTAAGTTTTGTCCTTGTCTGTGATGTCAGTGTAAAGTATTCAAAGTGCCTGACTCCTTTAAAAATGATTCATTCTTTTTAACTAAACCTGAAAGAAATTGTGTGGCTGTACATGCATAATAGGTATTTGTGCAAAGTCATACATATATATTACCTAAAAAGCAAACATGCATCAGCCAAACAAGGCCAACAATGATTAATCATATTCTAATTCACATCCATCTTTCACTTTAATATGGTGGCAACGCTGCTATTACCTGAAATTGAGCAGAAGCCCACAGCACTGCCTGCTGTGAGTATTGATGAGCCATGGCTTGATAATTTTTTTAACAGTTGATAAACCCAGTGCCACCTGAATTTTAATAACACACAACCTTTCTCAAATCCTCCTAAAAAGCATCCTCATAGGGGCAGGCAACAGTGGTTCATGAGACTGTGCAGTCTGGTTCACTAGTAAGGCACAGCCAAAGCAGTGTAGGGCAGAAATCTATTCAGAAGAAATATCATTGTTCTGTTCTGGAGATAACCTAGTTGATATAACCCTGAAGAGGTCTACTTATGGTTACTTTATGCAAATCTTTGTCTCAGGGCTCTGAAAATGTTTGAATGCTTTCTGTCGCCTCCAAAAAAAACCCAGATGGCATGAAATATTCTGCCACTTAACTGGTGGCTCTGTTACAGCTACTCAGACCTAAGAAATTTGGTCTCGCTGTGCTGGGATGCAAACATTGTCCTGCTCTTTTACCCACTTTATGACCTCTCTGGTAGCTTTTTGCAGAAATGCTGTTTCCCACCCCAGGATCATCAGATTCCCAGCACCCGGGCTGACCTCCTGGACTTCTCAGTAGTTAAACTAATCCCTTGCCGGAGCTCAGCCTGTAATGCAGCCTCCAATTCCAGTCATCCCTGCAGAGAGGTATGGTGGTGAAAGCAAACAAGCTGAGAAACTCTACAAGGATTTAGAAATGCCTCATGGAAAGACAAAGACTAGTTTCGGCAGATACTGCCGAGTAGGTCTCATTTTGGACTCACATAGCTCTTGAGCAACACGTTTTGCGCTGACCACATATCATGCAGCAAGCATCTCCTTCCCCTCTGAGCTCCCCTGCGAATTCCCTTGCAAATTTCCAAATTAACTTCTTTATTTCCTGTCTCCGCAAGCAAGGTCAGAGGCCAGGTAAACAACTTGTTGATCACCAGCCGCAGGCCGGGGACCATGGCTTTGTACACAGGCAGTCTGCATACCTAAATAAAAAATAACAGGATCCTATGTATGTTCCTTGGCTGCATTAACATGCAGCAGGTTTTCAGAGGGGAGAATTGCCCTGAGGCAAGTCAGATTACTTCTGCAACTCAAAGTATTGTGGGAAAGTATTACTGCACCCTTCCCATGGCTTTTTTTTTTTTTTTTTCTGACGCCATGCTAAGACGCAGAATATGGGATGAGTCTGGCCTGATGCAATTGAGACCATTAGTGCCTCTCCTTTCTCCTGGGCAGAGATTCTGTTCTCTGAATTCACACATTTTCAGGCCAAATTCCCCCAGTTTCAGCCACCAGCCTACCACCATCAGAATTGAAAATATGGAACCGCAATGATCCTTCAGAGCATGCAGTCCTGTAATCAAATGGCAGATTCAAATAGTCACATCAATTTCTTAATATCAACCAGAACTTATGAGGAACTTTCCAAATTATCATAACTCCCCTCTTTTTCCAAAGGAGTTTAAGAGTTACACCCCACTGTAAAGCTTAGCTTGTAATACTTCAAACCATTTTATCTCCCCCGCTTTATAGGAACAAATTGGGTATGACACATTTCCCAGCAATATAAGCTAACTTCAGCCAGCAAAATGAAGTATGTCTTCAGTAAAAATAGTAATTTTCCTTTGCTCTTCATTAACTATCTGAATGCTAACCAGCCCTCCAAAGAATCCAGTGGTTTGTGCAAAATGGGGTAGTGATTGCGATTTGAACTCTTTCTACACAGCTGGAGAACATCTTCTTCTCTTTTCCACATTCAAAAAAAAAAAAAAAAAAAAGAAAAAAAAGAAAGAAAGAAAGAAAGAAAGAAAGAAAATAAATGCCATCTCTGTTCTCCCGCTGTTTATTTCATCCATCATTCATATTTGTGATAACACTAACTGACTTCTTCAGCAGGGTTCAAACAACAGGGTGATCAGCTAATTTCATTATTTAAAATGAAATTATAAACTACACTTTATTCACATGACAGGATAAGGCTGTTACAAGAAGACTCAGTATTTATTTAACCTTCTAGCATCTATAATGCCATGATGGCATAGGACCAGCATGGATAAATCTATGTGACCCCATTTCCTGGCACAGAGTAAAAACTGTCAGGGGATGGAAGAAAGTGTTGCCAGAATGGACTCCTTTCCAGTATAGAGAGCTAGTCAGCAATTTTATTTTTTTTTTAGAAGTGTCCCTGAATAGATAATGTACTTCTGAAAATTACTGGGGGAAGCACAGAGGGTGGAGGTAATATTTTTTTTTTTCGACAATGTTTTGATCTACCACTAGTAATAAGAAACCATTATCTCCTAAGACTTTATTTGTGGTCTACATTCTGGTTTAGGTCGGTTCAAAATTAACCTGTATCTACATGAGCTATTGGAATACATAGTAGGGCCTCCCTTTTTGTTCTGATCCCTGCTTTTTATGATCTTTTCTTCCAGAATGTGTCACTCCATTAACATATTTTAAGAGTATATCAAAAATAATTTTTGCCCATGAAAAAGGTATATAATTCTGACCACTTCTGGGTCTGAATTTTATTTGAGTCTCAGCCAATTAATATTTTGACTTTGTTAGACAGATATTTTTTCAACCTTGTTTTACCAATGTCCGTCTGTATCCTGGTAAGCAAATAAAGCTCTAGAAACAAAATCACGGAGTGAGATAAAGGAACATATCCAGCATCACTTCCTCATCCCCTTAATGACATTTTTGTGCCTGAGCAAATATTTTCTCACAGCCAAATTCTTTAACCCACGAGAATTCCAATTTCTCTCTGTCTCTTGAAAAGCTAATAATGTGGCTAATTCAAAATCATTTTCACTAACCACATTAACACTTCAATTTGGCTTTGGAATAACTTGAGACAGTTATTTGTGAGTTTCCAAAATTACTTTTTATTACTGTAAAACAATATTTGCATGGCATGAGGCAATTTCCTTGAATTGAACTCGATACAATTATCATATATAGTCATTAGAAAACACAACTGAAAATAATGATGTCAATATGAAGAAAGACAATAGGCTGTATATTTGTCAGCCACTGTGTCATTTAAATCTTCTTTTTTTTTTTTTCTTTTTTCTTTTTTTTTTTTTTTCTGAGAGATTTCAGTGCCACAAAAGGATGCAAGGGCTGCTTGCTGTGGTGACATTAGAGCAATATGAGTGTTTGGGTTCCAAACTTCTCGTCACAGCTATGCTAAAGTTCTTCAGGATAACAGGAAAATTCAGGACCTCTGGAGGTCATCTAGTCCAACTTCCTCCTCAGGTACCATCTGTTATGAAAAAAAGGGGGCCTGGAGAACAAGTCCTACGAGGAGCGGCTGAGGGCGCTGGGCTTGTTCAGCCTGGAGAAAAGGAGGCTCAGGGGTGACCTTATTGCTCTCTACAGATACCTTAAAGGAGGCTGTAGCGAGGTGGGGGTTGGCCTGTTCTCCCACGTGCCTGGTAACAGGACGAGGGGGAATGGGCTAAAGTTGAGCCAGGGGAGTTTTAGGTTAGATGTTAGGAAGAACTTCTTTACCGAAAGGGTTGTTGGACACTGGAACAGGTTGCCCAGGGAAGTGGTGGAGTCACCATCCCTGGAAGTATTTAAAAGACATTTAGACGTAGAGCTTAGGGATATGGTTTAGTGGGGATTGTTAGCGTTAGGTAGAGGTTGGACTCGATGATCTTGAGGTCTCTTCCAACCTAGAAATTCTGTGATTCTGTGAAAAAAACAAACAAACAAACAAACAAACAAAAACAAACAAACAAACAAAAAAACCAGGATGGGTCACACCGAGCTTTATCAAATTTAGTTGTATATTGATTAAATACAGTGCATATAAACTTAAAGGAGAAAGCAACCTAATTAAAAGATCCAATTCTCACAAACAAACAAAACAACAACAAAACCAACAAATCATGCTGAAAATCAAAATTATCATATTTTTGTACCATAAATAGAAGTATAATAAAAGTATATTCTTGTGGTGCCAGTTGCTCTTACCTTAATGGTAGCAATGTCAGATCCTTCAGGGTCTGCGGCTTGAGGTAGAATTTTAACTGTTCTTTTCTAGGCTGTTCATGATTGATCATAGATAGTATGTAGCTGAGTTGCGCATTTCTTGGGAAAACAGCCTGCGTTGATGCTCAGGAGAAAAAAATTAATCAGAAGTGATGGCACTTTGAAAGCTTCCATCAGCGTGAAGTCAGTGTATGGTAGTCCTGATCCACGACAATTAGAGACGGACCAGACTTGAAACCTAGAACCTCCAGAACCTCCACCATTTTGCTCACTTTGTAGAGTATGGGGTTCTCAGATAGGAATTTGTGCTGGTTTGGGGCTAGGAGGGATGCTTGGAGGTGTCCCTTTTCCTGTTTTGGCCAGGACTGACCAGGACTGCCCATTCTTGTATTGTCAACAACAATGGAAATGTATAATTTTTGGCTTGGTGATCTGAGAACTTAGCAGGCTCAGTTATGGGACATCAGCAACTTAATTAAAATCCTGAACTTCCAGTTGTAACTCTCATTCGTCCCTAAACCTTAAAGCCAAATGCCAGTTCAATTCTTATCTAAATAAAAACTGTAGCCTTGTAGCTCTCTTCTAAACCTTTCTGCTCACAACTGAAATTAGGATTGTGGCTTTCTAAATTTGCAGCAATGCTGCTGGTTAAAATGTGTGTTATCTGCTTGCCATTCAACCCTTCAGGGTGAGCAGATCCTACAGTATTCACCCTGGGGTTTTCAAGCACAGTCCTCTTGTATCTGCCCTTAATGTGATCCACAGCTTTGCACTGCTCCAGCAGGGATGCAGCATGTGCCAGCTAATGGCTTCCTCGTCCTCCATTTCACCACAAGTGATAAATATGTAAGTCGCCTTACTGAGAGTGTTTATGTTCTGTACAGTAAAAGGGCATAAAAATAAGCCTTGCTTCAGCCTGAAGCATTTCTTTCAGGCACAATGAGCCTCTAAAAGTCAGGCTTTCAGAGCCTGGCGGAGGACTCTCTGTGGTTATTTCAATTATCTCTCAGTGGTTTCAGATGCACAGTTTAGTTCTGACTGTCCATATACCAGGCTTCAAAGTGTGCAGATGCTTGCCTTGGGGAAACATCATGCATCACCCTGCCTGTATTTTGCTTGTGAGTCTGACCAGTCTGACCAGTGGGAGCCACTTTCATCACCACTCAGCCAACAGATAAAATCCCAAGCTGTCTACTTTGCCCTGTCCCTGGGGCAGGGGCTCCTGAACACAAGTTCAGCTCCCTTCCAGCCTCAACCATTCTGTGATTCTGTGTGATTTTGTGACTTCAGAACAGGAGCAGTGGTAAGGGCACCCATGGGACATCTATGGCAAGGTGTTGGCACCATCAGAGATCCAGCAAGAAAAAAAAAAAAAAAAATGGACCTTTCTGGTTTTGTCATTTATTGGTAGAATAGAGTACTCCCACCGTCAAAAAATTTTCCAACCTGAGTGATCTCCAATAATCTCAGCAAACGCTCTTGGCAGGGGTGGTGACATTAGCACAGAGTGGCTTTCAGGCCACCCATCCATGTATTTTCTTGAGCACTTAAGCACTCCTCTGGTGCGAGTTGGGGGGAGGTGGGAAGAACAAGTGCCATACTTTTCCCCTCTGCACATCCAAATAATAGAGGGAAAGATTTTTCTGTTAGCTCTCACTTCACTTCCCTGACAGGCTGCAGCTGTGGTAATGAGTTGATTTCAAAGTGAAAGAGGTGCCTAAGAGCTTTTGGAAATCTCAGCGAGGGCTTATCAGCACACCCTTAGGTAGGCGGCCCAAGGTCACCAGACCACCAGCTGGCTGACTTCCTCTGGAGGTCACCTCTGAACCACACACATCCAACACCATTTCTCGTGAGGTTCACGAATGAGTGAAATCTGCTGCCAGGGTGAAACCATGGTGATCCTGGGGAAAGCTCTGTCCTACGGCAAAAGCCAGCTTCTCCTCTCATTTTGTGTTAGAAAACACATACTATTCTAACTGCAGAAAAATGGTTAGAAACCAGTATGGTTGTAGAAATGAGTAATAAATTGTGTACATTTGTCAAAAAGTGGAGCTCAGTGTTTCCGTGGAAACTGAACATTTTGTGGTTTTATGGTATTGTACTCAGCAGAGACTGGCTGAGATCTGTGTATGTATGTACGCAGCCACAAAGGCCAGGCTCTCTTGGCTGAAGGTTTCAGCATCTATTAGACGTTTGGTAAAATACAGCTAAAAAGAGTTCTCTGACTGGGCAATTCAGAGAGCATAATGGTGGGAAATCTTTTTTCAGCAAAAATAAGTGCAGCAAAAGGAAGAGAAAATGGTTTGAAATCTTGTCCACTTAGTCACCTATGAACTTTATCTTTTATTTTATTGCAGAAAGGAACTCTGTTGAGAATCCAGTTTTGGTAATTTTGTGATCCTACACTAAGTGGACATAATACCAGACAAGCCTGCTCCTTCCATCTCTGTACAAAAACAAAGACTAAGACTTAGTAGTTACAGCACAATGATACTGCACAGAAGCAACAACAACAACAAAAAGTTATTCTCATTAAACTAATATGTAAGGCATGAGAAAATGATAAAATCCTCAACATTGGAGCAGAACACCAAAGGCTCACAGAAATTACTTTCCACTACCCTTCAGTTCCTAAAGGCCTTTGGACTCCTACCATTTTGCTTATAAATCTTCACCTCCACTTATCAAACAAGACGGATCTAGCCTATGGATTAAGCAATTGCTCAGAACTCTTTCTGCCTCTAAAGCTGTAACACCTAAAAAGCTGTCATCGACGCTTGTCACCAAATATTCACTATGCTTAGAGCTAGAAATACATTCAGCTTTAACAAGGGCCAGCAGCAGTTTGGGAACATTTCTCTTGGCACAAGAGCACTTTTCCCCAGCAGCTGCACAACCTATGGTGTCAAATAGTTTTTCCAGGCCCCACGTTAAAGCCTGAAAAATACAATTCTGTTTTCCATTAGTTTTGGTGCACAGCTCCACCATGCAGTGTTTCAGCCCTGCCTGCAGGAAGGTTGTGAGCAGGAGATTTCAGTAAAATTAAGACTTAAAGCCCGAGGGGTGAAGCATATAGCTACAGGATGCGACAAGGGAATTATATACTCAATAAAGAGAAAGCCAAAACAAAATTAATTTCATTTCTGTTCTCCTTTTCACTGAGATCTGGATGTCCCAATCTTTAGCACATTATTTCTGGCCAGGCGGGTTGTCACTGCTCCCTTAGGGGCAGAACAGATGCCTGTTCACTGTAATCACAACAGGCAAGGTGTAAAGTCTTTTTCTTTTGGGGGAATGGGGTTGGGGGAGAATAATGAGAATTCTCCCAGACCTAATTCAAACATAACTGGCACCTTTTTTACATCACATGCTGGAGAGAAAGGGACTCCAGCTTCCAGCTGCAGAAGTGAAGAACAGATGTTTCAGCTGCGCCATGGACACAGGTGTGAAGACCTAAAACTAGAAAACAATAAAGTTTAATGGGAACATTTGTCCTAGGAAATTGGGGGCAGATTGGTAGACAACAGGTTTCTGATGCCCTGGAAAGTTCTTGCAGGTGGCAGAGTGTATGTATATCAGGGCTTTAAAATTAGTTGCTACCTTTTTACAGCCAGCTTGCCACCATTTTGAGGAAGCTATATCATTGCTATGTTGTGGGGCAAGTAGCTAACTGAGGAGGACATGATTTATGGGAGGCCAGGTCCAGGGCCTGCACTCTGGGATCAAGGCCCAGGTCTGCCTGCTTAGCCACATAGCTTCTCGCAATGGACATGTTCCCTTCCTAAGGCCAGATGCCACCTGCATGGCCTGTCAGCAGCTACACGAGAGGGAGCTGGCAATAGCTCTAACACCCAAGAGTAAGAAAAGCCACAAAGCTCCTTACACCCTCTCTCCTTCCACCAAAAACAGCCAGACCACAGCTGTGAGGAACTGCAACTATACTGAAGGGAACATCAGTGCCCATCAGCCGAGCTTCATTTCTGAGACTGTATATGCTGGAAAAGCAGAGTTGTTTGTAGGTCTCTGTAGTGAGAGGGAATGGGATGGTTGCTTTCCCATGCCCTACAGGTGAGCACTGCTCAGGGGTGCTCCTCACATTTGCGGAGAGTGATGGCACCAACAGCACCCACCCAAAAAGTTTTGCCAGAGATACTGGCAACAGTAGATAAAGAGATACTTCATTATTATTATTATTAGTAGTAGTAGTATTTTATTTTTTCCTTATTTATTTGCTGTTTTAAAGTGATTTGTAAGAGGACCTCAGCATTGTGCCTGATAAAAGAATGTGTCAGCATTTCAGGGTTCTACATTTACATCTGTAAAATGTGACTTTTTTTATATTTACCACAACAAAAACAAAACGTTGCTTTTTACCCAATGTCTTTTAATTAAAGAATTTTCTTCTTTTCCCCCATTCCCCAAGTTCTGAGAAACAGTCATGAGTCATGTCACAATACAATTGAAATGCTAGCAACCAGATTCATAGGGAGGCTCCTTAGTAACCCTCATGAATACCATGAGATACTGCACCACTGCAGTGGGGAAAGAAACATCTGTGAGCATTTGGCAATGCCCCAACTCGAAAAGACAGGAAAAAAAATCCTACAAAACAAGAAATTTATCAACATCTGAAAAAAAAAAAAAAAAAAGACACTGGGTCTACAAAAAATAGATATACTTCTCCTCTAAATGCAGTATTAAATTTCATGATGAAAAGCTTCATGGTTTTCCTTGTTGTTTCTAACTCAGTATAGCATTAAATTGGTTAACAGTCCCTGACAGCAATCCTTGTATCGCAGGTGGCACAGAAATGTCAATTTTAATTTAACATTATATATGCAATAAAAATTCAAAGCTCATGTATGGAAGAAAATTTGAGAAGTCTTATTTCAAGGAAAAAATAAGAAAACTTGTACGTGAAGAAGTAGTGTCAAGGTGTGTGATGTTGCTCAGAAAATAACTCTCTATTACATGTTTATTATGTATATATTAATATTATGTGTTTATACATGTGTATACACACAGATGTTTATTTCCAACATTAATGTCTTCAGAGATATTTACACTTCCAAGGCTGATATAATCCTCTTTATGCTGTTCTCATCAAGCTTTACAACTTCTTTCAGAAGTTGTCAGTGCCAGCTGAACTATGTCGCTGAACCAGTTTCAAAGAAAAATTCAGATGTTCAGGGAGGAGTGGAGAACTGAGATTCAAAATCATCTATGTTGCCAAGATGACAGATATTTTTTTTTCTTAAATAATCTGAACATTACTGCCACAGAAGAAAACAGAAGGGGACTTGATAATATATGCTAACATCTTAGACTTTGCCTGATGCCAAGTTTGGCTGTGGACAGTCGTCAGAATTGTGCGGTAGATGGAGTCGGGTTTCCAAAACGTAGGCAGTCTTTCTTCTAAACCAGTGCAGGTCTGAAGTCTGTAGTAGGTGGTTTTAGGTCAACTCCAAGTTTCACTGCCAAGCTCTATAGAAAATCTATCCCAACACCTGATTCCAGGAATCTAAACCTGGGTGATCCTCAGCAACTTCAGGTGTTATTGCTACTGTGAAATGAATAACAAAGATCCCATTAATTAAGTCTTTGATGCAGGATTTTTCCCATCTGTTTTACTTGATTATTCATGTGCATAAGACATTTTGTCAACCAATGCAGTAAACAACAACAGTAATGAGGAATGATGCCTGTCGTGTGAGATGATGAGGCTTGAGGCTCGCCTGCCACCACATGCTTACCTGAGCTCTGGGCTGCCAGGAGCATCTGTTTCAATTGTGCATTTTCTTTTCCTGGCATTCAATGTTCTTTTATCAGAATTTATAGAACGACAAATGGTTTTTCTTCCTGTTTGTGCTGCTGCTTCTTACCCCCTGTCTCACCTCCTCCTGGCTCCAGGTGCTGCCATGAGAGCTGACAGCAGTTGCCATACAATGGGGATTTTTTTCCTGACTCTGAAGCCTCCCCAGACCTCACAGGTGCATCAGGCAGGCTGCACAGCATGAGGCTGAGCAGGTGCTGTAGGCAGTACATCCCAGCCCTAGGTGGAAAGCTCTCAGCCACATATCTTCTTTCTTTTGCTCAACAAACAGGTAACATCTCCAGCTCTGCGGTTGTGATATACATGTGCCATGTATATGCCACCTTGGCATCTTGGATGGATTTTTTTCTTCTCTCCTTCCAGCACTAGAGCCAAGATGTGACAGTCCTGAGTATATTTCTTTTCAGTAATGAGTTTAAAAAAGCTCTTTTTTTTTTTTTTTTTTCTTTCCTGACAGCGAGTCGGCCTCAGGAAAATAAAATAGCACATGTAGACCTGGAAAATTAATTTTCAAAGGTCCCTGAAACCATGATATGCCACAGATTTTTGTCTCTGTTGTTGTCGTCCTTTGGGTGTTTCTGTGCCATTCTCTTTACAGGCTGAAAGACATGGTTTGCAAGGAAGATACATATTTGTAAACTCGGTGTGGTTGGGTGGAAAGTCCCATGTATGAGTCTTGGGGTCACTCTAGAAGATGCCTTGGTGAATATGGCGAGCTTCGTGGCACGCCAGTAGCATGTAGGAACAAATGACTTTTATACCTTGCTGAAGGCAACCTTGCTTTGCAATTTGGAGAGTCAGTCTGGCTGGCAGAATTTATTGAGTCTTTGTGTAAGTAAGGCCTCCTGTTTTAGCTTTTCTGTTTAGTTGTTTCTGCATGGCTACAGAAAGTCAGATGGACCGGGAAGGTGGAAAAATACATATCAGAAACCCTCCTGCAATTGAAGCAAAGGCAGCATCTGATAATAAAGATTACAGCTTAATGAGCTGCATCTAACATGCACCCACATCTATGAGTCCCTCAGCTTAGGGCACGAGTATTGAACCAGTGACTCAAAACTGTGCAAACAGCCTGTATCTGTAAACAAGGTCTATAGTCTCGTTGTATGAAGTGATTATATTACTCAGATGACCACATGCATTTGTGGCCCACTCTGGACAATCCACATCCGTAAAGAGCAACCTGACAGGCTTTGTTTTGTCCTCCCATCAGTTTACACAGATTTTGTCAGTGTGTGTCATGATCCACACCAGTGACAGCAGAATAAATCTCTGGGCTTGCTACTTTTTTCCCCAGTGCTTTTGAAAGATTTTTATCAAGAGCTCATCGAGCTAGCAGGCAGTGAGCACCCTTCTGCTTTGTGAATCACTAAAAGCCTGCATCCCAGTGCTGCATCTTGAGGGAGACTGCACAAATTTACCATGTTTTGTAACCCATCAAAAAGCAAGATGAGTACATAGAGGTCACAGGAAGAGATAGCCAGCTTCTATACTCTTGGATTTGCTTTACTTACAAGAGCAGAAAGACCTAGAAGGACTGCTTGTAAAAAGCCAAAACAGGATGTCTCTTTTCCAGCTGGAGCATTTCAAAATTGAGACACTTCTCCAGCGAACGAATGAACCCTGCAGCATCCTGAACTGTTTAAAATATGTTATTGTGTGCCTGGGGAGAAATGTTCACTCCCTGCTGGTGTAAGTTGGTCTAACTCTAGCAGAGCAGCAAACATGAGAAAGGCAAAACCTTTTTCTCTTTGAAATCTCAGCTTAATTACCAAACAAAAAGCTACTCAGAGGCAAAGCTAGGACTACAATAAAAACTCTTTCTGCTTGTACAAAATGAACACCACAGAACTGGCAGGAACAATTTCTTTAGAGATTTCAACCTGCTTGCAGATGAAGAATATCAAATGGTAAAACTGATGTGTTACTGAGGGCTCCTGCCATCATTTCTATAATATGGTTCTTAAGATGGCTGTTAACAAAAGCAGTAGTAGAGAGATTCAGGTAGATGCATGGAACAGATTTTGTAAATTGGAAAGCCAAAAATGCAACCAGCATGGCACCGCATTTATTATTTATGCTCCAAGTGCTTTATTTTAATAGTGCTTTATGTTTTACAAAGCACAAAATTTACTTTAGCACTTCACTGCACAGGGAGATATGTTTGCAGAAACACAGGGTCACCTGCATAGTAACCTTTCTAAAAGGCGTGCTAGAACCCTGCCTTAAAATGAATGCAATGTAATGCTTTGATAATCTGTTAAAAAAAAATAAAAATCTAAGGCAGCTGCCTCCTGAGTCTGGTCTCTCTGAGATGAACAGGAAATGGTAATGATGGGAAGCCAGCCACTGGAAGCAGAAGCTTCAAGGGAAGGGAAAGGAAGGGAGCAGCAGAGAGATGCCTGTTGTCCCTGTTCCCCCTGCCCCCACCTCAGACCCCTTCCTCACCCACAAAGGTGGCAAAGAGCAGCTCTTGGGCTCCTGACCCCCATGGCACAAGCCCCGTGTCCTGCCCAGCATACACACCCATTTTGCCCATGTTTTCTGCTTAGGTCTTCAATAAAATCTGGAATCGGGGAGCTGCTAGCATGTCAATCTGTATTTATCTTATACCTATGCCACTGCTGAGGTCATTTTACATCTGCAAAAGCATCTGAATACAGGCACAAGCAAGGAGGGAAGGAGAAGGTGGGTGGGTGCAGGCACAGCCAGTTTCCCTCCCCTTGTATCACAGGGTAGGCAGGGTGTCCCAGGACGTCTGTGCTGGGGTGTCCCCTGTTGGTTACGCTGGCCACAGGTCTCCTGCCCACCTCAATGGGAGCTGCAGTTACCCATAGGCAGAACTTTCTGCCCCCCTTGATGCTTTGTCATCTGTGGTCTCAGCAAAGCAAGTTTCTTTCTGTGCTTCTCAGTCCAAAAGAGTCCATCCTCCCTCTCCTCAAGCAATATTTAAACTACTCCCAATGACTTTAATGTTATTCAAGTGCATGCTTAAATGCCTTGATGAATAAGCCTCTGAGTGGGTGCTGAGCATATTTACCTGTGTGCCTGCAGAGGTAGCAGAAAACAGCTCTGGAACCTCTCTTTGTGGGCTGCCCTTTCAACCATCTCCCTCTCTTCTAAATAAAATAAAATAAGATTAAGCACAATGCAATACAAAAGTTTCTTCACCTGCAGGGACAGCAAACTTTGCCTGAGACTTGTAGATCAGGCCAGGCTAGACCATTAGTGACCAAAAAAGAAATGAAAGACTTTGCCCAGGGAAACTGTGGATGCCCCATCCCTGGAAGTGTTCAAGGCCAGGCTGGATGGGGCTTTGGGAAACCTGATCTAGTGGGAGGTGTCCCTGCCCATCGCAGGGGGGTTGGAACTGGGTGATCTTAAAGGTCCCTTCCAATCCAAGCCACTCCATGATTCTATGACTCTATGATTTCCAAACCCACAGACACAAACAGTTACTTATAATGTAAAGCTCATTTCAATTTTGACAAAGTTGTCAGAAAATTTGGATAAAGAGATGAGACTGGGCAATGGAAATATGATATACAAGGATTCCTTCAGAGGTGGAGGGTTCAATGACAGGCTTCAGTGAGGCTCACCAGCAGCTTTGGGGCTTGGAGGGTTTTATTCCCTTTCTATTGCACTTATATACAGAATAAATACATAACCTATACAACCAGAGCACTCCCTGCTCCATATGTACTGCTGAATGCAAAATCATTTTTCTTGTATACGAAAGTAGACTTATCTTTTTAACTATATCTATTGGTCAAACAAAATATCCTTCCTTTCCCCTATAATTATCGTCTCATTTAGAAATATCTCCTGGCTATCTCAGCTACAAGAACACTGATACTATGTAAATAACATCAAATAAGTTACTAGTCTACCTAAAGGCACTGGATCCACAAAAAGCTTACACTTTGGCAAATCTTTATGCCCCTGGCTAATTAATCACTTGAATTCAATGGCAATTCTCAGAGCACATGACGCCAAGCTTCAGTGTAAGTCTTTATTAGGGCAGGACCTGGGATGACAAAGCACATTATATAATTGTACTAAATAACCTTTTAGATCACTAACAAAGTTTCAAATTACTTTTTTTTTTTTTTTTTAAGCCCCTTAGCACATACCGAGGGCTTTACAATAGAAAGAAGACAATATTTTACTGGTGAAGAAAAGAAAGGTGTTGACCTTAGGTGTCTATAAGACTCTGCAGAAAAGCCTGTGACCTCCAGCTTTTGAGGAGAACTGTATGACAAACACAGGGCAAAATAAAATGAATTCTGGCATGAGTAAACTAGAGATTAAATACTGTAAAAGACAAAAATCCTGTGTTGGCAGTACAAAGGGAATAAACTGGGAAATAATCAAAATTATCAAAATTCAGCCTGGCCAAATACAAAGAAGAACCTGTAAGAAACAATTTTTCCAAGCTCTTTTTTTTTTTTTTTTTTTTTTTGATAGAGGAATTCAGGAGTCACATAACAACCAAATTTTTTTGGTGAGGACAACCTTACTTAAAGAGAAATAATAGAAATATTAGCAACCATACTGTTTGCAGCTTGACTGCTCAGTGAGAAGTTCATGAAGTTGTGAACTTTGTCTGAAAACCCAAGCTGCTTTGCGCTATCATGATAACTAGGTAATATTTTCCAAATTACTTGAGCTGTATGAGTGATTCCCAAGCAAGCCTGTGTTAAAGAGAATCACCTGGAATCATTTTTCTTCCATAGACCTTAAATATGTGCCAAACATTCACACCAATTATCTTGCTGATGCTCATTTAATATCTCATTCCTCCTTCATGAACACGTCTCCTGGCCCAAACTGCACGCATGCGCTTGGCGAGACCAGACTTATATAACTGCAGAACAAAACATGTCCTCATTGAAGTTGTCACAGACTAAAATAAAGTTGTATGCCATCAGCATAAAGTGAAGAGGACGAGCAACTGAAAGGGGACAGCTCAGAGGAGGAACAGTATTTAAAAAGGGGGGAGAAAACTAAAGTAATCAAATAGATGCTCATGGAAAACAAGATTGAATCAGTGAGGCAAAGTACATCTCCGCAGTCACAGGCCACAGGGGATTTATTTAGATGAGAATGGAAATCACCCAAGGCACCCCCTGATGGCCTTAGGGCAAGATGCTTTCGGTAAGTTTCACAACACAACACAATTACATCAATGAAGTAAGCCAAAAAGACGTAAAGCCTTCTGATTTATTTCCCTTTCTAAAGGGAATTTACACATCTAAAGATCTTTCTCTTCCTCAAACACATACCACTCACTCTCTCCTTCACGATGGCTGATTTCTTTCTCTGCACAGGATAGGTAGGTAAACAGTGGTTTTTGGCTTTGGTTTAAAGGATTACAGCATTCTCATTATTGTAACAGCTCAAATATAATCTCAGATATGCTTCGGTCTGATGTAATTAACAAACACTGTTCAAACAGCACATGCTAGTATAATAATATAATCCATGACAACAATAGGAAAGCAAATTTCCACTAGGATCAGTTAGAACTGAACACTCTAGATGGGTTTGCTATTGCAAGCTCAAAGCTTCATCTAAGGGAACATAAATAGAAGTAAAATGGAGATATACACGTGTCACTCTTAGCTGATGGAGTAAACCTTCCTTTGTAACATGACGAAAAGATTGGCATCACGTTTGAGTTATGGAAATTGTACGCTACCTGCCTTCTGCGATGTTCTCTATAAGAACAAGAACAGGTGATTTGCTCATCACTGGGAAGGACCCGTCCAGGTGCAGACCACTGCTCCCCATCTCCAGCTGCAGAATGCGATTCCGCTGCATGCTGCTGCACAAGTCAGTGGCTTGGCCCTTTGCAGCCAGAGAACAGATTATCAGACACTGAGCATTTGGTGAGGATTTACTGAAAACGTAGCAATGAGGAATAAACATTACTTGATAGCTGTTGCAATCCTTGACATGCCTTTGTTCAAAAATGGAGTTGGTCATAAAAATGTGTTAGCCCAGTTGGGTTGGTGGGTGGGAGTGGGAGTGAATCATAGAATCACAGAATGGATAGGGTTGGAAGGGACCTTAAAGATCATCTAGTTCCAACCCCACTGACATGGTCAGGGATGCCACCCACTAGATTAGGTTGGCCAAGGCCCCATCCAGCCTGGCTTTGAACACCTCCAGAGATGGGGCATCCACAGCTTCTCTGGGCAACTTGTTCCAGTTTTCTCCTGTTTCTCTTTAGTTTAAGACCATTGCCCCTTCTTCTATCATCTATGATAGGATAGATCTCCTATCATCTACCCAAGTAAAGATAGAGGACAGAACTGAACAAAAGGAAAATACAATAGAATATCTTCTTTCCTTTTTCATTTCCACAAAGCAGAAGAACAACATCAAACAAACAAATAAACAAACAAACAAACAAAACAACAACCCAAGATAAACTTTTTAGGTCAACCTTCAAGATTTTTCTCAGGCAAAAGAAAAAATCAATTTTTCAATTGTGTTAGTCTCTTGTTACCCTTTCTTTTAAACACAGATCAATTTTAAGTGAAAACGGTGTTCCCCTGAAATGAAAACGAGAAACTTTTTCTCTGGAAACTGTAAAGCCAATATAGGCTGATATTTTTCATTATTAAAATGTCTAAATGAATGCTTCTGTTTTTCAGTATCTTCTGCTTTTTTTTTTTTTTTTTTTTTTTTTTTTCCTTTAGTGAAAAATATTAATCCAAACTCAAGCCATTGATGCTCCCAATACATATGTTACTTTCCTGCAAGATGAAATTTCTGGAGTTTGAAAGTTGGATCAGCCCATAGCCAGCTGCTGGGGCCACCGCCAGCTCTCCAGGCAGGTGGGGACTTCCCAAGAGCAAACATCTGCACACAATGAGCTGCTGCAACCCTCAGGCTCGGTGGGGAAAAGGCAATGAGAAGGGGAAACAGCGTGGCTGCTTTTCAAGGATTTCTTTCTCTCTGTATAGCTATCAGCAAGTTGAAGGAACATAAAAGTCCTGACCTTAACTCTGACTCCAGGGTTGCTAAAACAACTTTGCTTTGGCTAATAAACTGCCTCTAGGGTCAAAATGAGAAGGCGATCAGGCCCATTTTTTTTTTTGGTCCCTCTTCCATCCATGCTTAACCCTTCACTTGAGCTTCTACAACACTCACAGTAACATCTCAGTGCAGGATCAATAGTAATCCTTCTCCTTTCATGCTAAGGACCACGTAGCAGCTTCAGCAGCAAAAATCCCCTGAAATGGATCAAGACAACAAAATTTCCACCTACGTCCCATCTCATACAGGATGAGGTGGTCCTCAGTCTGCTCCATGGAGATGAGAAAGGAAAAAGCATTCTTCCCTGCATAAAGGCCTTTTGGTGTTGCTTCTGTGTGCAGACCTGTTGAAATTGCCCCAAACTGATTGCAGATGAAGTCTTAAATATACCTGGGATGGTCCTCACTGAAAACGGGAGGTAGTTATCAATGGCCAGCAGTTCTTAACATACACAAGCATTTTACCCAGCTATTCCCAAAAGCAAACACCCACTTTGTTTACTAGAGTCAATATGTGGATAATATTTGGAAACACTGAAGGAAGAGTGAGTTATGGCATGCCAGACCAGAGCTCTACTTCTGCAGGGAGCCTGGAGGACTGTACCTCTCTGATTATTGTCAACTCACATAATTGCTAAACTCCTGATGTTCAGGTCCCACTCTCTTGCTGCCCAAACTGAGTGTCTCAAGCCTCTTCTCTTTCTAGTGACTTCAGTACAAATGGCTCCATTTTTCAGAATTAAGGGATGGAGATGGAAATCTAGCTCTGGATCTCCACGCAGACTCATGGACCATCCATAACTCTTCCGAATCCATGCAACTCTATTTCTTCACTTAAAAAACATGAAAGTTCAAATTATGGACTTGCACTTTAATTGCAAAGTCCAGCTTCCCCTAATTCTGACATTCAGTTAACATTGACAAATCAGTTGAGTTTTTGCAATTTACTAAAAACAGGTGTTTTCATCAGAATATAGTCCAATATTTAATTAGGAACCCTTTTTTTTTTGGGGGGTGGGGAAAGGAGTAGCTATTGAATGTCAACGTTAACTAAATGTCAGAATTAAAGGGTGGGGACTATGCAGATCTTTGAACGCTGTGATCACTATGATTTTGCATTTTCCTTAATTCACAAATATACTTTCACTTCCAATGTATTCCCAATATTGATAACTGATACTGCCACAGCATGTGGGGCCTGGACAAGCTGCTCTCTGGAGACGGCACTCAGCCCCCGGTTCTGAGATCCTCTAGTGAAGGAGCTAACCTTTGAGCAGCAACCTACAAAAAAGCCCTGGAACATATTTGCCTCTTTCACAAATTCATCCTGATTATCCTAGGCTTACAGGCATACATAATCCTTGGATTTTCCTTACAGCACTTTCTGATGTTGCACAAGCCAAGCCATAGCCTACTGCAGCATGCCAGACTGGGAATCCGTTACAGCACAGATACTAAATACCTGCTAGAAGGAAGAGCAGATGTACCCAGTGGCTTGGGAAAAGTAGGTGTTGCGTTTAATTATGTGACATAGTTAAAAAGGAAGCAGCAACGAAAACATGTATACAATTAATAAAGGGCAGGAAATTTTAATTAGATTTAGGTACCTAATATTAAGCATCTCTTTCACTAAGAAGAGACAAAGTGATGAATTCAAATCCCTGCTAAAGCTGAACAGACTAGGTTCTCTACTTCATAACACATAGGTTCAGAGTTCATATCATTGGGGCTGGAGTGTCTGAAATCAGGTATCTCCAGACTGACTCTGAAGAGACAGCAATTACCTGAAGCCTCTGCTAAATATAAGATGTGGGATGGACTTGTTTTACCATTGCAGACTTTAGATAATATTGAATATACCTATGCTGCATGGCAGTAATGGGATCCCCAAAATATGACTTATGCTGTACGTGCAGCCCTCAAACCCTTCCTGTGCAGCTGGCAAAATGATGCTGTGAAAGAAAACAAGTGTGTGTTTACATCATTACTTGAAGAACCACAGTCCAGCCTCTCAAATGCAAAGTGCAAAGCTCTGCTTGCACAGGCAGATTTACCTTTGACACTGCATATTACCAAGTGCTTTAACTTGCAACCTTACCACTCTTTTAATGGAAGTTTTAATGGTATCTTATTAAACATGAAAAAGTATTGGCATCTGGGGACAGATAGCTCAACAAATGGTAATGAAAGTAAGTAAATAAGGAGAGATGTTAGTAAGCATAATACTCTTCAGCACATTGCCCTTCTGCTGTCTGGGCTTTAGGGGGTCATTACATATGTTGTGATTGCAGCCATGTACTTAATTGTAAGATTTTACTAGTAATTGACAACAGGATTATCTTCCACAATAAAAAGTTCATCTGATGCATATTTAAGATTTATAGAGACTATAACGCTTAAAACAGAACAGAAGTAATTTTGAACGGATGGAAAATTCCCAGGATAACAGAACACGCCATGGTTACACTGGAATTTTAACTATCTCTCAATGTACTTTTAAAACATACACAAAAGTGAGTACTATATGTTCTATGGCAATAATTCGCTTCTGGAGATATTTAACAATAACTAATTGGAAAGGAGCATTGCAGTGTATAGGTAATTAATTATCTTTAAGCATTGATTTGCATCCAAATTACGCTAATGTGCTTTATAGCTTTATAGGTTAGGTAATTCACTACTGTAACTCCATTTCAATTTAAGAGATTTCAGAGGACCTGCACTTATTTATATGGGCGAAGAATACAATTATGCTTTTTTTTTTTTTTTTTTTGCCATGTACATTGACATTCAGCCATGGAGGAACAGCTGTCTACTAGCTCACAACACTGCTTCATGTGAATTCAGATAATACTTATCTGATTGAATCCTGGAGGGAAATGAGATAGACCTGAATCATGAACTGAGAGGTTTGGGCATGCATGAAACTGCCTGGGTCCAATTAATGGCACTATTATTGATTCACTTACCAGAGGCCATAAGGAAATTATTTACCTTTTGATTTTTTCCCATTAACTCTGTCCAAGAATGGATGTTTCTTATGTACAGACCTGTTGCTGTGACACTTTGACTCCTAATTATTAACAGTCCCGTCACCAAACACTTCATGGCAGCAGTGAGATCTCCCCCATGCAGTTTCTTTGCTTATTACGGTCCCAAATTTCATCCCACATGTGGCAGAAATCTCACAAAAGGGCAGGTAAACATAAATAAATAATTAAATATCAGTGACTCAGAAGCTTGTGATTAATCTTCAAACATTTTATCTAGGACGGGGCAGCTAACTTGAGTCAATTATTAATTACTAACATCTGGTTCTGCAGTAGGTGGACCTGCTCTCCAAAACTTGGATCCAGAAGGTGATTTTCCCATGTTCATGGGTGTTTGGCTCTGGTGTTTTGGTTGGGTTTATGCCATCTCACATTTCTCTTACAGAACACTGCTGCATTTAAAAATAGAAAGCTCCATCTGCTGCACGGGAAACTGAACTGTAGCTAACACTGGTGTATTGCTCCTAGCCTTGCTCAGGGAGGGGACTGCCATTCAAAAAGTACTATCACAAATCTATAAAGATTCAGACAGGCTGCTTATTTCTCTCTGAATCCCTGCCACTAAAATGTAAACACAACAGAAAACATACAAACCAAACCAAAACGACAACAAACAAACCAAAACAGTTGGTCTTGGGTAGTGCTGTGAGTTCCACATAGGTGGAGTTGTTTCCACACATTGGGACCCCCATCACCCTGGGGATGGATGGCCGGGCAGGTCCATGGAGTGACTCCCACTGACTTCGGGAAGCTTTGGATCGGAGCTTTCCCAATGACCCTGGTTTTCTTGTTGAGCACTGGCCTCAGCGTGGAATACAGATCCCACCCTGTGATACTGTGCATACTTTGGTGACTCACTTGCAGCAACTGCTCATTATTTTGTCTAAATATTTCCTGTTTTATGCACTCCCAGCCTCTCTGACTCCTCTCGCTTGCATAAATCTACCTGAACCCATTCCTGCTGAGATGCACAAAACTCTGCAGTGAGCTGGGGATGCTGGTAGTGAAGACTGAGGTGACTATCACCAGGCCATGAGCAGGACAGCTTCTGTAACTTCTGCCACTACCTTGGGCAGGCCATGGTATCTGGCACAGTGACCAGAAAAAGGGAAAGGGAAAAGGAAAAGGAAAAGGAAAAGGAAAAGGAAAAGGAAAAGGAAAAGGAAAAGGAAACAAAAAAAAAAGTTATTATTTTACTGCAGAACTACAGAAAGACTGTACAGGAATAACTCCAGATGAAACTAAAGAAAACAGTAACTTTATCAGAGATGAGCTGGGCAAAAGACCTTATGCGAATATCTGATGAAGTAGGAATCTGAAGCTCACAGCTTATTATTTTGCTGTGGGGATTTGGGAAACCTACCTAATGTGTCTGACATTTGGAACATGCAAAACACAAGGGATTTCAGATAAAACAGCAAAATACAATCAGTGAACTTTATCCATTTGCCAAAATGTCAAAGTTGCTTTTTAATGAATTCCTCAACACTGCGGCACTTGTCTGGACCTTCCTGTGGCTTAATATCTATGCCTGATGTTTTTTCTTCTAGTGTATATCAGGGAAGAGATGAAGAAAATTTTACTTGTGTCAGTAGGCTCATGGGGTTTTGAATGTTGTGATGCCAAGTCAAAAAGCATTAATTGTCACTGCATAAGTTATATCATTGAGTTCAGAGAGTCTGTTCTCATATCTAATATGTCTGAATTATCTGATTTAATGTCAGAGCATGCACCCCTTGCAGCCTTTAATCTTGTCTATCTTGTGACAGGGGTCACAATGCAACACTCTCAGAGCCATCCTGGCAACCCAGAGGGATGCTGTGCACTCACTACTTTGAAAAGTATAGCTAAGTACCCAGCTACAAGACTGTGAGATACACTCACAGAGCACTTTTTGATTTTCTGGGGCACTAGCTTGCTCAAATGCCATTCAACCTGTATTACTTTTTGTTGGTCACCATTCCAGAACTCATTTTCAGGAGACAGCATTTGAGGATTCAGAATTTTCAAAGATTTATTAAACAACTAGAAAAACTAAATTAACAACAACAACAACAACAAACTAAAAACCCAACCAAAGCCATGTTAACTAATAAAAACCTCTAGAAGTACATGCCAGAAAAAAACACTGCCCTGCTATAAGAATAGCAGTTCCAAACTGTTTTTAGACACAGGACCCATGCTGGTCAATCAGACTAGTTTTGATAATTTGGAGAAATTGTTTTGTGATCCTTTAAGATCTTAGACAAATGAGCTATACTCTCATGTCTGCTCTCATGTCAAGATAAAGTGCTAAAGTAGAAATAAAACAAATACCAGATTTCCTTTTTTGTCTGGCTTTAAGAAAAGTATACCAAGAGCCCCACATAAATCCTCATTATTTTACTTTCTTTAAAATAAGATTAGTGAGAAAATAGTCCACAAAAAATTCCTCTTCCATCATAGATCAGTTGGCAAGCCCTGATAAAGAGACTGGAGACATTCCTTTTATCTGATGGAAAATCTTTCTTCACAGACTGAGCTATGGCAGCTTTATTTATTAGTATTTTCTTTCTTTTTCTGTTGAAAAAATGCCAGTGGGTGAAGGAAGCAGACTATCTTTGGTAGGACATTATTAGCCTAGACTTTGGGAAGCTGTAGATTGCTGCTTCTCACAGGCTGGGAAAATCACTGAAATTCATACTTCCATTGAAATCAACTCCCTGAAGGAGCTGGGACATCATCTCTTCATGCCACGGTCACTATCTGGAAAACGAGTGTCAAGTCACTTTATCACTTTAAAAGGCACATGAAAGAATGACACTAATTGATTTCCCTAGGTAAAATACAGATATGTATTAAGGAATGATAAAAGTACTTATATGTAGAGAGATTGTTTCTCTTAAGCCAAACAAGAGCATCACTTGTATTAAGTAGAACTTTTGCCACCTAATACTGAAAAGTACTTTATCTCGTGCAAAGTAAAAAGCAACCCGGTAGAAGCCAGTGCTTGGAGGGTTAACTTTCCTAGGACAAAAGGATGCTAGTGCCTTTGTGTCTACATGCATTTGGAGTCCACGATTGTCTTTTTATTTAGTGCTTGTACAGTCACCAGTGTAATTGCTGTTCTGATCTGTGACAGGCACTCACAGTACCATGAGCAGTGCTAACAATGAACAGGCTTACAAACTATTTGGACAACCAGGTACCTTCTGCAGATTCAGAGATCATATCTGTAGGAATATGTACATAATACATTCCAAAGTTTACATTTCTTTTCAAAATGCCAGGCTAGGGAATGTCAGGTCCTGATGCCTTAAAGGCATGAGTCAAAATAAACAAACATGGAGCAGAGGACAGCAGCACATTTGTCAAGTGAAGTGTGATATCAAAATGTGTGTCTGGGAAGCCACTTCTATCAGTTGTGGCAGTTTTCTGAACATTGGTGGTGTGATTTTATTAGAAATACAACCGTTTACTGAAGAAATGTTAAATATTTTGGGAAAAAATTATGAACTGAACAAGTATCTTTTAGAAATTAATGTCCTCTGAAAACCAAGCAGCACAGAGAGATTTATCCATTGCCTAGGAAGGATGATTCACAAATCAGGGCATCAGAAATTATCTTATTCTGTAGCACAGTGTCATTTCTGACTATTGTGTTGAGAAACTGTAGGTGAAGAATTTTCTTTGAACAGGCAAATCAGTGCTTACTCTAAGTTATAGCCAACCTTTATGGTAGATGTTAGGAGCATCTTCCTTGGTTTTCTGCAATGTGGGATATTATCTCTATTGGTAGCTCTCACTACCAGCAGCTTCCCACCAGTGGTAAGACTGTGGCAGAGTTTTCAGTTGTTCCTTGTGCCATCTTCATACTTTTGTCAATACCTTTTCATCAAAAAAAGGCTGAGGTATCATAAAACTAAGGACACACTATGAGTTGTCAGTGTGCACATACCTCCAGCAGTAGCTGTGCCATTGCTTTTAGAGCTGTACAAATCTGTGGTCATATGAGCTTCATGATTAGAACTATCAAACTAACATCCTATTAATGATTTGGTCTGGCACTTGCACACTGATCTGAAATCACACAGGTTATGAGGAAAATTAGATTAAGAATAATATATCAAATATCTTATTTAGGGATGCCTTCCAAAAGTTTGCAGAGGACCAGTTGAAATCTTCCTCCTTGTTTTCACATGGGGGGGGGGGGTGGATAGAGCTGGGATTCTTCATCTCAGAGAAGTCAAGCATTGTGTGTGTGTGTTATCAATGTGTATAAATATTTGATGTGAGGGAAAGAAGATAAAGAAGCCAGACTCTTCCCAGTAGTGCTCTCTAACAGGACAGAAAGGAATGGGCACAAATTAAAACACATGGCATTCCATCTGCACAAAATAAAATATTTTTTTCTGTAAGGGTAGTCAAACACTGTTGCAGGTTGGCCAGAAAGGCTGTGGATTCTCCACCCTTGGAGACATCCAAAACCCAACTGGACACAGTCCTGGGCAACTTGCTGACTCTGCTTGAGCAGGAGGCTGGACCAGATTACCTCCAGATGTCCTTTCCAACCTCAACCATTCTGTAATTCTTTTTTTCTCATAAAGCATCTTAACTCAGCCCTGAAGAACACTGCAAAGGTCTCTGGGACAATGGATGATCCTAAGCTCCTCCATTAGGATTCATCGCAAAACAAAATCTACCTGTTCCAGAATATCATATGGCAGATAGTCATCTATTAAATGTCTGAAAGATAAGAGAAAGAAATATAATGTTATGGTGGCCATCAATATCAAATGGTAGATTATGCAAATTGGTACCAAATACAGTTTTCTATGGGAACGTCTTAAATTTATTCCAGGATTGTGGTAGTTGGCCTTGGAAATGGTCTAAAATTTTGGGTAGACCTGTGTGGTGACAGGAGTTGGACTCGATAATTGTTATGGGTCCTTTCCAACTCAGGATGTTCTATGATTCTATGAAATGCGACTTTCTTTGGAATCCCATAGTTAGCATATCAGGATATCACTGTGCTTTTCAGGCCCAGAAAGGGTTGCAGCTGTCCAATAGAAGTCAGATGACTTTCTGCAGGAGGATGTAATAGAATACTGGTCAGCGATGAATAGAATAATGGTCAGCGATGTGACTAGGCTGCAACTGTTCTGATGGATCACACTTTGTATGTGATTCATGCTAAAAGTTAAAGACCAGGGGAAAGAGAACACAGATTTCGCTGACACCCTGTTTCACTCTTCATTGCTGAAAATAACTCCATGTTTTCAGTCAAAGTTAATGAAGAAATATGAATATTCAATGCCACTGAGGTAACTGTGTAGCTTACTTCAGGATTTTGGGCTCTGCTCCTGCAAAGACTTGAACTAGTCATTAGTTTTCTTCTAATAGTTTTGGTACCACTGCTCATACTAATTATTTGCATGAATGGAAAAGGAAGCCTGAATAATGCCTATTGGTAAGGTGACCCTGAAAACCAAGAGCTAAACAGGGACCGGGACCAAGATCAAATTTGGTTCACATGATTTATATCTTCCTGATATAACTCACATTAAAATGTGAAACTACAGTTAATAAATGTAAATTCATTTGGAAATTTATGCCCTACCAAACCTGATTCCAGAGTTAAGCTAAATCAGCATCTTCTTAATGTCCTTTCCATCATACCTCAAATCCACAGATATCCCCTTTCCTCTTCTTGTTAAAAAAACAAAACAAAACAAACAAACAAACAAAAAAAACAACAAAACAAAACAAAACAAAAAAAAAAACAGCACAGGTCACATCTTTGGCTGACTTGAGTAATATGATGTAGAGTTAGAACCACCAATTCTCTGACCCAGAAATGCAGCTCTGGAACAGGATACACACATTTTGTGAGAAAAAAATGAAATCAAAGCAGGCAAGAAAGAGAGAGAAAGAGAGAGAAAGAGAGAGAGAAAAAAACCACAAACAGTACTTTTACTGATTCATTCATATCATCTACATTAAAAGTTTGCAAATAATAAATGAAACGGGGCATCTGGCCGGAAGTTAAACAGTGTTTTAATAGATCTCAGAAACAACATGTCTTTTACAAAGCAAGACTTTGTAAGCTCTTATCTTACACTGAATAATTGGCCTCAGTAGTGACAAACTGCTTCCAAATGAATTATCATCTAGTAGGAGACAGTGGAAATCTGATCATGGGAAAAATTGTTCATGGAAAATAGTTACATCATGCAACATTTGATGTATTAAAGAAAAAACAAAACAAACAAACAAAAAGATTCCTTGGTAGTACCTCCTTTAATATAGATGTTGTAAACAATAAAAGCACAAAATATTACTCATACTAGACAGTTTTGATTACTTGTAACTTTCATCTGATTAAAATATATTAATATCTGCATACAGGTATTCAACTTTTATCTAGAGTTAGAATTATATTGCAGTTTGCATTCTTTACATTTCAGTCTGGTTTTGTACTTCAAATTTGCTTTTCAACTTATGCTAGACAGTAAGTATTATGTCTAGAATAAAAGAAAAAAAGAAAACTAATTATTATTTTAATTTTGTTTTGCATGAAATGTCTGTCTTTATAATATTTGTTTTCTATTATGGAATCTATTTCTTCTCCCATCTTAATCAGAGCTAATAATGGCAGGACATTTTCTATGCAGGCAACAAGCAGAGGTTTCATCGTTTCATAATACACAGTAGCTACCATTGCTCTTATTAGGTAAGACAGGGCCAAGCATTTTTGCAGCTCTGGTCATTTCATTTAGTTGCCTAATTGGCAAAAGAGCTTTTTGGAAAGGCATGCACTTCTCAGACTGAGTGAAAAAGGAATTATTGATGAGATGTCAAGAGTATTGATGGGATGCATGAAGGCAGTTGAAAAGGAAATGCATTCTAATTAAATATCTGGTTTAGGATTTGAAAATGTATCTTGTCCTAGATAGGCCATTGATCTATTCTGGGAAGATTGTTCCTACAGAGGAGCGTGCTGTGTGCTGCAGGAGATGCTCTTGGGACAGAAAAGAAACCATTTATCCATTAAGAATTTCAAATTGGCAGGCTATAAGGAATGTTATCCCCATTCCCCTCCTGTCTTCTTTGCTGCCCATCTCCCCCAGATAAAATCTTCCCATATTAAAGAACAAGCTTGATAAGTCGAAATCCCCTGAACACGGCCAAAAGAGCATAGAAAAATGTCTCAGATGTATTTCACCCTTAATTAGAAAGGGATGAGGTTACCCATGCTGCCTGACCTTCCTCTCTACAGAAGGCACACCACTGCACTACAGGAAATCATGAGGGTCTTGGCCCAGGCTGCCTTTTAGGCAGGCTGGAGAGGAGCATGTCAAATAGGAAGGAAAGCAGAGAAAATTTCCCTGGGAAAATTGCCTCATTTCTGCTGAACTGATCCCCAAAGTGACATGATTTTACAGGATGTTTTGATTTCTTCCATACTGGCTCTTCCTTACAGAAAAACAAAGAAATTTTCCCTCTGAAAACTTCCGTGTGACTGAATTCCAGATCTTATGCAGCAGCATGTTTCTTGTCAAATCCTAAGAGCTAAAGGGAACAGATCTAAACAGCCTGGTGATCAATAGTTTATGTTTGGCTGACATTAAGTGGGTTCTGCAGATCTCTTGACAGTTTTGCTCAAAGCTTACAGTTGAGTTGCTGTAAATATCCTGACATTAGGCAATGTTGTTCCAGTGTGGGAACTCAAAGCAAACCCTCTGCTCTTAGAAAGCTCTTCCTCTAACCACAAGCACTAGGAGAAGTGCCACATCACCAATTTCTCTGTAGAAGGGTGAGAAGTCACCTGCAAGAACAGGTTAGCTATACATATAATGTATCTGGATCCAAGCAGATGAAAAAAGGTTTATCCAGGATCTGCCACGTTCACTAAATAATTCAACAAATTAGTTTTTCTTCAGGCTAATGCCTGAGGGTACGTGTATTTTGGGTCTGAGCACACCACTGTTTATTTGGTTTTATTAAGTTCCTACTGTCCAATTGACCTTGCCATTTTATTTATTTTTTTAACATAGGTGATGATTTTTTTTTTTCCCAGTAATATAGAGAAAGTCTGAAAGTCCGCATACTGGTCTGCTCCATCAAGATTGCTTTAAGGAAATAAGCTGTTATTTGATTTCCTAGTGGGATTAGTTCTTGTCAAATACATTTTTAATGCACTTCTGGTATCTAATGAATTATGTAGCACACCCCGTTTTCTTCTGTCAAATGAGGTTTGGAAGAAATCAGGTCAAGTCTGATGGCAAAAAATGACATAGTATTCTGAAATAACCCCCTAGTCCAAGTGAAAGAAATATTTTGGTGGAAACCAATGTCTTGGTGAAACAAAGGAAAACCTTCCAAGTGAGCCAGACCCCCCTAATTTGTGTAGCTTCTAACAACAAAACAGAGCTTCCAATAAAGCAGAAGCCAAGTCCAAGGTTTACAGGCATCAAAGGAAGCTCATGAAAAGCAGGTTTAAAACAATCAAAAGAAGGTCATACCTCTCTCACAGTGTAATGGGCCTGTGGCACTCCTAGATAGGGGATGCTAAGGAGGCAAGAAGCTTATGTGTGTTCAAACTTTGAAGATATCTCTTGTCAGTTACCAAATAGAGAAATCATAGGACACTCAGGAAATTTCCTGTGCTCAAAATTCTCAGATCCTGGAAGAGTATTAGAAGAAAAAGCTTGTCCTGCTCCTCTTTTACACCAGTCACTCATTTATCATCACTGTGGGAAGCAAAAAGCATGTATCTCTGGTCAAAATTGTTATGGTTATTCTTGTGTTTTCATAATTCTTAAATGGATAAAATCTAGAATAAGATAAAAATTGCCCAAACACCTGTTTTGATTTGGTCATACATCCAAAACTATAAACAGCTTTTCTTTTATCAGGAAGGGTTGACTAATATTGCTGTAGAAAAGCACCATTAACGCTGAGAGGTATGTTTTTCAACGTGAGTGGCAGGGATGACTTCTATTATTTCCCTCTGCCTGGTTTTGCTTCGGTGATGCTGACAGACCAATTCACTCCTGGATGACTGACAGAAGTTCCAGTTAGAAATAAGACTAAATATGTATATTCAGAAAAGCCATTTCAGTTATGTAAACTTTTCTGAGGCTTATCAGAAAAGTATTTCTTCTTTTACGGTACTATAACATTTTGGCTATTGCAATTAAAAACTGAGCAGGTACATAATTTCTAATTAAACTTTGACCACCACCATATTTTTTTCCATTTTATAAATTGCTCATTTATAATTTTCCTGATAAGAATCAAATTAATAGTTTTGAATTGCCTTGAGCTAACACCATTATCAGAGCCCTGTACACCTACTATGTGCTCTATTTTGATTGGGATAACTGGTATTTCCAGATCAGACCTGGAAGACTATTTGTCACATGGGTTTTACACTTAATTAAATATGAGATACACTGCTTTTTGAGTAAAGCAGTTTGAGCTCAAATCCCCTCTGGGGGATTCTGGAGAATAAAATTATTCTTCTACCTCCTGTTTCCAATATATTGATTTTTTTTTTTTTTTTTCAACTTTTCAGTCCCTGAGATAACCAAAGACATCAAACACATCCTAAAGGAAGGTAAAAGGATGAGTTTTTTCAAACACAGGACCTTTTTTTTTTTTTTTCTTCCCACTAATAGGACTGCTTTTTCAATTTTTATTGATTTTTTCCTGAAGAGTTGTCATTAGTCACTGACTAATGAGAAAATCTTAGTTAATCAAAATCTTCCTTGGCACACTGTCTGGTACTTATTAATGTAAATGTACTATCTCCTAACATTTTTTTGCTCTTCTTTCAATGCAGTCATGCTCATCCATTCCAATCCCCTCTGTGTGACTCAGAACTGGAACATGAACTTGGGTTATTTACTTCTCAGAAAGTGGCTTCATCAGCAGTTTAGACTGCATGGAAACAGGTTTCTCTTAATTTCTTCTTTGGGAAGTCTTCCACTTGGATACATTCAATTAAATAGCAATTGTCCCCAGAGACAAAAATGGAGAGAGGGTGACTTCTACTGGGTGAAAGTGGGAAACTCATGTTCTAGTCCCTACTCTGATGAGTAGGGACTAGAAAAAGACTAGAGACTAGAAAAAGAGGACATTCCGAGGCACCCCCAGGTGCAAGAATTATTATTTTTTGGCTGGTTTCTCTCTCACTGAAAATGTTTTCCCTGATGAAAGAGCTGGAAGATACAGATGCAGCACTAATAATGTGCTTTCCTGAGCTTTTTGTGCAGGACAAAACACATTCTGAGCTTGCTTATCTTTAGGCAAAACTTGCACACAAGATGTACTTGTGTTGTGGGCTAAGCCACAAGCTATTAAGACTAGAATACTTTATTACATGTACAAAATTTGTGGGCAAACCATTCAAGGTCCCAAGCACATATGACTTCACCCCATACGAATAAGGAACTTTCACCACCACAAAGTAAAGGTCACTCACTGCCAGCACATGATGCACATGGAAATTGGACAGGGAACTTCATGCGTGACAAGCAAGATGGGGTTCACTCACAAACAGTACAAGGAAAACCACGGATGTCTTTATCAGATCTGACCTTAGTCTCTCAGAAGAGGGAACAAGAAGCACAAGACATCTGGACAACAGATGTGAAATGCAATCCACCTTTGTCTACCACATTTGCACTGTTATAAACAGAGCAAAGCTCGGGGACATAAATCATCATTGTAAATGACTACAGAAAGTGAAGGATAACCAGGACTCAGGCAATCTACCTCCAGATGGGCAAGGCAGACATACAAGATCAAAGTAATTGGACAAACAACAGGAGGAATCTGCAAATTAACACAGAAGAAAGAAAAATTGTTACTGTAGGAAGCAGTAGATAGGGACTAGTACAACCTCTTTTAGTACTTTTAGACAAACCTTGCAAATGTGCTAATTATCCACATTGTTTGTGCTTGTGTGTGTTCCTTTCTTGGCTTCTTGCTTCCCCTGGTGGCACAGATAGGTGCACAACTCTTGTGACATAAACTTTCTTTGGGGATTCTCAGAAATCCATGCAATGACATAGGTGAGAGGAAGAACTACTGACTACCACATTAGGGTGGCTTGGAGTGGGACAGACCCAGCAAGGCAGCATGTAGGATTGTAGCAATTCAGCAAGCAAAAATTGAATGCAGTGCAGAGTAAAAGTAAGGACCTGAAATAGCTGGACATTTCTAGCCTTACCGAGATGGAAATCCTGGCCTTATTTTATCTTTTATTTATTTTAATAGGCATACAAGCCACGGAAAGAGACCAATATCCCATCTTTCCCTGCTATCTAACCATAGGTAGAGGGGTCTGCTTCAAAGAGATAACAATGGAAACAGGAGATAACTGATGGATAACAGAAAACACATCAGTGAACTCCAACTGACTTCAATTTTCCATGGAACACCTTTTCACACTGTGAACAGCATATGGAAAGACTGATTTGGAACATTTTGAATTTATCAGATTGGTTTGGCCTCCCAAGAACTGAAAGAGAACTTCAGAACAAGTTTAAACATTTGAGTCCGACATTTTGATTTTTTTTTTTTCCCCATTTCTTTTCATTCTGAAATCTTTAGTTTAATTTTTGTTTGTTTGTTTAGAACTGGATAGACATCAAGATAATTTCAGGGAACTTAACAACCCTTATTATCTCTGTCCTCCTGCAATGACCTGAAAAGTCTTTTTTCAGACAGAACCTGAATTTTGGTTTGGCTTTGGTGAGACATCTGAAGAAGAATTGTATTCAGTTAAAATGATGTTTTGTTTATTTATTTTTAAAGTTTAGCTACAGAACTGAAAACTCAGTTGCCCACAGTGCTGCAAATTAGGCTGACTGTGCTTTAGTACCCCACAAAGCAGCAGGAGCAGAACATCGGTGCTGATCACTTCACATGCGTAACAGAAGAAATTAGATTTGAGGATTGCTTAGAAGGGGAGTAATGCAGTCACCACCTGGATTTTGGCAGAGGAAAGCTTTCATGCTCCAGGGGGGTGAGAGGTGGAGGGCAGGGTCATCAGGAAAGGGAGAGAGATTGGATGAAGGGCTTGCATCAGGCTAACATACCACAATCTTGCCAAGGCAAAGCCCATGGTCAGTGGCTTGATGATAACTTTCCTCTTAATTTGACAGGAAAATAGAGCCAAAGGTAAAGCAGCAAAGGTTGGCCAGTTCCATTTAAATAAACATCCAGAAGACGGGAAACTTTACCCAACCTAATTGAGCTAGTCAGGCAGAACCAGGAGTTACTGTAAAACACCCTCTTTTATGAGCTTCCCAGGGCTTTCCTCAGGTCTTGGAGCAGTCTCTCATCTGCCAGCCGGTGGGTATGTACTCACAGAGCTGATTAACCACCCAGCAATGCCTGCTGGCAAGGGCACTGCAGGCACCCCCTGCACCCTCAGTGCAAGGCAGAGGATGGGAAGGTGGTGTGGGGATGGGGAACTACCACTCCATTCTCAGGCCCACAGTCCTTACAGTTCCCCCACCCTGCAGCATCCTCCCCATCCTTAGCACTGTTACACTGAGTAAGTCTTCGTATGTAGGAAAACATCTCACACCATTTTAGAAATTGTGGGAGTGCTTTTCTCCTCTGCCCACCTGTCAAGGTGTCCCCTGCAGCTGACAAGATAAGGATATGTGTTTGATGAGGAAAGAGGCTCTTCATCTGCCACCTAAGCCAGAGGTGCTGCAGCCGTACAGTGCTAGTTTCACACAGGTAGCTCCAGGGAAGGAGCACACTTGATAGGAGGCACAGCTCAGCTGGGAAACCAAACCATAAACTGGGATCCACAAGAACATAGTCAGAAAGCATTGATAAAACCCTACAGGCAGGAACAGTTATGCTTTTGTTCTTTGGGAAATACAGTTTAAAAGGAATTGCTTATAGCACAGAAGAGAGAACTATTACTCGCATTGCATACGACATTGCTTTTGCATCTTGTGAGCATTTGGAGACCTGTAAGTGTACAGAGATCTGCAGTGTCCCCTTGCCATGCAGAAGGCTTGATCAGCAGCCCCTGGGTAGATATGATGTACCTATTTCCAAAACCTGAGCATCATAAACACTTGCTGCCCCTTGCTAATAGCCCAGGTTTGCAAGCAAAACATGTTCCTTAGGGCAGAGCCACGGAGCTGGCAGGACTGCACTGTCTCCAGGACTTAAGCCACTATTTCTGCAAAACACAAGGCTGAGCTGTCTGGTTTTACGTTTGCACTGAGATGTCCTGGACTATTTTGCTCTCTAGTGGGCAGTACAGGGAAAAAAATATGAAGGCACCAGACAAGATCTCTTCTGTATATGGCCTAGGTGCTTTTGCCTTTCCTTTTTATTTTTTTTCCCTCTAAATTACCTCAAGTGAAATATGACCTTTTAAAGAACTGCCTATATATTACTGTCTAAAGTCACTTGGAGCAAATCCTTGTTGAGTCTTTAGGATTCACACATCACAAGCCAGTGGTAGGATTGCCAACTGACAGAAGTAAAATAGTGAGACGTTACTTCTTTATTTAGATAGTATGTGAAACAGCTAAAAATTGTGATTCTTGTGACCTTACCAGGGTTTCTGATTACCCTGGTACCAACAGAGTTTTAATACATGCAAAATTAAAGCTGAAAAATATGGAGTGTGTTTTCCACCTGACATATATTTTCTTCAAAATACAGGTGCGTGCTTCTGATCTGGGACCATCTTTATGCATCACAAGGATATTTCACTTAGAGCAGTGTTCAAAGGTTTGTAAGATGGACAGCAGAATCCGCTGCACACCTGAGAGAGAGTTGCATTAACCTACATGAAATTCAAGACACTTTCTACTTCACTTTGTCCCTTCTAAAAATCTTCAGCTCACACCTCAGCTCTTGAATTCTTACTGTCCTTTGGCTGTTAATTTTCTTTTCCTTTCTGCTTTTGGAAATTCTCTCTGGTATTAATTGTAATGTTACTGTTTCCCTTTCATACAAAGCCTCAAAAAGAAGCCTCAAGAATTAAAAGTCACCATGGGTTGTTTTTATGTTGGTTTTAAAGGAAGCAAACATACACTTTCCCAGACTCAGGGCAGAAATGCTGTAAGAGATCTGAAGGAATGCTAAATCTACATTTGCAGGCAAATTTAAAGGTTTATTCCTTAGCTGTCTACTTCCTCACTGTTTCTGGCAAAGGTAAAGAAAGAAGGAAAGAAGTGTGAAAGAAAAGAAGGAAGGACAGAAGGAAGAAAAGACATAAAAAAAAATAAAATGAAAGAGAGAGAGGAATGGCAACAGATACTGTAAGCCCTCCGTGGACAGACCTAGGACATCTTTTCAATGACTGCAGTAACGCTTCCTCATGCAATAGGTATTTGCATATATGTCTCAAGAAGGGACATATTGGATGGCTGAAACTGAGATGGGAAGCACACTCACGTTTGATCTTAGCATATACCACTAGCTTTTTAACAAGGATCCCCAGGCACCACTGAGCCTTTCTTTTTCAACTCCTCCTTCCTATCAATCCTTTGGCGTATGTTATGCCTCAAAGAAAAGTCTCAACACTTTATTCTGCAAGAGAAAGGCAACAGCCCTGTCAGGAGCCAGACACAAATCTGGACCTTATTGTCAATCACTCAACAGCTGAGCATAGGGTGAAAGGGAAGTTACAGGAGATACACGGCTTACTGGGGCCTGTCTCCGTTCAGTGTATCTGTTCCCTAACCACCTGTGTCTGCTATTGCTTAGAGCTGCCCTTCTGGGGAATACAGGGCCTTGAAATGACTTGGAAATTATTTTGACTTGCTCCTTGAAAGCATTAAGTTCACAGATACTATTTAAGATGATGAATATACTTTTGGTAACTCTTACAATAATTTGATGTACATATACGTAGGAAAATAAAGGGTTTAACTATGGCCACAGCTTTATGATCCCATGTGCTTACTGACAGAGGTAAAGCAGCTGAGTCCTGTTGTATGATGTCAGTGAAAGTGAAGCTTCATCCTTTGTCCACAAGCTACTTTGTAGGGTAGGGGCTGAATATCCAAGTGAATTTGGATTTTTGGAAGTTATGCTGGCTTCCTGATGCTGCAGAGAAACCAAGGCATCCACCAAAAAAACAGCCAGATATTTTTACTTTCCCTAGAGACCTTCTGGCTGGTGCAGGAAAAGGTGCTGGTTGCCATCTTAAGAGCTTCACAAGCCAGAATGCATTTTGACATCTGTCCTGCCTTCAGCTACAATAGCAACATATGGTTCCTGCACAAATAACTCATGTAGTAGGAGAGGACAGACAGCTCTGCTTGCTGCTGTGTTCACCACTGCCACAAGCAGGACAGCTGACTTGGCTGCAGCCAGTGGGTTTTTCTTCTGTGCTCCTGCTCTTCAGAAGGAACAAACTACAGGACAGAAAATGTAGAAAGCCAAATTAATGAGCGAGCAATTTGTTGTCCAGAAGAAGCCACGCGTGAGCTCTGCCACCATCATGCCTTCTTTAAGTACTCTTAGGGCTTCCTACTGAAAAGGAGTAAACAGAGATCTTGTGAAAGGCCCTAGGCTCACAGGCACTGCTGCAGCCACACGTTCGAGCCCTAACATGCTGAGATGCAGAAGGAGCTGGGGGGCAGCTTTTCAGACTGTGTGAGATATAGCTCACTGAAATGCTGGGAAAGAAGAGCAAGAGAAGTAGCAACTTCTTTCTGCCGGGGTTTCTTCTGCCCTTACGAGAAATATTTCAGCAGATAGCCCTCAGGCAATCTTCTGGGCTGTGAGTCTTATTTAACCTTCTAGGCTGTAAGGCTTTTCTTTTGAAACTTGTCTTCCCCTGTATTATTCTTGCAGGAATTTTGTTTGATTAACCTACGCACTTTCAATTTTTCCTTATTATGTATCTTTCTGGTGTTGGGAAAAAACAAACACAAGAGATATTAATGCTAGGAAGAGGCATAGAAGCTACTTGAACTCTGCTTCTGCTGTATTTTGTGTCTACAGAGCTGAGATATATTTCTCAGCATAGGAATTTCTGGCTGAAAAAAACAAAAATACCTGCTTACAGAGAAGCAAGCACCTGCCTTCTTGATATCCTCACAGTAAACACTAGAACAGACGCCTTATACCATTCTGGAGAGGAGAAGACCCCATATATTTCAGCCTCAGCTTAACACCAGAAACTACCCTTATACACAAGACGTTGTTACACTGTTTGTGGATCTGACATCTTTTTCCTATTTCTGCTCCCACCACTGCATCTCCTCCTGCTTCTAGGGACAGGCTAAGCAGAGAGGATGGTACCTCCAGAAATATGTCTTCCTGACAACCCATATCAGTTTCCCCCTCACAGATGCTTTGCTCTTCCAAACAAACTAGAAAGAAAAAGCATATGCAGAGAGATGACTTCTTGGAAGTAAAAAATAACTAAAACAAAACCTACCTGAAGCCCTACACCAGTTTTCTTCTTGACCATTTTTCTCAGTAGGAAAACAATTTGTCACGTCTTGAATGCTCATAAGCTCTGTTTGTGCAAAGCGTCCAGGCAGTAACACACTAAGAATATGACCAGAAGCCCCAGCCTGTCACAATCCTCAGTCCATCTTCATACCTGTGGGGTTGTTGAGTACTGGTGACCCCTCAGTAGAAGGTCTGAAAAAGTTGCCATCTCCTCCCCAGTATTCCTCTGCATTTCTCAACGAAAAACTCCACTAGCATCTCCACCTTCATGCATTTAACTATAGCTTTCAAGCCATGTGGCTGAAAATACATCCAACAGCCTTTACCTATTCCTGAGCCTTGCTACAACTACAGAAAGTTGTAGCAGTGGGGCTGCTCTTCCAGGAAGCTTCTCCACAAGCATTTGTTCAAGAGAGATTTGTTCAGCAAGGTAACTCTGAAAGGCAAAAGTCTGATTGGCCCTCAAGGCTGTATCCACTTAATAAATTCAGCCTATCTTGTCAGGTACTTCCATCAGTGCTTCTAGCAGGAGCAGATTGTCCTCAGCTGGGCTCAGTAGATTTGGCACAACACAGATGATGAAGTTGCTGGAGCTCATTGTGCTGGCTGAGGAGTTTTGGCTGGTGTTGTGAAGCAATGAATGCAACTGCTTGAGGAGGATGAGAATGGCTCTTAGCAACTTGTCAGCTAACTCAAGGGAACAGAAACATAATATTCATAAATTAGATGTTGGCAAGATACATTACCAGGGCTTTCCTAAGGCCCATAGAATCCATCAATAGTGTTACATAGCTTTCATGCTCTAAGCCAGCTTTCAATGAATGCTTCAGTGCCTCAAGAAGGAGGTGTTTCTCACCGCCTGATTTCACCCCAGCCCACTCAAGGAAAGCCTTCAAGCCTGGTCCACAGCAGAGGGACTGCCTTTGCAAAGATGCTGTCCTGTCTCCCCCCTTTTGAAATGAAGTGTTTCTGTGGAGTAATCTCAAATGCTCTAGGAAGTGCTCTAACTAAAGGCATTCCTGAGACCACAATCCCCCTCACCCCCCAATTCAAATCTGCAGGAGGAGGTGTTTTGAAGTCCACTTTGCTTAAATATTGTCTAATGTGATCCTGTTCCAAATGGTCTAACCCCATCCTCTTTCACTGAAGGTCCATTTTCTTTGCTCCAGACTTTCTCCCAGGTCTCCACAGCCTGGATTTCTGAAGGCTGATCTTGCTAGGACCATCATTGCCCAGGGTGATTGGCAGAATCTACATCAGCCTGAAGGACTGGCAGAGAGTAATGAAGGCCAAGAGAGTTTGGAGATGGAGCAAACTAAGTTCATAATTGTCATCATATGATGGGGTCTTGTGGCAGTGGGGAGTTGGGCATTGAAACTGTTTTAGGTGCCTTGTCCTGTGTACAATCCTGTCTTCCAGTGTTAAACAATGATAACTGTTCACTTTTCAGTCAGCAATTCAGTGGGGAAGATGTGGTCTGGGTTTCAAATCAGCAGGAAGGTCATCTTGCTGGTCAGCAAGGAGGTCCCTAAACCACTGTGTTTCTGTCATGAGTGTGTGTGGCTGTCCCAGGATTCTTCATGACTGTATCTTTGCCATCCACAGTCACTCCCAACCTTTCAGCATCTCTTCCTGTGACACTATGGTGAGGATCAAAGTGTATATTTACTCTAGCCATAGCAACCATCAAAAAAAAAGGAAGGCTATGTCTTGTTTTGGAACTGGTAGAAAGAGGATGAACCTTGGCAATAGAGACCAGTCCAGGTACGGAATGTCTGCAGAACTCCATATTTATCTTTTGCTCTCAAACCCAGCTTTTTAATGCCAATTTTGTACTTCCTCATATAATGTCCAGGTAGAAAGTAGAAGAAAACAAGAGGTAGAAGACATATAATGTCCACTCCATAGAGGAGAGGAACGCTAAGCAAAGCAGACACAAATAGTGCAGCACAGGGTGCTGCAGACATGTACTGCCTACTTCCCACTCTTCCTGGGATGCTTACACTGTTGGCAGAAAGAGCAAAGCAGTCCTGCCTGCTCAAGCCAGCCATGTTGTCTCTTTAGTTCAGAATTTATGAAGCACTATAAGTCAATGTTGCACCATTTACTTTGCCCTGAAACTATCCTGGAAAGCAATTACAGTGAAATTTGCCTGGAAAACATACTACCTGCTATGTTCACTGATTAAATATTTCTGTCACATGAGAGAGACAGAGTATGAATAAGTGTTGTAACTTTTAAAATAAACCTACACAATTTTATGATTGACAGAAAATACATCAGCCCATACAGATGCTGACAAATGTAAAATTATAGTAGGCTTATGCAAACTGCATGGTGTGTTTGAAAAGTACTCAGCAAATTTTCTGTAAAACCCACAGGACACCCCAAACTACACCACAGGAAGAGAGCAAATTTTAACTGATTTCATAGGTGATATGTAATTACAAATCACCAAATTCAGTTTAGATAATAAAAGTTCCCTCATGAGTATTTTTAAATAAGTCAGAAACAAGAACAGCTATAGGATTTAACAGGAAAGCAGATTCTTTTTTTAGAGGTGTTGTAAATAACCAGTGATTAACCTTCATATAAATAAAGTATTAATAGGCCAAAACTCTTCATGATGCTAATATTATGTGTAGCATTGGATCAGGTTTTGCTCTCACATAGATTATTAGACAGTAGATTGCATAGATTAGTAGACAGCAAATAGTAGATTACCTGCATTACTTGTGCTAACATCAGTGAAATTAGTTTGCTTTTGTCCCTTGAGCCAAAGGACATAAATCAAATGGATCTATTGAACTCAGTGAGCTATTGATCAGCACATTTAATTCACTGTGTTCAGAAAACAAAAAGGTATACCAGAAAGGCATATTCTACCTTGAATACTACAACACCTGTTTTAGGAGTTATGAAGTTAAATAGCCCATGACAAATCCTTTCCCCACCCCATCACTACCCCCAAGGATTGGAGAAAAAAAGATTCAACTTTTAGAGCAATAAGGGTTTTAATAGCCTAGTAAATTTCCCTATACCATTCCCATTCAATGAGCCACTTTGCCTGACTTTCTGTCTCTACTGAGTACCGATACAGGATTTCTTCAGGAAAAATTAAACAAACAAGAAAGTTATTGTACAGCCAGTTACCTATGATATGCTATGGAAGATGTAGAATTCCTCTCTAATACAGACCTTTCCATTTACATCCAAAAACATATAGAGTATTGTTACTTTACAATCTACAGGCACTTACCTACGCACAGACAAATCTGTGATAAAAGACAGAGTGGTTGGCAACTCCACTGCAAAAGTAAGAAAGGCTTTAATTAAGATTCCCTGTGCAGCTTTAATGAAGCCTCTTTCGATGCACTTTTAGTGACGTGTCTAACTATGTGGTCACTCCTTTTCTTGAGACACAAGTGCACTTTGTGCCTAGGATGAGCCATGATCACTGACAGGAGATACTTAGTGTTTTGTGCTTCCTACGTTGCTCAGCGTGCATCCCATATTTTCTGCATCACATTGAATAAGAGAGCATCTCTGCTCTGCCCATTCCTGTCTGTTCTCCTCTGCACTAGATTTCTTATCTCATCTGTCCCAGGCCCCACCTTTAGTCTTCTCTTCTTGTTCTCATTTTTCTCAGCCAGGCTCAGCCTCATCAGGCCTCAGACTCCCTCACGCCCATTCCAGGTCAATCTATATTACATTTGCTTCTGCAGGTGCAGCTTCTGCTAGCATAGCCAAGCTAGCTTTACGATAATTAATACAAGTAGCATTGAGTGAAACCAGGACTGAAAACCTCTTAAGACACTGAGTAGACACTTACTGGGCACGTGGGGCTGAACCTCATGTTGCAACAGCATTCAGTGCTAACATGGCACTGCCTCTCTCTTTTGCTAGTACCAACCGCCCTCAGCCTCCCTCTCCATGACCGTTTTCTCTTCCAAGGCCCACATCAGTTTGCATCTCGTCTGCATGCAAACTGAAGATTTCTTTTTTCTCAGTACTGCCTGGATAAGAAATACTGAGATCTCCTTGTCTAGACAGCAGCAGAAATGGCAGTAACATTGCTGTTCGTCTCTGTGTCTCCTAAACAGTTCTGATTTCCTTTTATGGCATAAGTTTCCATTTTGTCTCAAGACCAGAAATGTTGACCTGTTCAGTCTAGTTAACTTTCATATGTGTTGCTCCCCTGACATTAGCTAAAAATCAAAAGCTAAGATTTTGTGTGACTTTACCTTGATATTTTGGGGGTAGACAAACCCCCAGAAGGCAGATGCTCATGACAAACCATCAAGCAGAGGAGAAGAGCTCCATCTCAGACTGCTCCCAAGCCCCCAGCCAGCTTTGAGCATTGCCCAGCTAACAAACAAATGCAAAGGACTTATGCAAAAATGCAGTGCAAATGGGAAAGCTCAGTGCAAATGAACACATTGTAATCAACATCACTGCGGTAAATGCTTATACTCAGTCTGACATAAGCTCATTTTATATTTGTTTACCCAGGATTTACAGTGTCAAAAATAATACCAAAATACAAGACTTCCTTCAGCTTTTTCATAGAGTTAAATTTCAATCTCCAGTTTTTATTACTTTGCACTCATTACAATTAGTCATGCGTGTTACTTGCATAAAAGCTATATCCAGGGAAAAAAAAAAAAAAAAAAAAAAAAAAAAAAAAAAAAAACACCTCCCTAAATAATCTCTAATTTAGTCCCTTAGAAGGAATTTGGCAGCCATTTCACATGATTAAACAGTGATTAAGTAGCTGCCCAAAATTGAGAAGCAAAATGCTTCTTGGTGGCCTCTGAAGTTTTCTCATAAAGAGCTGAGGCTTGTGTTATCCCTATTACCCAGAGAGGAAGCCAATCTGCTGCATGGTGTACACTGGAAATAAGACTCCACACTTTCCTCATTTTCCCCTTCATCTGCAAATGTGTAGTATGTCTGGCACCATGTTTTATTGCTTTCAAACTCACCCTGTAAGGAGCCCTCGGGCTGTATTTCTGTTCTCTGCCATGTGTTAGTGCTCAGCCTGGGCCAGTACAGATCAAGGAGACGCTACTACCCTGGTGGGTTGCCTGTGCCTATTCTCACCAGAAGACTGATATGAACAGTTTTCATCAATCTGTTTATCAGAGTTGGGATTCAATTAGCTCTTTCATTTGAAGTATTTGCTTCACTTAAAACTGGGTTTTGTTTATTATTATTTTTTTTCTTGTGGTTAAAAACGTTTTTGGCAGGTTTCAGCCAAGCTTTGGGGGATTTTTGTTTTTCAGAAGCTTCTAGGCTGATATACATATATATGTCTAAACCTGTTGATAGTTTTGTGGTTTTTTTTTTTTTTTTTTTTTTTTTCAGGAGGAAGCTGATAATGATTTTTGCATCCAGAAACACATTGCGTGGGTTGAAGGTATGGGGTTTTCCTATTAATTTTTATTCCCAAAGAACATATCCATCTCTAATTTGCAAGTTGATATCCTGTTAACTTTATTGAGCTTGCAGTTCACTCCAATTTGTGCTTGACCTGATGTACACAGCAGGGCCTCTTGGTATTCCCCTGTCAAACCCAGCAGGACTCTGTCAAGGACTGTTTGCATGGATTCAGTTGCAGTGATAATGCAATGATTGAGATCAGAAACTGGTTCAGAAGGGAAGTGCAGGGTCTACCTAAAGGCTAACCTGCCTGCATTTAATGAACTGCATGACACAAAACTGCCTCAGAAAACCCCAAATACAGAGGAGAAAAGTAACTCAAGCCAGACGTGTGCATGGTATCATGATATCCTGGAGAACCTGGGAGCTATCTGCAAGAACTTTGTTATTTGTGATGTAGGTAGCATTGACGGTTCATCAGCTCCATGATACATATTAGGAAGTTTCTACTCCTGAAATCACAGCATCAAATGTTAAGATTTAGTAGTTATTTAATGATATGAGTGGTCACTTATGACCTCAGATAAAAGTTAATACAGACAGAATTATATACTTACCCAGAAAAAGAATTCTGCTACCAATTACATCATCAAATACTTGTTTATGATTTTCAGAATTCTATTTATAGGCAGTTAGATTTTTAATTGCTAACCATTAGGTTGCTGTTCTCACACTATAAACTCCTCTGCAGGGAGATAAGTTTCACATACAATAAGACAGAAATTCTACATACAAGGCATAATGAGGGCATCGTTAATTTATAGCAATCTTAGTCTCAGTTTCTTTAATTCCCCCTGAATGAATGCTATCTATACAGGTTGTTGATGACTTTGAACAAGCAAAACATTGATCTGAGAAATAAGGAAAGAAGACAAACTAACATTTCAATGGCTACAGAATATGAAAGATTTACCTGCACTCTGCAATCAGACACCAGTACCTAAATGCCAAATAAATAACCTTCCTGCTGTTTGTTTGTTTGTTTTTGTTTGTTTGTTTGTTTGTTTGTTTTATCTAGACAGACTTCCTGATGAAAATCTTTATGGCCTTGGTTTATCTGCTGAACCTAGGAACAAAGATGGTATGTTGAAGCCAGTTATAATTGTGATTTTTTTCCATGGCTAACAAACCTACCAGGCTACTAGACCCAAGTCAACAACATGACTAGATGGTATTAAAGTCAGTGTAATTTATATAAAAATATTCACAGGGGTACAACCAGGGGCTCTGTTTTCAGCAGTGGCTTCTACAAGTCTGAGGGGAGAAAGGGGTCATGTTGTCTCCAGGCATGTTGAAGGGATTGGTCCGAGTTTAATTCAGTTCCTTGTTTGAAGGTGCCTTTATCTGACGTTGTTTTGCTCTTTCTTTGGGAGGTGAAGGTGTAGAAAAGAGAAAGCAAAACTGGAGGGAATGCACCCAGCATGCAAAAATCTCTTGGAGAAGGGATACTTCATTTTCACACCTTTTTGACTTAGTGTGCTTCATCAAGCAGATGGGAGAGTTTCTTTGTTCTGGTTTACGTGTTGTGTCCTAAAATTCTACCTGCGTGAGACAGAGAACTATTTTGTTGATGCCTTCAGAGAAGAGATGGCATGGTGCTATCTCACAGCTCTGGCTGACGCAGGATTCCTCCCAAACAGTTTGAACACTTTTTGCATAAATACGTGAAGGAAAGATACTGAGGTAGTAGGTGGGTGAAGTTTTCCTTAGGGACATTGTATAATGTAAGTAGAATTAATTTCAGCTTACATTAGCTGCTTAAGAACTAGCTGGTCCTCTGGGTTGCATGCATATTCAATAGAGAAAAACAAGTTGCTTAGGAGAAGCATCCACTTGATCTTATGAACAAACAAATGCAATCCAGAGGTTTCACTCTGCATCCACTGACAAGAGATAGAGCATAATTAATGGGAAATACAAAGTGAATCAAGATGAATCCCACAATTGTTGTCTCAATTTGAAAAATGTATACAGATCTGATATGGCTCTCCAAAATATAAGCTGGCATCATGACGTACCTTAAAATCATACTGCAGGGTAGTGAATGCAGGCATGATACCTTGTTTTACCATGTTACAAAATGCATTTGTGCTTCCTGAATAACTGAGTGCAAGATCTTTGCCCTTTACAAAATGCATGTGCTTCACTTCCTTTGTAACATGAAGCTCTCACTCCTCACTGTCTCTCACTATCCACAAAACACTTGGCTTCAGGATAAAGCAAACAAGTGTCATTTGTCTCTGAAATAGTTTTGCATTCCTACAAAGAAGCAATGATGCTTGGAATTAGTGCTAGAAAATCTAGGGGATGTGTGAAACGGAGCAAAGAAAAACACTCCTTACTGTTTACTGCAATCAGAGTCATTGCTTTCAAGCAGCTCGACCCACCAGCAACTTGGAGTCCAGCTCTTCCCATCCCACTAGTATTATCTACCCTAATACCACTCTGCTCTTCTGCTGTTTGCTTTTCTCATCCCCTGGCTCTCCCACTGCAATTTTCATCTGCTACTACTTAGTGGCAGTGCTGGCAAAAGCCCTGCACTGAACAACTCCCTCTTGGCATGGGGGCCCTCCTTCCAGTGCTCCACTTCCCAGCTGCTTTAAAACTGCAAAAATTAGAGACTTGGCTGAAACACACGCTGAGAATGCCAGCAGTTTGGGGGGCTCCAAGTAGACAACATTTCAATAAACTGTACTATGTCTCAAAAGCATATTAAACACTAATGACCTTCCATAACATAACAGCTCTGACAGTCTTGCTTGAGTTGGTCTTCTTTGCCTGAGAAACATCAGCATCACTTAATATGAATGAGGACGTTTATGTGACATTAAAACCACAGCTTCCAAAGCCAGATTCTGTTCAAATCGAAGGTGGCATAAATCTGAAGTAATTTCATTGTTATCATTACCCTAGGTTCAAGTCAATGTAATAGGGAATAAAATATATTCCAGCAAGCACTGCTAGCCCTTACTTTAACAACGCATTTAAATTTTACAGAGAATGTTAACTAATGCAATCTGAAGAGGAAGATGGAAATAGAGTGTGGAGACAAGTCACTTTCAAACGAATGAATATATAATGTCTCCCTGTGAAGCAGCTTGCAAGCAATGCAATTGCTCATCCAGAATAGGCTTTAAAAAAAAAAATAGCTAATGTTAACTTAAATACCATTTTAATAGCTTTGAAAGAAATCTAATAGTTGATTAAACTTTATTGTGATTAATTATTCCAGTATTTCTTAAACTTGATATATTAGATTCTGACTTCACTTGCATTTTGTTTCCATTACTTTAATTTCATTAGCTTCAAAGAAATAACTCCAGATTTTTATAAGGAAAACTTGGAAAAGAAATAGGCTCTGTATAATTTTAAATATCATTAAATTGTGCATGATACAACTGTTATTCACACCTCCTTTCATTTATTCTGAAAACAGGAAAAACATAGCAACTCCACTGAGCTGAACAGCATGCAGAGAATGATTTAAGCACTACTAAAATATAGATATAAACAGGTGACTTTCATATGATTCATTTTCTCTTTTATTGGGTAAACTGCTAAATAACCAACCCAAGAGAAGCCAACAGGACAAGTCCGTTCAAAGGAGGCTTCTGGGATACTGATTTAAGGCTTTTACCTTTAACCCTGCAATCACATAATTTCATTAGAATCATAAGAATTAAAAGGTTAATTATTATTATTATTATTATATAATATTTTATATATATTATAATTATAATATATAAATTATATATTATTATTATATAAATTATATATTATTATTATATATAAATTATAATATTTATATATATATATATTATTATATAATAATAATAAAACCACAACTGAATGCTTTTGGTTCTACATCTTACATTTACAATGAGACCTACCAGCCCTACTGAGCCTCAGCAAAGATGCTGAGCAGAGCCTCCATGAGTGAGACTTGTTTTCTCTGGAGTGAATGAGTGAATAACCCTTTTCTCAGGTGTGACTAAGTCTCTCAGTCTCTCCAGGATGTCCAGATGGCAATGTTACCTAAGTAACATTCAAGAATGATGCTAAATTTGGCAGGTGCCCACAGATATGTAGAGATACATCTGTGTTTCAATGATACTTCACCACTAGTTAAAATTATCAGCAATAACTAAACAGGAAAAATAATGTTCCTTCATGGATATTGCTTACCACATCTCTGATTGGTAAGACATTGCCATTCAGTCTTCACTATTCTAGAGGCATTCGGACCGTTGCTCTCACAAATTAATGATGTCCTCCTTCAGAAGCTCAGGAAATGAAGCACGATAGGTCACATGGGAAATACAAAGCACTCAGTTGTGACCACAAAGCACCAGTGACTTATTTCAAACCTGTGAAATGCACCTGACAGACAGGAACATGGTGAGAACCAAGGCTCGAGCACACAAGGAAGTTTTCTCAAAGACCCTGAAACATCCAGGTGCACTTGTACTTGCTCAGTAAAGCATATAACACAATTTGTAAGCTCACTGTGTCTATTTTAGAAGTTTACAGCTCTATGATTTTTCAGTGCATTGGTTAATAGACACATGACATTCTGGATTTGTAATCCCTGAAACGTGCTGCCATGTTATACTTCAATACATTTATATATCTATACATAGATATACATAGATATACATATTGATATTTTCTCTGACTCAGAGCAAATACAAGAAGAATGAAATTTGACATTACTTTAAGACAGGCTAAGAACCGAGTAAGTGAACCACAGAATTGGTCATGCAGGCTCACTAAAGCCACTCATGCAACCTGGGCAAATAGAGTGCTGTCTGCAGCAGCTGAGTGAGCTCATGGCTGGCAGGAGCAGAAGGCACTTTGCACCTTGTAGAAACAACCGCCAGAAACAAACATCTCACCTTTGCCTGAAGGCAAGCTGTCCAAATATGACCAGCTGCTAGTGTACAATATTTAAAATATGTATTTCCACAGTTAATGACAGATATTCCTGCAGTAAGAATCTATGCCATAATATGCTTGAGGCTTGCAAAGTAGAGAACTGGAAAGGATTAGACCTTAAGGGACAACTTCATGCATGAGTCTGAGTGCAAATAGCTGGGGTGTCCCACCAATGGCTAACATGGAACGACTCTAGTGCATGAACACTTCTGTTCTACCTTCTCTGACAGGCAGTTTCCAAAAGTATCATGTCAATATTTAAAGCTCAGCCCATTCTTGGATGTAACATTAAATTTTGTCCAGCAAAGCATACTGCCTTCACTGCATAACACTATTTGAAAAAAGTTTTAATAATACTCATCCTATAATTAGTTTTAGAAATAATTAGCATTTTCCTCTTTTCTCTAGGTTTGTTTTCTGGCCTGATCTCCAGTTACTCAACTTATATTTATTTCTGTTATTGGATTTCTCTAGCAATTAAATTTTCAATCAAATAGAGCTCTTATACACACCATTGCGAACAGAAGGTTAGTTATGTTGCATTAGGAAAGAAGAACATTCATTGTACTACACTAAGAAAAACATTCAGTTTATCTCTTTGGTCATTTTAACATCTGTCTTTACAAAAGTCTCATTAATTTACAGCCTGTGATTCATTTGTTTTTGCTAATCCTTCTGCTGCTTGTGAAGTGTTGTAGCATGCACCATAGTCCTGGATTGTTAACGTACCCATCTTTTCACTGTTTTTAATCCCTCTCAGTGGTGGATGTTTCAGATGCCACTAACGGATTCCATTAGTATTGACTGTTTACCACATCAAATGCTTTATGTGCACTGTCAGATTTAATCGGGTATGTGCTTGAATAAAATCCATTACTACCTTTGCTTGTAGTGCAAAGAGCGAGACTAGTAAATTTTCTCACCTCAGACATTACTGAATCTTTTTGATGAGCACTGCTGTTTGTTGATGGACTGAGATTTAAATTATTATGATTCCTGGAGAATTTTGAACGATACATGATAAAGGGCTTTCAGTCAGTGCCAGGGACTTCAACTAGATTCAGCATCTCTTGCCTGCCCTGTGGAGCAAGTCTCACTGCACAATGAACAAAAGCATCAACTACTCTCTGTGTAATACATATAGACTTACAGAGGGAGAGAGAGAGATCCTGAAGCTCTGGCTAAAACAGTTTGAGCTTAGGTAGGGTAGTATGACAAATTTAAACATGGATAGGGCTTATACTTTAATTATTATTATTTTTTTTAATTATCCTTTAAATTTTCTTTCTGGACAATTCCACCTCTGTTGAACTCCATCATCAGCATGTTAAAGTGCTTGTTAGGACTGCATGTAGCCCTCTGGTGACTGCGTTGATAGATGATAGCTTTCTGCTGTAAGAAGAGATCGAGTGCCTAGGGCTGATTCTTTCATACGTGTTAGCATTTTTTTTGACCATGAGGTTTTGTTCATATGCCAGTATCTTAGCAACAGCAGACAGCCTGATCAGTGAAGTTCACTGTTTCCTCCCTGGGAAATTAATACAATGGTGACATTCCAGTTTAATCCTCTATTTCACTGCATTTTGAGGTATAGAAGATCAATTTATTTAGTGCTGTGCTCTACAAAGCATCCGCTCCTGGAGCAACCAGCCCACAAAGGGTTTGAATAATGTTTCTGTGATAGGGAAAGCAACCAGTGCACTAGAAATACAGTGCCAGTTAACACATAGCTCTTTGGCAGGCTGGTAAGTTTGTAACCTAGGGGTTTTAATGCCTTAAAATCAGGGAGCAATAATAATAGGAACAATAAAATAGGCCAATAGTTTAAAATGCACCTGCAAAAAATTATAAGTTCAGGAGATCATATATTACTCAGGGTACGGTGTAATAGAAATAAGCTCTTTGGGAGATTATACCTGAACAGCAATATGATTGCAATCATATTTGGCACAATACTATTTGAATTGTTTGGAAGACAGTATTCAGGTATATAGCCATGTTTTTTTTTATATTATTATTATTTTTTTATTATTATTTTTATTTTTTTTTCTTAAAGAAAGGTTAGAAACCAAGCATAAGGCTCCATTTCCTCTGACACTGCTGGCTCGTCTGTTTAAGGATATCTCTTACTGTTTGGGAAGGCACTGCTCTAATGTAAAATGGAAGTATAACATGTGGAATGGAAGTATAACCTATTTTAACTGCACATTTCTAGATATTAATCTAAATATTTAACATTAAAAAAAAAAAAAAAAAGTGTTGAGTGTTATAGCTAGATAATCTTGTCTTTAGGGTCCTGCTTTAAAAAAACAGGCTTCTCCCTTCTTTCTCATCAACATCCAAAAGTTCAACATTGCACCAAAGGATATGCACTGAAAGCCCAGTCCTGCAGCCCTTACTCACAGGAGTAGCCCCAGGGAAGAAACCTGAACAGTGTTCATGAGGGTTGCTCCTCTCATCCACACTACATACAGGGAAGGAGAGAAGGAAGGAAGGAAGGAAGGAGGGAGGGAAGGAAGGAGAGAAGGAAAGAAGGCAGGCAGGCAGAAAGTAAGGATGGTATTGATTCCAGGCTGATAGGTTCTTGTTCAAACCAGAACACAGTGCATAAAATATGCTTAATCCCTGAACAGCACTGCCAGTTTCGTGTTGTTCAGATTTTCCAGATCTATAGTCTATAGCCATGCATTCAGCTGTATTCACACCCTAACATTTTTGTGTGAGTTTCAACAACACTACATGTCTCTGATGTTAATGCAGGCATCTTGGTGGTCAGAGACCTGCAGAGTATGTGCTAACCGGCCACAGCAGACTTGTACAGGAACCTGATCAGCATCACTCTCTCTTCTTCTGAAGCTGATGCGCATTTCACAGCTCCCTAGCTGTTGATTTTCTGCAAAAGTCAACATTTTTACACTGCAGTTGAAAAGAAATTACAAGGAGCCTTACCAGTGCAAGGTTACCAATGTTTTTACATTGCCACAGAAATCTGAAGACTTAAATGTCTTCTTGATCATGAGACCACACACTGAAGAAAGGATTAGCATGAGATGCAAAGTGTTTTATTGGGGTGGCTGTATATAGATTTTAATGTTCAGAGAACTAACTTGTTCTACAGGAAACATTTACTTACAAGTAAAAAAGGAGATTTAAAAAAAAGAAGAAAAAAAAAAGGTGGGAGTTGAGGGGGAAATCCTTATTGTGTTAGATTCAATGTGCCTGAGGCCTTGGCTCTGTAAGTGCCTTGGAATTTTTTCAGTTTATTTAAGAGAAACATTGTAATTGGCAGGAAATTAGCCAAATTTTGTTTGGAGAGAGTTATTTCTTAGAACCAGAATTCAAATTGTGACTGCAGAAAAATAAATGAGATAACATCTTTTTTTGTTTGTTTACAAATCATTAACATTTCTTATTGTAAACAATATTTTTACTAAGATTAAGAAAAACAAACAAGAAAACAAAAAAACATTTTTATGAGGAAAAAAAATCCTTTTTTAATACTTTTGAAGCTCTTTAATGTTAAAAAACATGTAACAGTCAACAGCATTTCCTTTGCCTGACCAGGAAAAAATGTTTGAGCCTTCAAAGTTTAGTATATCTAAGAAATATTCTTACTCTTAGTACTCACAAGAATATTTATATTAAAATGCCATATTTCTATTCCAGAATCATAACCACACAGAAAGAAAAAAAAAAAGGCCAGACTGCAATATTCAAACAAAATATAGTTATTTTGGAAAAAAAAAAAAAAATCAAATTTTGTAAAACTACTTTTAAAAAATGTTCATTATGGATGCAATCTGTCATGATGTGCTACTCTGTTTATCAGAATATTTTATCTGAATACATGAAAATGCTTTTTCATGGGCCTGAGAACATTGCCTCATGTCTGACTGCACATTTTTTGCAGCTGTGGGGAATGAGAATCTGAGTTTCTGCTGCTAATATCCTCAGCCCATTATTTCCACACAAATCTTCATGGAGCAACTTACTCACATTCAAGATACATTAAAGGCAGGCAGCCAAAAGTTTGACTCTTTTTGAAGCAAAAGGATTTTTTGAAGCAAAAGGCTTTTTGAGACAAAAGATAGGCAAACATGAAACCCCTTGTTTACATCTTGTTGATGTGCAGATACCACAGTAGTGCACAGTGTTCTTTTAGAAGTGGAGAGAGAGACACTGCCTACATAACAGCAGTAAAATAAAAGGACAGATGCCCTATCAGATGCCCATAATTAGCCATACATAACAATAACAATATTATCACAAGCAAAAGGATCACATTTTTAACAGTCTGTTACTTAGGAATGTTTCAGCAAAATGCTTTTCAGAATTTCCAGTGATAATTACAGAGATAAAAAGTTTCCCACAAATAAATGTTTGAGATCTGCTGGTGATGCTATTTTACTCTCTTTACTCTCCTACTACTCCTTTTTATCTGTCTGGTCTTACAACTAAAAAAAGTATTAAAAGGACAAAACGACAATTACCATTTCAGTTATGTCTTCCTGGGTAGTCTAAATCTCACCTGCAATTTTCTCATTTTCATAATTAAAGTCATAAGAATTTACAATTTAAAAACATGTATTGGAAATTAAGTACTTCAGTCAGGATCTTACTAGGAAATGGGCATAAATATTTCACACAGTTAGGACCAAAACTAATATTATTAATATTACCATTAATAACAAGGTAAACCAGTAAGGACTTGATTAAGGATTTAGAAGATAAGGAAAATGATACAGGTGTGGCTGAAGGGTAATGCCAAAAGCAACTAATTACCATAGGTTTCAAGAAGAGACTTAGAATGTGATAAAGCTGGTGATCATTTAATCTCACTTCTTCATTCGTAAATATACCCTCTCAAAACCTTATAATGAGTAGGAAAACCATCATGGAATTTATAGAATAGGAGAATGGAAACTTCAACGGGAGCCTCTTCTTTAACCATTAACTGGATCTCTGTCATGCTGACCATCTTCAATTCACACCAAAACCAATGAGCAATGACAAGCTGCATAACAGAGACTTGCGGAGGAAGCATGGACAAGTAGTTCTGATATGGCACTGCAAACACAGTCAAAGACATCCCCCTTGGACATATATGAAAAGACAAATCCAAACCCAGGCCCACCTCTGGCTATTGAGTTGCTGAATGGCTAGACCAACAGCAGCTCTTCCAGTTTTTAACTTCTCCTAGTCCCATGGGCCATTTGCACTGGAAATCCTCGTTAGTATAAAAGAAAATCTGGGGGCCACCTTTAATGGAGGAGTACTCCAAACAAGGAGAAAGTGTTTAAGTTGTCTATTGGCACACAGAAATTCAAGGTATTCAAGGTGAGAAACTACTCTACAGCAGCCAAGGGAAGCAACTTTATGCAGGCTAATTTAACATTCATATTCTTAATGACCTTTCTGTTAAAGCCAAGACTATAAAGTCTATTACTCACTTAAGATGAGTCTACAGAATAATAATAAAAAATGATTTACAAGTAGTAGACAGGATGTAAAGCATTATAAAATTATCTCTGTCCATAGTTTCATGCAATGTCACCAGACCTTCTACTGCTGGAAACTCTGGACTGTAAATTACTTAAGAATTGATTTTGAGTTTAACAGGTGGATACAGGATAGACACTTGTCCCTAGCTTTTGACTAAGAACATATATAAAAATAAGCCTTTTCTACTTAAACACTTTCTCCTTGCTATTGTTCTCTCATGTTCACAAATAGATCACTGATATCACAGATGGGATGATTAATGGTTATTGAGATCAGTAAAACTGAGTAATTATCAGTAACATCTGGATTCCCTCAAAATAATCTAGTAAGGTTTCCCATTTCAATTTCTTCTAAACCTCAAAACTGGACTGCTGGCCGGCTTAAGAATACCAGTTATAAAAGTTTATAAGCATTAAGTATTAAAAAGTATTAAAGTATTGAGTATTATAAATTATAGGCTAAGAATAATATTGGAATAACTACCATAAAATCATAAACTTTTCAGCAGAGTTCCTCACGATCAAAATTAAAGATAATCACTTTATTTCAACATTCATCATTGAAATAAACCCATCACCTCAGTACACCATAGTAAACTTCCCTCATACAGGTGTTGTTAAACAACTTTAAAAGAATAGAAGACCCAAATAATTGCTCGTTGCCACAAACAAGAGAGAAGCTTAAGGGAATAATGGAGATTGTCCAAGCTGAACTTCCAAAGCAGAATATTCCCTAAATTCTGATCTATTCCCCCTTCATAAAAAGTTCATAGGCAAAGTATGCTGCAAGACGGGCAGAATCCTCTCCCCATCTCTGCAGAAAGGTATCCACAGTGAGGAGGCACTCACCACTCAGGTGTTTCTCATCAAGCATAAAGCATGAGTATCTTGAAACCAGATGTTAATTTTGAAGGCTGAGGCCAGGAGTTCTGAACTACCCAAGACTTCAAGACTTCTTCAAATAGATTAACTGTGGAAAGACCTAGATTTGAGGTCCCTTTGAGGTCACCATCCTTAGATGTTCAAAGAGGAGCACAGGCACTTGTATTAAGGGTATTAGCACTCTATTGTGAAGCTATTTTGAAGCTGCAATAGGAAGCACGGGAGGCAGTTTCACAACACGGGACTTTGGAGAGCATACTTGGGAGCCTCACGCCAAGCCCATGGCATGATATGCAGCGTCTCAGGATACAGCAAATCCATTTTGCCATCCAAAAGAGCAGTGTAACACTTAAATCTCTGTGCCATGCCAAATATATATATATATGTATTTTTTTTTTTTTTTGCCAGACTAGCTTGCAGATGGATGAGTTCTCTGGCCCAGTTCCCCATGTGGCTTCTCTTACCTGTGTGGAGGTAGTGGAAATATACTTGGGGACAGCATGTGCAGGGAGAGTGGGTGGTCTTAGACTTGCACCAAGCTAAAAAGCTCAAATGGGCAGTGCCACATGGGGACATAAAACTTCTTTGACTCTGGGTCAGTTCACTGTCCTACTTTGCAGTGCACCTCCGTGAATAACTGTGTTGGTACAACTGAGAAAGATGATGACTGTAGGGCCAGAAATGAGCAGTCGTGGGCAGGAACTGAGGGGAATAAACACTTCAGCTGTGATTGCCACTCAGCTACTGAGCAAGTGATAGTGTTCAGTGTCATTTCTGAAACTTTCTGCAGTGCTGGAAGCAGTGAATATGCATTCTTGTTTTGGGTGGATAGAAGTATGTGAAGAAACTCTGAGAGGTGCCTCTGTCAAGCAATGCGGTGTTGAAATGAAGCTCTGCCTGGCTGAGGGGATTTTGCCACAACAACCAGTTCTGGGAGAGTCTGTTAGTCTCTCGTACTATAGAAATACAATAGAGTTTTAAAGGAGTCTCTCCAGAAAGCTGTGAAATTTGGTTATTTCATTGTCTTGCACTTACACAGTCATCTTTTTCCTTTGTAAACTGAATGGATGTTTCACCTTAAAGGATAATTCCAATTCATATGTAAATGCTATTCTAATTTTATAGCATTTATAGTTACTTTATAGACTTGAAGATTTTGCTTTAAAGACCAGAACTGACTATCAGGTCATTTAACAGCAGCTCTTTTTCTTGGACCCCTAAATTTTACACCACCTTGAGCCAAGTAATTAATTTGATCAAAGCGTAGCTTGTGTTTGACATCTGCCACAAACTCCCTTATATCCCTACAGTTCAGCGTCTTCCCACTGTTTTATCATCGTCACAACAGTTTCCTTATTGTCACCAGGAGAAGGAATACTTCTCTGTATTCCCTGATGTTTGTAATGGTCTCTCGCTCTGTACAGCCTCAATGAATTTCACCTGTGCCAGAGTCCTGGCTGTTTCCTAGGATGAAATGCCAGTGCATTGTGGTTTAGATTCTCTACAGCCCTATAGTTCAGTTACCAGTGAAATCACATTTAACTTTCATGCTATTTAGAATCCAAACAAAAGGATTTCTCTGTACAGCATCTAAAATTGACAATTATAAATGCTTAAGCTTTTTGCACTATGATTAAATATAAAAAGAGGTCCCTCCTTATATTTCCTGTGACTGCAGTCTTCTGCATACCATATGCATGTGGTATCTACAGAGCCTCTTTCTATCTATCACATAAGCTTTTACAGATAAGCTTTCTCTCCTAATCCTCTCGAGATTCCACACAAATTCAGTCTTTCCCCTTCTAAACTTCTTAATTTCATACTTATTCAGATGATATTTCTACACTTGACTTCTTAGAGACTTTTTCATTTCCTTGGAGATATAAACATCATTTTTTCAGACTACCTACTCAGCTTTGTACGTCACTGGCCTATTAACAAATCTGTGACTCAACAAAATAGTAAAATTCTACCCTTACCCATTATCCTAAACTAAGTTTGACCATACCCTAAAGACAGCATAAGGTCTTAGAGCCTCACATTAAACCTTTGCAGTCAGATGAGGCAAACTGCTGATCTGAATTATAAGCACCAAGACCATTAAAAATTGTTCCAAACATTTTGGCAAAGCAGCTTTGTATCAGATGAAGCAGTAGCTGCCTGTATCAGAATTCCCCAGACCACCCACAGGTCCTTTGCAGGCCCATTCCCATTCCCTTCCCACTCCTTGGCTCCTGAGGTCACAGCACGTGTCTGTCGCTGCTCTCTCCTGTAAATGCAGGCTTTTTAAATGCAGGAAGGTTCTCCCTTCCTGAAGTCTTACCACCACTGTCAGCTCTCTTTCTGTCATACTTTGCATGCCATTTTTGTGGTGGTTTTACTCAGCTGGGCAACTGATTACCACAACTGCTTTCTCACTCCTCATCCTCAAACAGAAAGGGGCAGAATATACAATGGAAAGGGCTCAAGAGTTGAGATAAGGATAGGCAGATCGCTCAGAAGTTACCACTGTGGGCAAAACAGTCTCAGCACAGTGTGATTGATAAATTTTATTACCTACTACTAACAAGCTAGTGCAGTGAGAAAAAAAGAAAGACACAAACAAACAAACAAACAAAAAACCTTCCACCAAACCACCCTCTTCCACCTCCTCCTCCCAAGCAATGCAGGGGAATGGAGAATGGGGGCTGTGGTCAGTCCCTGACGCTTGGTTTCCACCGTTTCTTCGCTTCTTCACGGTCCCTCTCTGCCCCTGCTCCCCGTGGGGTCCCTCCCACGGGATGCCGTCCTTCCCCAACTGAGCCTGCGGGGGCTGCCCACAGGCAGCAGCTCTTCAAGCACTGCTCCCACACGGCTCCGTACCACGGGGTCCATCCAGTCCCCAGGAGCAAACTGCTCCAGCACGGGTCCCCCACGGGTGGGCGGCAGCTCCCCCAGACCCCCAGCTCCTGCGTGGGCTCCTCTCCACGGTCTGCAGCTCCGGCCTGGGGGCTGCTCCTGCGGGGGCTCTCCATGGGCTGCAGCCTCCTCCAGACCACATCCACCTGCTCCTGTGGGGGCTCCTCCACCCATGGGGGGGCTGCAGCGTGGAGATCTGCTCCATGTGGGACCCATGGGCTGCAGGGGGACAGCCTGCTCCACCAGGGGCCTCTCCACAGGCTGCAGGGGAACTGCTGCTGCCCTGTGCCTGGAGCACCTCCTGCCCTCCTACTGCACTGACCTGGGGGGCTGCAGGGCTGGTTCTTGCCTCTGTCTCCCAGCTGCTGTAGCAGAGCATATTTTTCACCCCTTCCTTAAATCTGCTCTCCCAGAGGTGCAAAAAAAAAAAATCACTTCATGGCTCAGCTCTGGCCAGCGGTGAGTCCATTTTGGAGCCAGCTGAAACTGTCCCCTATCTAACATGGTGCAGTTGCTGGACACTTCTCACAGAGGTCACCCCTGCAGCCTGCCACTACTCAAGCCTTGCCACATAAACCCAATACAATTTTGCATCTGTCTTTTGCCTTGGACACATTCTGCTTTTCCTCAGTGCCTTTCCTGAACCACAGGTATTTTATTTAATACTCAGCATTGCCACCAAGTCAGAACCAAGCCATAGTGCAGAGCCAGCATTGCCGTAGGCAGCTCTCCCTGGTCACAGCTCAGCACACAAAGATGCACAGGAGCGAGCAGGCAGCAGGGCAGAGCAATCTCTCCTGCCCATCAGACAGTGAAGAGCTTTACTGCACTGCTTCTGGCTGAGCATCTCAGTATCAGTGCTAACTGGACCTGGAGCAATACAAGGAGACAGGCTCTGAAGAGCGTGTGCCAGGGGACCATGAATGTCCATAACAGCTCTAGTTCTGGCAGTGTGACCTGCTGCAAGCTCCAGGAGCTGGATCCTGTCCTGGTGAGGAACTGAGATGTAATTCCCACATGCAGCACAGATTATGGCTCTTTCCTTTATTTGGATTTGGATGCATTTCTTCTCCACTAAGGAAAAGGAAGCATCCGCAGCCATGGACCACAATGCTATGGGGAGAAAATCTTTGAGAAAGGTTGGGCTACTACAGCACCTCAAGTTGGATCCCAGATCAAGACCAGTTAAGAAATTCACTTTGTGAGACCTTTCCTAAACTAGTCATTTTCTCTTGTCTTCTGGGATTGCAGCCAGGCCTCGGGCATTTAACCAATGCAATGATCTAACAGGACAACTGGTATGCTTCACCTCCAGCAGTGCCCAGCCATGTTGTTTTCATCACTCATTCATTCAGACTCGTTCTGCAGCTGGTCCCATGAATTTAACAACTGTCCTATAGTCCTGCACCATGCAAACTCTCCTATGCAAACCTCTAAGCACTTTGTGGTTTGGTTGAGGAAGAGAGTGTAGTAAAAGGCACAGCAGAAGTATTAGCCCATCTCTATTTGGGATGCCCTGTAAAACAGAGACACACCTATTCTTCGCTGTTTTCTCAACCTTCACACTTCAAAAACCATGAAGCATTCTGCTTTTATTTTACATGCTACTTTACATAAAGACCTTAAAAATATCCTTGAGTTTAGAACATCTCTGCACAACCCTCCTGAGGTTTTCATCCCTCAGAGACAGCCAGGATAGAAGAAAGAGCTAACTATACCTGGGGCTGCTACTGCAAACAAGATTGGGTGAGGCAACATTACAAGCAAAATTACTTGGCAAGAACTGGAAATACGAGGGCAAAAGAAAGGAAAGGAAAAGAAGGAATAAGCCAATTATATAAACCCAACAATGACTAGTCAGAGCTCCCCAAACGCACTCTGTGCCAATCAAATGTTCTATGCAAGAGAAAATTTCCCCACACTACACAAGACTTGACACTAAATAGTGACTATGGGCTGCCCTCATGGACTACCTTCCAGCTCTCAGAGGCAAGTGAAGTGGCTGCAGCTGTGCTCGCGCTTGCATAGCAGGTTCCCCTCGGGTCCTTCGGTCCCATCCAAAAGCCATCTGCTCTTTCATGGCCTCTCAGAAGCACAGGCACAGCAGATCTTTTTCATGAGCTGCAGATCAAACTCAGCTCTGGCCCTGAGGGACAACCCATCGTTTCTTCAGATGGCTGAACAGATACTCCACTGGCACGCTGCAGCTGCAGGCACAAAAAACGAACACTCAGCAGGGCTGCCCATGAGTGACTTTGTAAACTACTGGGGTTAGGCAGGAGTCATGGAGAAATGACCAGCAACACAGCACTTCTGTGGCTGTCAACAGACCCTGTTAACCTGCTCGCATGGCTGGAGCTGTGGAAGATGCGGGCATCGCCTGCTTTTCCACATGAGTCAGCGCTGATGCTGGCAAAGCAGCTATGGCAATATACTACAGCTTACAGTGCTGTTGACAAAAAACTGCCAGTCTGGACAAGGATAGGAGCTCTCTAAGTGTATACATTCTTACCACAGGCTATAATTTGGACACACAAGTCTCCCTGTGCTCTGGAACGCTCCTCACACAGCTATCACATAAACCAGAGCTTTGTGTATGGTCACGGCCCTCTCCTTCTGCCCCTGGCAATAGTCAGGGGTTCACAGTACCTATACAGCCATCTTCATTGTGCTCCTCAGGGCTCCCCACAGGGTGCTCAGGACACTTTTGTCAATGCCTTTTCCCTACCAGCAAGTGGCCATTTCATTTGTCAGCCTCCCTCACTCCAAGCATGACCAAAGTCACCACCACTCGCCTCGTCACTGTGGTTGTGAACAGCACAAACATCGCCCTCCAAAAGCCCTGGGAGTCAGACTGCATTATATCCTCATTGCCTCTGTGTCACGCACAGCCCCTGCTAGATGAATTAAACAGAAAGCAGCACATTTCACTCCCAGCACGCTGCAACCCATTCGAGAAGCTCTGCTGAGCCCTTCTACAGCAACTGTGTCTGTGGGAGGCTAAAGGGACCCATTGCTTTTAGCTCATCAGTGTGTTGTTTCGGTCATCAAGGTCAGGGCTGCCTCCACATGAAGCTGACTCCTAAGACTGCAGCTGACACAGTTCCCATAAGTGTATCTATCTATCTATCTATCTATATATCTGAGACTTGCATCCTCAGCTCCACTCTAGTTAGAGCATCTTTTTTCACTCAGTTACGGAACACTTCCTTCCAGTGGAAATACTTTTCCTGTCAAAATCACGTGTTTGTTTAAAAACTTGGTTTGATTTAGGTAAAACTAGTTTTTGTTTGTTTGTTGTTTTTTTTAGTTTTTTTTTTTTTTTTTTTTTTTTATTGTGTCAAATTATTTGGCCTAGAATTAGTGTCCCAAAGAATCTTTTTATAGTTTCAAAAGGAACATTTCCATATTTTTTTTTCTTTACCCTTCATATAAGGGGATAAAGCTCATTTTGCTACAAATAAACCAAAACATTTTTCAAGTTTATCAACAGTTTCTGCCTTCATCATGGTCTGTCTCTAGAAATCCATCTTACACGTTGAAAATGTTAAGACAAGCTTGCTTAAACTCTGTTTATGCTGCCAGGCCAGGAGCATTTTGCAGAGATCTCTGCTGTGTTCTGGAGGCCAGCTGGTGTGAACGGCACCCTGGAGAAACATGAGGAACTCAAGCCAGGGATCTTCAGAGGGTGGCATGGGATGTGCGAAATTAACACCTTTGAAAAATTATGTCTGTAATTACAGAATATGATTGTTACAGAGAAAAAGGATGCCAGCAGATTGTCTGTTGGTTGCACGACTGTGCTCAGCAACAGACATGGTGAATTCAGGCCAGCAGAGGCCAGCAGTACATACACTGCCATGGAAATAAAGAGCCCTCTGTGCATTGTCCACTTCACAGTTTACATTGCCGCCAATATTTACAAGCTATATTTATTGCAGGCATAGAAACTTTTGCAGCAAATAATAAATCTTTTACTTTTCTATGCCTCTGGAAGGTCTTTGCCAATTCAGTTGGTTAAAAGGCTGTGTATTTTACTTTCTTTCCATTAAGTACGAAACCAGCTCAGAAAGTTTCAATTTAAAACAGTGACAGGTTGTCTCCTTCTGTTTCCTCCATCCATAGTTGAAAATTCCTGTTCACTGACCATGCGAACTGTTACTGACCACATCGTACGGCAGCGCTGCTGGCTGCTTTGGCCAGCATTTTTAAAAAGGTGACAAATTGCGAGCACGCCTGCTTCATTAGCCTCACGCTCACTGCTCATTGCAGGCACAAGTTTACTCTTTATCAAACACCCACGGTGTTGCTGCATAGTTTATTACCCTTCGTTATTACTACATGAAATGCTGAAGCATGAAATCAATGAACGGAAAATGAGTGGTATATACTTAATGCCCCTCCTCTGACAGACAAGACTGCAGGAAGAAAAATCTTAAAGAGCATGGAAAGGTGGAAAACGATGAGGTTTTAATAGCGTAGAAAGTTAAATCCTGCATAGGTAAGAGTAAAACCCAGCTCTCTGGAATCCCGTTTCAAACTAAATGCTGTATTTGCTCCTTTCCTTCATTTGTAGCCTCTGCACCTCGCAGAGGGTGGGATGCTGATCTTTGCCACCGTGTGACGGCGATGCCAGTAAAATGGAAGTGCAGAGACAGCGACGATATGACAGCTTGAGTTCCCAAAGACAACCTTTATTGGGGTCTGAGCTTTCACTTTTTTTGCACACAGCAGCTTAAATCAATAAATACACAAATACAGAAGGCACACGGGATGGCAGTGAGGAGCCGTAGTGCGCTCCCCTCACAGGCTCGCCTCAGGCCCCCTGCGCGCCATCACGCTCCGGGCTGCGGGCGGGGAGCACCCACCGGGACCCACCCGCGGGTCCCAGCCCGGCTCTACCCCTCTCCCCCCAGGTCCCCTCCGCTTCCCCCCGGTCCCCCCCGTCCCTTCGGGCCATGCTCAGTGCGCTCAGCGCTGCCCCGCCTCCGCCTGACCCGGATACAGACGGGCGCCGCCTGCCCACCGCGGTGCGGAGCCGGCCGGCCCCGCCGAGCGCAGGGAGCGGAGCCATGGGGCCGCGCTGAGCGCCCGCCGCTCCCCTCCCGCTCCCCCCCCCCCCGCCGGCCATGGCGCCCATGGGGATCCGCCTGTCGCCGCTCGGCATGGCCGTGTTCTGCCTGCTGGGGCTCGGCGTCCTCTACCACCTCTACTCCGGCTTTCTGGCCGGCCGCTTCGCCTTCTTCATGCTGAGCGAGCCGGCGGCCGGCGGGGCCGAGCCCCCTCCCCGCGGCTCCGCGGCCGCCGTGGACCTGCGGGAGCTGCTGGCCGTCTCCGTGCTGGCCGCCGTGCGGGGCGGCGAGGAGGTGAAGCGGGTCCGCGAGGGCAACGTCCTCAACGAGAAGGCGAAGGGGAAGACCCGCGAGGGAGCCGAGGAGAAGCTGACGAGCGGAGACCTCCTGTCCAACCGCAGGATGTACCACCTGCTGCAAGCCGCCTTCCCCGGCGTGCAGGTGGGCGACCGGCTGCAGCCCCTGCCCCAGCCCCTGCCCGGCCACGGGCTTGTTTCGGGTTCCTGGGGATGGGGAACGATACCTTGATACCCCCCCCTTTTTTCTTTTTCCTCTTCCTTCCTTCCTGCTGGCTTTGTGGCAGTGCCACCTCAGCGCTCGCCCCGCTGCGGGTGGTGGGGTGCAGAGGGTGGTGGGGGGCTCAGGGGGTGCCCAAGTGTTGAGGGGCAAAAAAAAAGCACTTTTTCTGCTCCAGTATAAATGTAACCTGGTAGTGCTGTCTCAGCACACGTTTGGGACGCCCAGGTGAGCATATGCTGTTAACTTACTTTCCTAATTACCCTTCCCACCGGTCATCCTTCCCACTCTGTTATAGAGCCAGCAGTGGGGAGAGCATATGGAGAAGTAATAGAGTGTAGAGGAGCATAGTGCTGTGATAACCGAGGCTTTTGGGCTCTGGCCGAGCAGGTAAGCCAGCAGCTGTGCCACGACACAGATTGCTGCCCACGTGGGCAACACAGATTTGCTTCTCCTTCAGAGAAGCATGGCCCTCTCTGCCCTCGTTCACCTCCAAAACTTGGGTCTGGTATTTCAAGTTGCATCCAAACCAGCAACAGACTTACAGGCTTTTTAATTGCTTTTTTTTCTGCTTTGTTTCTCCTTTTCGTTTAGTAAATGGGAACTTTTCTTCAGTCTTTTAATGTTAAATCCCTTAACTTTTTATTGACGTTTGAAATTGGTGGAGAACTTTGAGTTTGAAAGGTGCTGATTGCATGCCTTTCCCGGACAGGTTGAGAGAAAAAGGAAAATAGTTAAGTTTACTTAAGCATAGTGACTATTTAATCAGTTTTCATTGACTTTTTGGAAGTTCCTTAGGGTGTGTTTGTTTTTTTAAAAGTATTGTAGAGACCGCATTGAGTATGTAATCTAAAAGAAACACCAGATCGATCGGTATTGGAAATAAACTTTATAAGTACTTAGCCTTTTTCTGCAAAAAGATTATAAAGGTTGTATTTCAAAGATTGCTGGCTTTTCTGTCAATGGCAAGCCACCTTCAGAAGCCCTGCGTTAATGGATGAAAAAGTGTTGTTCCTCTTTCTGTTTTGCTATTCAGTGCCCTCGTGGAGCTTGGCGTTACAGTATAGCTGTACGGCTGCTGCTTGAAATTACACGTTTTCACCCTTCCGCAGAAGGAGGGGCTTCATTCCTTTAGGTATAAGGGTTCTCTGTGTTACTTGAGAAGTTGGGGAGTTGTTTGGCAATACTGAACTGAACTGAACTGCCTGCTCTCTGGTTGCCTGCACGAGCCCTGCTCGGGTGAGGGTCTGATGCGGGTCTGTTCCTCTCAGTGGCATTAAGTTTGACCATCTTTTTAAAAACTTTGGACTCCTTTTGATTTTCCAAGGAGTTGGCTTGTGCTGCTAGTCTTTAGAAATAGATGGCACTTCCTAAAGCACAGATATGTTCAGAAACACGATGTGAAATCAGAAATGCATGTGTGTGCATGCATCTGTAGAACTTGATAAAATTCGGGCGTATGCCCTCCTTTCCTCCCCAGTGCCCTGCTCCATTAGACTGAAAAAGCTTGAACATTGAGGAGGACGAGGAAGAGTTTATTTGAGAAATCTTTCAGCTGATTTAAAGTTGTTAAATCTGACAGGCCAGCTCTGAGATGTTTAGCAGCACATGATCTGAATAATAGCACCTTATTTCATGAGGCAAGTAAGAAATGTCTGCCAAACTGTATATGCTGATAACACACACTATCTTGTAGTCTCTGGCATGCTGAAGATGTGTTCATAAGTATTTGTCGAAACAATTCATTTTACTATATATATGTTGTAGTATACACTTTCAGGTGTGAAGACAAGGTCATCTCAATGTGTAAATCCATCATATGAACCTTTAGCATGACCTGCCAAAAACTGCTGCTGTTTCACCCAGCAGAGCTACAGTTTGAGTTGGTATGAATATGAGGATTGTATGGGATTTCCCGAGACACCTTTCATGTTGAGGCAATAAAAGACTGCATCTTGCAGTAGGTGTCATGCTTTACAACTGCAGCCTTATCTCCAAGTACAGAAGGACACTCCAGCAGAAAAAAAAAAAGCTAAGTCAAACAAAAGCTCTCTTCTCTTCTTGCTAGAGAAGCTACTGCTCACAAAAGGACTGATAAAAACTGAAAGAATGCAAAGAATTCTGAGGGTAAACTTAAGCAAAATTTTTATTTACTCGCATCATGGAAGCCTTGAGCCTAACGGGTGTCTCAGCATTTAAGCTGGTGCCAAATTCTGGCTTTCCAGTGTTTAAAAATAACTAGGGGGAGAAGTCATTTGACTGAAATAAACTGAATTCAATGAGCAGTCTTGGATATCTTGCATTGTGCTGCTTGGCATAGCAAAAAACACATGCAGTCTGTCAGAAGCAGATCTCCTCCTAAGGCTTGATTATTAAGAGAAGATAGGCTTTGGCTTCTTTCTCTTCTAGAAGCTGAAATAAATCTGGGAAGATTCTCACAATCCTTACAGTTGTGGCTTATAAAATAACGTTCACAATTTGAGGGGAAGAAGAGGAAAAAATATGGAAAAAGACAAAAGCAAAGCATTTTGTAAAGCTGTTGCCTCAACGGAGGAACAGAAAGTCTGATACTTATGTTACCTGTTATGCTTGGTATAAATGGATGTGTTTGGTTTGCATCAGTTTATAAGCAAGACTATCAACAGCAAGGTTAGATGATACAGAAGAGTGGCAGATCAATTTGCTTTTGTGACTGCATAGTAAACTGAATGGTACTGAGCATTGTCATTATATTCCTCGGAAACAGGTGTGAGGAAGGGGCAAATCAGTTCCTTCTAACTCAGGTATTACCCAGTGCTGTTTCAGGACGGTCATGATCCAGTAGTGGATGTTTGCACGCATCTCCTATGAAACAGGTTTGTGCAGTTGATTTTAAAATACACTTCATGCTGAAATATATCCAGTGGTTTCTTCTGATAAAGTTGTCAACCGCAGTTACAGTTACAGGCTGGAGGTGTTTCCTGCTCCTGCACTAGAGTGTTGTCCTCTGCTATTCGTAGTGCTGAGAACAAGTTGGGGTTTGATCCAGCTAAAATCATCCCTTCTGCTTCTTTCAACCTTTTTGTCAAACCATATTTATCTATTTTAGGCTACTTCACTGCTTTCTTGTTTGTTTCTCCATGCAGGCCCATTTACTCCTTGCTCTAGCATAGTGGTGGTGCGATAAGAAGTGTTGGAGCAGGAATCAGGTGAGGGGATTGAGGTGATGCTCAAGGCAGCCCTGCCTTGAGAGAGGGGTGGGAAGGTTGTTTCCAAATCCAGTTAGAGACTGGCCAGAAACATGAATGTGTGCTGTCCAGGAGAGTTTCTGGGTTTGAAGAATTGGTCTCGTGGTGCAGGAACTTCAGTTGTGTTGTCTGCTAAAAGAGCTTCTCTGAGTGCCACGCATCGGGGTCTTCCCTTTTGGCAGTGTTCCTTGTACTGGGATTGGTATCTGAATGCATCTAAGGTAGGAAATGTAAGACCAAAAAAAAAGATTTAGGCATACCCTGGTTTACTTCATGCTGCAGCAATACCTGTGTCAGTACATCTGCAGGAGTGACTGGCAAGGGCGGTGCATACTCCTTAAACACGACCTTTGGTCAAAGTCGCTCTGTGCTCAGACTGTGGAAGAGCCGGTTTTAAAGCAGCACAAACAGTTCTGCTGTTTTGCTTCTGCACTATACTACCCTGATTTTCATAGACTTTGTCTTATTGACTCAAATGAATTTACCACATACTCTCACTTTTGCAACAGTTTGTGTTCATTTTTGACCAGCACGTTGATGTATGTTCTGTAGTTGTGCCAGCTGTGTGTCTTGTTTTCTAGTATAAATACTAAGCAGAGAAATATTCTTCCTTTCTTTCTAGTTTATTGTGACTGGGATGGAAATCAAGCTTTCTCTGTCCCAGCCTTTCTCTTCAAGCATCTTCAAGCAGTCTTGGCACTGCCTGGAACCTGGCTGGTTCTTCTATCTCTTTCCCAATTAAGACAGATGATAAATAACTCATTTCAAGTTTGTGCGCAATAATGCTGAGATTGGGCATCAGTGTTTGAAATGGAAATTTAAGAACATGTCAGTTTTACTTTTAATGAGATGTTCCCCTAAATTAATTCAATTTTTTGAAGATGAATGTCTCTAAGCACTTTTTTTTTCCTAGCTACCAGAAATATTTTCCAGGTTTAAACCTGCTGTTTGTAGATTTCTGGTTGCAGTGTCAACTATTGTAGTTACAAAACTGGAATTTCATCTAAGATTGCAAACTGCATCTGATATGGATTCAATGGGAGGAGACAGATACATTAAAGAACTAGGTTTTTGAAAACAAAATGCTGCTTAAACTTCAGAAGGATTTCAGTGCTATGCAAAGTAAACACAGTTGTTTGTCCCTTTGTGTTGGAAGCAAGGTATGCTTAGTTCTTGGAGTTTTTAACAAAATTAACGTTCTTTTCACCTTCGTGATCTTAGAAAGTGCCAACAGGCTCATGAGTAAAGCAAGAACTGTGAATGTTAATCTGAAATCCATCAGTAGGTGTTGTCTGGGCATACGCCTTCTAACATGGCTTTTAATTGATTGTAGTTGACTTTTGCAGGCGCTGTACCTACCTGAAATGAAAGGCCGTAACTTTATGGTAATGGTTTCTGTGATTATCTCTCCAGATGTAGCTACCAGTAGTGTCCAGGAGACCCGAATCCTGTGCTGCTGCAGCTGCTCGCAGTCAGTAAGAGCTTCACAGCCCTGTTGTGTCAGTGTGCTTCTCCTCCTCTCTTACCTGGCTGGTGTCTGAGGCTGGGAAGTGGCAGTGCGACCCTTGTCACAAGCCAGACGTTCCTTTTTTTTTTTTTTTTTTTTTTTTTTTTCTAGCCTGCATCCGTACAGAACTGTAACCGCGAATCTTGCCATCTATCAAAACAGTCTGTGAACTAACGAGCAAGTGGCTTCAATACTTCTAGTTTTAGGTTTTAGTTGTTTCAAAAAATTACTGTTGGAAATTGTGTGGCTTCTGTGATCCATGCAGTTTCCTCTGTTGCCTTTCTGTTATTTTTACCAACTTTACCAACTTCTATTCATCATATGTCGGAAGAAGCAGATTTGTCATCTGATATGTCTTTATCTGTTAGTTGCACCCTGCTTCCTGCTGGCTTAATGACTGCAGCCGTGTAATGAGTTTCCGTAAGCATTAACTGGTGGCTTTTTGACGCTTTGGCTAGTCCATATTCTTTCCTGTGCACCTTGTCATCTTAATGCTGAGTCAAACCACTTTTTTTTCGTTAAAATAATTGAAGGTGCAGTTGACAGTAGAGAGAAGTTCAAAACTTTTTCCTGTCTGGACTTCTGTGTCTTTAAAAATGCCTCCTTTGTCTGTGCCATGGCATTATTATAGAAGTATTTGCTGTCTTCCTTTCAAATGAGAGCCAAGATGTGGCTGGCGCTTTATGCCTTTTACTGTTTTACGTATTTGTGTACATTACTCATGTATATAAAAATACATCTTTATATGAATTCATATTTTGTTATTTTTGTTACCTTTTAACAAGCAATCTATTTGGAGAACCATGTCATTCAGCAAATTTCTTTGTCTCCTTTTGTAAGGAAATGTACCCATATGAACTCAAGCGTAATCTTTCTGAAAGGCATGAAGAAGCTCACTTGCAAACACTATGTTCCCTTCTGGTATACTGTGGTAAATGAAAGGAGAGGAGGAACCCTTTCAAAAAGAAGCAGCCTGATCTTAGAGTGTCAATTTTATTGAATAAAACTGGAATTTTTGCCTGTGCTGGCAAGGCTAATATTCTAACTGTTTCAAGCTTTAAAGTATCTTAAGTATGTGAGCTTTTGATTTCACTCATGACCTAACAAACCTGGCTGAAAACTAGCTAGCAGCTTGGAAAGGCAAAGAAGAAAGTGGTATTTTGATTTCCAAGTTTGCTTTCTTTTCAGTGTCAAGTAGTGACAGAAGCTTTCAGGAAACAGTCTTCGTTTATGGTGAATTGCTACTCACCACCTCCAAATCCAAAACATTGAGGGGAAGGATTGCGAGTGGCCATTGCTGCCCATGAACTAAGTCTTGGTGTGAATGCGATTGCTACCTTCCACAGCAGATTCTGGAGCCCTGTTTCTTAACCGGTATAAGTAGTCACAGGTATTTTACTCCCTTGCTGGGAATATGGTGATTTGTTTCTTCCTGAGAGTGCTTTTCCATCGTGCTGCTGCAGAAGGTGCCGTTGGGTATCCTGCCTTGTTGAGTGGGTGGCTACTTTCAGAGGTTTCGGCATCTGATCAGTTCACGCAGTTTGCATATATACAGGTGCTGCAAGAAGATGAGGCAGTTTTCCCTCCAGTACCTTTTGAGGGAAAAGTCAGAAGCTGAGCAAATGAGGGGGAAACGGCCCAGCCTCCAACCCAGTGGATGTGAGTGCCTTTCGTTCTTTGGAGCAAAGCGATATCGGCGCTGAGAGAGAAGAGGCGTGAGGCTGCACAGGGGCTTGCTCAATCCCGAAGGCTGCTGGTGGAATTGCTTTCCCCTGGGTGGCAGCTCCTCTGAAGCACAAACAGATACAGCAAGTCGTGTTCAAACCTGTGCAGCCACACAGCAGCAGGTCGGTGAGCCTTGCGAGTTGTGTGGTGTCCTCTTGCCAGTTGGTTCCTGGAGGGAATACCTCCAGGTATCCACAGGAGACACCTCGAGTTAGCCAGGAAGAAGGCGTCCGGATGATTGTTGAGGGGTTATTGCTTGCAAATATTTTTCTTTATTGATTTGATTTTGTCTCTCTGCTCCGTTCCTCTGTCTCCTGTCACCTGAATACAAATGACAAAGTTTGAAGCCTGGCTGTGTACAATGCATATTGTGTAACGACCAATGAAGTGGCTGTGTCTGTTATGCAGTTATTAAAATGTCTGTTAGTATTTTTACTGATGTTCCCATGTGCTGTTTTGCCTGGGTATCTTATGCTTTTCATTTTCATGGTCCCATTCAAATCAGTGGACTTAACCATTGAGTTGATCTCTGTCCTCAAAATGCGGTGCTTCCCCTTGTATTCGTATTCTGATTAGTGAACATTATCTTTTGTTGTTACCTGAACTGTTTTGTTTACCTTGAGTAGCTTAATTATCTGCTTTCCCTTTTATAATACAGGTGGCATAATATTTGTGTTCTGGTTTTGCTTTCTATTCTAATAAAAAAGCAGCGAGATTTAGATTTGAGAGGATACAATTAACAGATGGGAATGCTAACACTTCCAGGAGTAAACATATATGCTACCTCATCTCTTTTTCAAGAGTTTGGATTATTTTTGTAGATAACACGTATGTCATATTTGGATGGATAAAGATGCAGGGAAGGAGGAGGAGCAATAAATTGAAATAAAGTCCCAAACAGTTTCTAAAAGAAGCAAAGGTATTGGCTTTTAAAAAAAGAAAAAAGCTGTGTATTTTAAAAATCTTTGATGTATTTGAATAGAAACTTATATTTAACTTCTTTCAGTTTAATTTCTCTCTGACAGGTGAGTTCAAAGGCAGAACTACATCCATGCCCTGCTCTTTCATACCATGCAGCCTGAGGTTGGTCACCTCACCCCAGCCATGCAGCTGATATTGAGGATGGTTTCCTAGATGGGGAGCGGCAACGGAGCCCTTGTGAAGAGCTGGTGGGGATTAGTCCCACACAGGACAGTGAGCCCCTGTGAGCTGCCATAAAGCCTGTATGTAGATGGGCCTGCTGGACACATGCCCATAGTGTTGAATGCATCCACACGGCTCTGTAGCTTGCTGTCTGCCTTCCTCCTGAGCAAGCAGACCCAGGTTTCTCTCTCTAGCATGCAGGAGGAGAGTGTCTTCTGTGTGGTGGATTAGTTTCCTTAGGCTTGGGAATGCCTCCATATTTTGGAAGGCACACTTCTGTCTGATCCAGATGTTTCTGTTGAACCTTTTCTGGCTCCTGAGAGCAGCACACCTCGCTTGTTACAGGATGCATACACATTTCTAACCCATTTATAGAAGGTTCTCTGCTGGCAAAAATCAGCCAGATTACCGAAACTCATGAAGTAACTTTTGTCGACCTTTCAGCAGTAGTCTGTTCACTGATTTACATATGTTGTTTTAAATTTCTGTGTTTGATGTGGCTCTTCTTTGCAAGGAGGGCCTTCCCTTCAAACATAATTAGGGAAGATTATTAAAAATGTTATGCTCTGTGTCAGTGGGCAGCGTGCAGAACTTCCTGAGATGGGCTCTTACTGCTTGCAGCTATTAGGTGACTGCCTCCCAATAGCTCTTTATTTTTGTCTTCTGCTTGCTGCCTCAAATTCTTGCGTGATGGGTTCTTTTTAAATCTGACTCTTAGGAGTAGGGGTATTGGGATTACGTGATAAGGTTTGGGTAGTGGGGGTTGCAGGGGTGGCCTCTGTGAGAAAAGTCCAGAAGCTGCCCCGTGTTTGATAAGGGCCAGTGTTAGCTGGACCTGCTGCTGGCTAGACCGGAGCCAATAAGCAAGGTTGTTTGCACCTCTGTGAGAGGAGAGTTAGGAAATAGGGGAAAAAAAATGGCTGTGCCATGGCTGCTGGGAGAGTGAGGAGTGAGAAGCAGCTCTGCTGCAGCCCCCCAGGTGAGTGCAGCAGGAGGTGCTTCAGGCAGGCAGCAGCAGTTCCCCTGTGCCCTGTGGAGAGGCCCCTGGTGGAGCAGGCTGTCCCCCTGCAGCCCATGGGTCCCACACGGAGCAGATCTCCATGCTGCAACCCCCCCCATGGGTGGAGGAGCCCCCGGTGGAGCAGGTGGATGTGGCCTGGAGGAGGCTGTGGCCCATGGAGAGCCCCCGCAGGAGCAGGCCCCGGGCCGGAGCTGCAGCCCATGGAGAGGAGCCCACGCAGGAGCTGGGGGTCTGGGGGGAGCTGCCGCCCACCCGTGGGGGACCTGTGCTGGAGCAGTTTGCTCCTGGGGACTGGATGGACCCCGTGGTACGGAGCCGTGTGGGAGCAGTGCTTGAGGAGCTGCTGCCTGTGGGCAGCCCCCGCAGGCTCAGTTGGGGAGGGACGGCATCCCGTGGGAGGGACCCCACGGGGAGCAGGGGCAGAGAGGGACCAAGAAGGAGCGGCAGAGATGCAGCATCAGGGACTGACCGCAGCCCCCATTCCCCTGCGCTGCTCAGGGGAAGGAGGTAGAAGAAGATGGATGGGAGCAGAAAGAAGGTGTCCTTAGGGTTTTTGTTGTTCTTGTTTTTTCATTGCTCTAGCTTGTTAGTAGTAGGTAACACATTTTATTAATCACCCTATGCTGAATTTATTTTGGCCATGACAATGACTGTTGAGGAATCTCCCTGTTGTTATCTCAGCCCTTGAGCCCTTTCCATCCCTTTTCCGTTGAGGAGGGGAAGTGAGAGAGGGGTTGTGGTGGAGCTTGGCTGCCCAACTGGGTAAAGCCACCATGGTCAGCGAAGTTATCTGTGTGATAGCAAGTGTACAGACTTGCAGCTTTATAATTATGTACAGTAATACAACAGTTTGACTGAGAGTATGCTGCTGGAAAAACTTTGACAAAAACATTTGGCATTGTGGTGGTCTATCTACCATAGCTACTCTTGATTTCTGAGTGAAGACTTGACAATATAGTCAACAACATGGCTGTATCACTTCAGAAAATACTGAAACTTAAGGTCGTGGCCTCTGGAGGCTTCCAACAAATGAGAATGACATGGAGGAACTGAAAATCAAGCAGTAAGGTATGCCATCATCTTGACACAAAGATCTGTTTTATTGTTATATTCTAATTCATTAGAAATAGATGAAGATAAGTTCCCAGCTTTAAGGGCTTGGTGATCTTCCATAAGGCAACCATGTAGTGCAAAGCCTGTAATGTAGGTTCCTAACAATATATAAAAAAATCTAGTAACCATGTGGTAGAATGGCTGTGAATTTCTACTTGGACTATGACTGATACTCAGCCAAGGCTACAGAGTAAATGGTAATATGAAGGGGAGAACTGGTGGCCTGCAGAGCAAGAGACCAGCAAGTGGAGCTAGTGTCATGGGATCTCTGCAACCACATTATTATCTTTCTTTTTTTTCTTTTTTTTCTTTTTTTTCCTGGTAGGTTAATTATGGCTGTTGAGAGAGACCGCTAACTAGGGGAATAAATGCTGCAACGTCATGGCCACAATTACAAATTTTGAACTAGCAGGAAGTCTTTGAAAACAATGCCTTTCAGATACGTTGAGCCTTTTCATTTTACTGTAATGTTACAACAGGTTTAACAAGAGATTATTTTTTTTCCTTTTTAGGATTGATTCCAACCCTCTTATCTTCTTGGAGACAACCTTTATTCTGTTGAGGATTTTTTTTTTTTTTAATGTGACTTCCTATGGTGGTGCTTGATTTGCCCTAGTGCAACTTGAACTGCCAGGAGCTTGTGTTGAACTTGCCAAGTCGGTGGAACCGCTCGTCTTGATTCTGCAGCACCATTACCCCCAGGGGCGAAAACAATCATCAGGTTGATTGTACAGTGACGGATGTTTAATTTGTAAATGTCATGGCAACTTCAGGGGCTCTGTTTGGCACGCAGTGCTTCAAATACTGGTTTTACATGAAAAGACAGCTATGACGTATGGCTGGAGTTGCTGCAGTTCTGCTTGCTTCTTTTTTTTAATTCTCTTGGACAAGGTGGCCCTTAACCTGTTGCTGATAATCTGTTACAGTTGAGGTGTGATGTCTTTTCTTGTCATGATGTGAATTAAGTAAAAATCCTGCTGATACAAAGGTTGTTACATTCAAACGTAACCTGATTGTTTCTTTATTTTCCTTACTTTTCAATGTCACTTGCCTACAACATCTGTAATAGGTTTAGTCTTAGCATATTTATCTGATCTAGCAGTTGGATATCTGCATCTAAGCTAATAGTCTAGACTCTGTGTAGTAAGTAAGGGGAAAGCACAAGAAGGATGTGGGGCTGTTAGGGTGGGTCCAGGGAAGGGTCACGAGGATGATCAGAGGGCTGGAGCAGCTCTCCTATGAAGACAGGCTGAGGGAGCTGGGGTTGATCAGCCTGGAGAAGAGAAGGCTCTGGAAAGACCTTACAGCAGCCTTTCAATATATAAAGGGTGCTTGTAAGAAAGACAAAGGAAGACTTTACTAGGGAATGTAGTAGTAAGACAAAGGGTAATGGTTTTAAACTAAGAGGGTAGATTTAGATGAGATAGAACAAATAAAACTTTCACAATGAGAGTGATTAGGTACTGACACAGGTTTCCCAGTTAAAGCTGTGGATGTCCCGTCCCTGGCAGAGTTCAGAGTTTGGTTGGGCAGGGCTTTGAGCAGCCTGATCTGGTGAAAGATGTCCTTGCCCGTGAGTGCTTTAATTCTGTGATTCTATGAAACACTTTCTGATCAATAAGAAAATTCGTGAAGCTAGGCAACAAGTGGCAGTGAGGTTAAATGGGACATTTGACTGCTGTTTTTAAATGTTCCTTATGGGTCGCCTTAGGTTCGTACCTCAACATACCCTAAAGACAGACAAGAAACGTTAACTTCTTTATAAAATAACATACATCTGACAGTTGTGTCAAGGTTACATCCAGGTGAGCTGCTTAAATTGCTAGTCATAACTCAATTTTGGAGGCAGGAATGCAACCTAGAATTCTTACTCCCCAAAGTCATACCACAGTCTGCAAAATATGTATTGCTAAAGTGTCTGCGCATTTGAATCTGCATTTACTGATCTGTGTAAGTGTGATATTTGACCCCAACTATAGCTGTGCACTGTACAAGTGTCCAGAATTGAATGTTCTGTTTGTAGTCCTTGAAGCAACTGCATTTAAATTCTGGTTTAAAAAATGCAATTCCTACAATGAGAGTGTTCCGTAGAAAGCGTTGCAGCCAGAGAAATGGTGTCCAGCAGTGGTGTCGTTCACAGCAAAACTTTGAATTCTATTTTCTCATTGTTTGGTGCATGATGTTAGTAACTTTTCAGTTCCTGAAAAATGTTCGTTCCTAAAACAGTTCATGCTCTTTTAGCTTGAGGAGAAGGGAGAAAGAAAATATTTGAACACACCTGTAATTTTCCCAGTACCACAGCTGCTGTGTATGATAAACTAATGTGCCTACCTTTGTTGTCTTGTAGATAAACTCTGAAGAACATGTTGATACAGCTGATCAGGAGACAGTCTCTTGGGATCGCAGTATACCTGAAGAAATAAAACAAAAAATACAGCCTAAGGAGGTTCCAGCAGAAAGTGTTACTGTCTGGATCGATCCATTAGATGCTACACAAGAATACACAGGTAGCTGATTCTTGTTGACAAATCATGTGTGTAATTCTGATGTCTGCCTTTTATACTGGAGACAAAATAGTAAGTGTTTAAAGTGGCACCTCTTGTTCAAGTGTGCTATATTACAGCTAGTGGGATATAATTGAACAAATTGTATAATGACATATCAATAGCTGTCAGACTGTAGCATTCACTTTTATTTGTGCCAACTCTGATAACTTTGGTATTCCTTCTAGCTAATTGCTAAAATGAATGGTAACTGTTGTATATGGATTCTGTTGGAATTGCACATTTCTTTACATTTCTTTATTTCAATTATTACTGTGGCAACACTAAATATCTCTTTTTTTTCTTGTTTCTTTCTGTAAAGGAAAGGAAAAATTAATATATTAATCTTAACTTGAGATAAAAAGGGTTCTGTTACAGTTTAAAAGAATACGTAATTAAGTCTCCCTCTTTTTCATGTTTTAAGATGTCATATAAGCAGTGTAGGGCAATGCAAATAAAATTTTAGCTGATAAATAGAACAAACACAACTAGATGGGGATTTTTTTTGTGAATATTTCATTGATCCCATCATCTTTTCAGGTGAATGTTCTTCAGTGGTTGAATTTTTCAGCTTTGGACCAGTAGAGGATAGGGCAAGGGGCATGGAAGGGAGAATTTAAGGACACAGATTTCCGTGAACGTACATCTTATAGGAGACACAATTGTTAACATTAATTCTAAAATTTCTGGAAAGCTTCAAAGTCTTCAAAATCTTTTTGTAACTGCAAGGTTTTTTGAAATACAACAAAGTTACATAATTGTAAGAGTTAGAAAGTAGGCTAGTCTTCAAAGAGCCATGTTTCTGTAATGTTAGGTCTACTTTTCTTTTTTGTTCTTAACGTCTGTCCGTGAACCTGCTCTCTTATTTGGCCCACAGAGGATCTTCGGCAGTATGTCACAACGATGGTTTGTGTGGCTGTAAATGGTAAACCAGTAATAGGAGTGATACATAAGCCGTTCTCAGCATATACAGGTACCTTTATTCCTTTATGTATTTCTGACTTCTTCAATCATAGTCATAACTAAAATGTAATGTTTGAGGAAATGTCTGTAGATACAAATGAGGAAAATAGTACCAGGGTGCAAAAGAACACTGCTGTAGACCTCAGAATTAGAGGCCAATGTGTTCTGTGCTGTAAAACCACAAAGGAAAATGCTGCCTGTGTCTAACATAAAAAATAATGCCTTTAAAACAAAGTAACTGAAAATATGTTTAAGAATTAAGCTCCATTCATTAGGAGCACTTATAGCAAACCAAAGAAAGTGAAGCCTATGCATACTGACTGCTCTTATGTGTGCTGTTAGACTTTAGTCTACTTGGCTCCTGCAGCAGCAGAAGTTGGATCCATAAAATTACAGCTAGGAGCTGGTGTTTATTCAATATGGATAACATAAATAAAGGACCTTAATGGCAACTGTTTGTATGTATCAGGCAAGACTTCAATAAGACGTAGCCTTATTGAATATCTGACATGTTGTTAATGCACAACCCTGGCCTAATTAAATCTTTAGTACTAAAGACTTAATCAGTGAGGATGGCTAAAAGTTTGGCACTGTGTGTGTGTACTTCTGAATGTTTCAAAGTAGTTTTACTGTTCACATCTTCTGTACTATACACTTAAAACAAGAATTTCTCTTCTTGTTTTTCCCTTAGGCAATACTGACCTCTAGAGTTGTAAAATTATGCAGTAGTTCTGGCACAGAAACTAAGACGGTATTTCAGTGCCGTTTTTCAGCACCGTAATTTTGAGAACTTAACTCCTTTAACAGCAGTAAAATGTGACATGTTCAGACAAGGCATTAGATGAAATGCAATTAATTCTGTCATTCCATGTGAAGAGTGTTCATTTTCCAGGCTGGAAATACCAATGTGTTGTGAGTAGGATTGTTCCTAGTAGTACCACTCCAATGTATAGCAATAAAAGGCAGTCACTATTGTTAATACACATAGCTCAGTCTGTTGCCATACAATCTGGCCCTCTACTGAGATGAAATTGCTGGTTAGTCTTCTAAGTAAATGTCAAATTAGTGTTTAGGGGATGCCAACTTCCAACCTTGGCTTTGAACCTCACAATGAAGCAAGTGGGAGGCTGCATATTCTAAATCCATTGCTCCAAAACCCAATGTCCGATATTTTCACTTCCTTATTCATTATTATCCTTCTGAGCAAGAAGACTTATGGTAACATTTTTGCTCCTCTATTTTCTCTTTTGAAGGGCAGTGGGGCTTTTTGTTTTTATGAAAGTGTTGTTTGAGGAAATTTGTATATGTTTTTGGCACAGAACTATCTTCTTAATTTTTGTGGCTTTCCAATTGTGAGTTTTATATATCACTACTTGGGGTTTTTCCTTCTTATTCGGATTTTGCAATTATGTCACAGGCATATTCAGGCATGAAGTAATGTCAAAGACACTCAGATTTGTGCATGTGTGGGAAAGAGCTGTTTCTTTTTCTCCCGTGCTCCTGTGCACACATGGACATGTGCCTGTTCCTTGGGTCAGCCCTAACTTTTGCTGTTAAAGAGGGAAATTAAGTAAGAGAGAGGGATCACTTTCATTTTTTCAGGTAGGTATCCTTTTATCTCTACAAAAGGCAGTCTCTGTTAAGAGTAAAGCTTAGCAGAATTTGTTTTTCTCTTGTAGCCTGGGCAATGGTGGATGGCGGGTCAAACGTAAAAGCTCGTTCCTCCTACAATGAGAAAACTCCAAGGATTATTGTATCCCGCTCCCATGCAGGAAAAGTGGAGGAGGTTGCACGGCAGACTTTTGGAAATAAGACTGTGATAATCCCCGCTGGTGGAGCAGGTTTGGTTCTTTAAGCATCCTATCCATTTTAGGGCTTTCAAATGATCTAATGGGATAGCTGTTACTAGACGGAGGGGTACAACTGACATCCCCTCTTCCTCCTCTTACCTTCTATTCTCCATGTTCACAAAAGCAAGCAATAGGGACACAGTTTCTCCTGAATGTAGACATGTAAATGCAAACCTAATTCTAGCTTTAGGTAATTCATAAATTAATATGTGAATCTAATCCTGGATAAACAATGTTACTTTGGTCCCATTGAACACACTGATGTGTGTTCACTGAAGATAATGATGCCTGTGAGTAAGGAAGGGGGATGTGTGACCAAATAAAGAATCATGGAAGAGAATCAGTTTGTTCTTAATTAATGAGTAGTACATTAATTAAACAATATTTTAAGGAAAAGCCATTGAAGATTGGTACTATTTCTTGCATCTATGTCAAATAGAAAGATATTGTCACTGAAGCCCATTGTTACTTGTCCCATATTCAGTCCAAAGAAGTTTTAGCTATGTTTTGTTTGATTATACAATATCCTCTTGCATTTTACTGGCAGAATGCAAATACGTGAGACACCAGTGCAAAGCAATAGCTGTTTGTAAGTCTCGCAAAAGCCGTGCAGAACTCAGATTTTACAGAAATGTATCTGTCTTTAGTGTGAAAAGCTAGAGAGAATTATCTTGCACCAGTTCTTGATAATGAATGAATCTAAATGAATTTTCTTTTGATAGAGGTGATGATTATATTAACTGATTATATTAGATCTTTTCCTGGTCTTGACTGTATGAGAAGAAAAAGATACAGCTTAACAAAACAAGAATACTGGTTGAACAGTTAAAAATAGAAAAAGAAATCCATAAAATAAAGAATGCAGTTTTGAGCAGTGACTTCATACTGTATAATGTATGATAGAAGAAAATGGCCCTGAGCTAAGTTGTTGTAATAGACTGGTGTATGCATCTTTCTTCTAGTGTAATAAAAAGGCAGAAAGATGGGAGGCTTCAGTGTGATGTAGTGATTGAAAAATGAGTAAGTGAACGTAAAAGCAAAACTATGTTCAAGCCTATAGACTTATCTAGAGACTCATTAAAAGATCAAAACTTTTGTAACACACTGGTAACGGCTGTCTAAAAAGAATCTTGGGGGGTCTGTTTTCGTTTTGTTTTATGGGTGAGATGGCAGGCAGGTTATTGGTGCTTCCACCATTATACTGGACTAGCATGATGTAATTCATGACATTACTTTGCTGTAGCTTGCATGTGTATATTGTGAACACTGCTAGATTTTTCCTTTGTGATGGAATTGGGAAACGTGGTTTAACTTTCTTATTCCAATCAATTTTTGTAGGTTATAAAGTGCTGGCCCTCCTTGACGTAGCTGAAAAGAATCAAGAAGAAGCTGATGTGTATATCCATGTCACCTATATTAAGAAGTGGGACATCTGTGCTGGAAATGCGGTGTTGAGAGCATTGGGTGGCCATATGACTACCCTGAATGGTGAAGAAATCAGTTACACTGGCTCAGATGGCAATGAGGGGGGACTTATAGCCAGTATCAATATGAACCATAAAGCACTGATTGAAAAACTTCCAGATCTGGAAAAAACGTCACACAAACTTGACTGATGGAGAAATACAAGTCATGCTTTTGTAAGCCTCCAGATGCTCTGACTGAAGAAGCAAGTGTGAAAACCTGCTGGGAAAGATGCGCAGCAAAGCAGTTTGGTGTGGGTTTGGGGACTGTATTTGCATTGGGTTTCTTCAGTGGTGGTATTTAAAAATAAAACAATTACAAAAAAATAATAAAAACAACACAGTAATAATAATCAGAAGTAGGAAGGGCACTGACTGCCTCACCCCTCACTTTCCATGTCTTTTTTTTTTTTTTGACTGTTTTCATTCAGTTCTTATATTCAAGGTGCATATACAATATATATTTGTGAACATAGGTGAATTAAAGAAAGATCCAAATTGTTTCATAAAATAACCTCAGTAGTTCTCCGAGGAATTTCTTGAAATCTTTTACATCTTACTGTAGTTTTAGCAATTCTGTAATGAATTAGGTAGAAACAAAGATTGATTTATATAGGCATTTGATAACTAAAAAAATCAGGAGGAAAGATGGCCCTGTGTTCTGTATCCCCTGAACAGAATTCATAAGGTTGACACGCATTTATATACAGCAATGGTTTATCTTGGACGGAGTGGCACTCTTTCTGCTTTTTAAGAGGAAACAAAAATGTACTGTTTTGACTTTTTTTTTTCCTGAAGATGTAAACCAGTTTAATTCAGATGAGTTGTGAATATCAGTGTTTTATTAATCAGTGTAATTATTTCCATATAACTTTTTAAAAGAAGGCAATGTTTCCTTGTATAGTTTTTAACAGTTGATTCTTGTCCTTGATGATTTCTCCGTACAGTGTTGAAGATGCATGCTAGATCTTCTTCTAATGTAGGGCTTGTTCATCATTTGGCATTTGTACTTATAGAAGCAACCTCTTTGGTACCTGTTTATTTTGGTTTTCCCCATTCAATAGAGTCCTATGAAATGAGTTTGATGGAAATAATAAGTTGATTGGTCACTTCCATTTACAACACGAAATATAAACTCGCATTTTCTTTTCTAAAACCTCAGAACTAACTTTATTCTTTCTTAGGTTAAGGGGTGTTCTTTTCTGCAGAAAGCTCTTGAGTTATCCCAAATGGCTTGTGGTTACTTGATTCGTGGAAACTTAATATATCATTTCCCTTAAATTGAATCTTTTTAAGCAAGTTTGAAGAACAAGCGGTCCTTCAAGTACACCAGAGTCCACAAAACCTTACTGAAAAATGCTCTTTGTCAGTCCAGTTTACGCACAACAGAACATGGGCCCTTTGATACCAAATAACAAATTGTTGTACCTCTAAAATGGTTATGCTTCTGCAGATAGAAGTCTAACTGTCTGTGGTGGTGTTCTTTGTGCACCTCTGAAGGGATTTCAGAAAGTTAAAACGTACTTGTTATTTCAATTATCAATAGATAAGCTTCCCACCTCTTCTCAATTCTTCAAATATTTGTTTGAAGTTTATTCAGTAGAAACATAGGCTATTTAAAATATATATTCTTTTTTTTTTATTTTAACTTATTTCATCATACTATTCTCATTAAAAAGAGGTTTTTCCTCCTTACGTTAAATGTTAATAGTGGAGAATGTCATAATACCTCTTTTAATGATCTTCTGTCTTATGTTCACATTTCCAAAAGACCTCCTCAGATGTTGCATAATTACTGATACAGATGTTAATTTCGTAAACTTACTGGCAAAGTAGACTGAAGCTTAGTCCTACTAGCCTTTGGTACGGGTAGGCTTTTTTTCTTACATTGTTTTTCCAACATCGACACAATTGCTGCTATTTGAGAATACCTTCTACACATGTAGATAAGATACAAAGGAACTTAACTTCATTTTTAAGTTTAATGACCTGCTATATGGTATGACAAATAAGTGAATGTGGCCTTTAAAAAAGGGGCTGATTTATTTTTAAAAAATTGTTGAGCTTCCAAACCTCAGCACATAACAAAAATCCAGGTATTTATCAAGACTTTACTAATACTTGGCAAGAAGACTGTAGCTTTTTTTTTTTTTCTTATAATTATTTTCCCTTCAGTCTGATACAAGTGGCTTAAAGCGTTATAAAAAAAAAAAAAAAAAAAAAAAAGCATTTCTGCTGTTTAGTAGTTAAAGAACATGGATTAAAATGTAAGCATGAGAAATAGCCATAGTTGGGCTAGTATTAAAACGTGTGTGTCACAGAGCTTGGCTGCACAATGTTTAAATAGACAGCTAAAGTCCCTGGGAGGTGGCTGGTTTTGATTCAGGTTGAAAGCATGTCTAAACTTAGCTTGTGAAAATGTGACTGCTTTTATTTTGGTTGCAGTCCCATCACTTCCTGCATAAGCTGTGATCAGACTTAAGTTCTGCATGAGAAATGAAAAGTAAGGTAATGTTATGTACACTAAAGGGGCTTACTAGGATTTTCTTTGAAGGTACACAGCAGTAAACACAAATGTTTGCCTAAATTATGAAGTTAAAGACCTTTGGAAGATAAAGGTACAAAGAAGAGCCCTAGCTTTCCTTTTCTAGTTCCCATATGCTGGCTGAAATCCCTAGTTTTTCATTAGGTGGACATATGCTTGTTCCAACCTGTTTGTATCCTAAATTGCTTTGCTGCATTGGATCTCAGTGTTTGATACCTTTCTGCTTCGGGCCCCTTTTTGACCCAATCTCACTTCCTGTGGCAGTGAAGGAAAGGTGAGGGAGAAGTGCTTCTGGCACAGCCTGAGCTCAGGCAGCTGCCCCACAGCCAGGCCCTGCGGTGCTGTTTGCAGCTCCCAGCCTGGCTGGTGGAGGAGCTGCTGCAGGGAGTGTGGTCAGGCCCCAGTCAGTATCGATTTATAATGTAAATGCAACTCTTGCACAGACCAGCAGGTGTTCAGAAGTGCTTGCTTAGTGCACGTGTGCCAGTGCACTTTGATATTCCTGTGTACAGTATTGACAACCCATGCATCTTATTTCTTTGACCATGTCTACACTCCTTTCTAAAACACTTTGCCATCCTGGCTCAAATGCTTGTTTGGTTTCACCTCTGTGGATGTAAGAGAAGCTTATTGTCTGAGATCAGACTGTAACAGTGTCTCGCTGCCTGGCATTGTTCTGCACCTGCTAGCCTTTTCCACATAAAACTGATGTAGCGTTTTCAGGGATGCTACTTAAAACAATTGCACAGCATAGGTGGGTCCTACAAAAGTGTCTTTTCTAAAAATTGGAATTTAAAAAACTTCACAGTAACATTCTAGGTCCAATCAAGGGAAGTAAGAGAATGTATTGTGCTAGCATTGCTTTTCACATGATGTCTTTTTTTTTTTTTTTTTTTTTTTTCTTTGGGTGGATATTATGATTACGGTAACTGTCAGTGAAATTATTCTAACGCGGTGTGTTCTCTTTTTCCTTCTGCTACAAAGAGTGGATGGTAGCATAGATGATACCTAGTACTGTACCAAACGTCCTAACGTGCATTCACTGAATGTTTTATAAATACATGGACACAGAAATAAAGGGGTTGAATATTGTACTCAACTGGTATTGAGTTTAACCTATTTGCAAGACTTTTACAGGTAGATTTTTGGAAGCACTGTTTGTTCTGAACGATAAAGCACATAGTAGTAATGAAAATACAAGCAGAGATAGCTTATGTGAATGATGAATGAACCATGTGGATGGAGCTAAGAAATCACCTAGTGATGATGTTTCATGTATTTGCTTTTACCTTACAGTCATTAAGAATAGACTAATTGGCTTCAGGTGCGAGAAGAGATGTACATGTATATTTTTTGGAAATGGCCAGTTATTGGAGATAAGTTATGAAGAAGAGTCAGCACTGATGTTCATGTCTGCATTTTTGTTTATAAACAAGTGTATCCTAACATCTTTGTAGCATCTTCTTATCTGTTGGAGTCTCACAGCAGTGGTGCAGTGCTGTTGTAACCTGGTTTAACCAAGTAAACCAAGCGCCCTGCATCCCCAGAGCAGCGCGACGAGGAGGGACTGACCTGTGCTGGGCCCCATCTGGGTTATTTTCCCTAGATGTGGCTGTGCTGGAGAAATTGTAACAGAGAACACTTATTTTCCATTTCTGGCTTTAAATTGCCTTGCTAGTTTCATTTCCCTTTCAGAGGTTAGATAATCATACAGTTGAAGTTTACCCACAGATAAATGCCTGTGATTGTAGGCTCTGGCAGGATGAGGGGGAAAGTGCCTCTAACACAGGGGAAGACTGAACAGCTTCCTTTCAGGCCAGTCAGACCAAGTCTTATTTCAGGGCTCTGTTGTGCAGACTGAGGTCCATTGACAAAATTATGAATTCAACATTGCCAGAATGCTCATAGTACAATAGTCAGCTTAATAACCAAGTGCTAACACCTGCTGCCAGTCTTCTCACCCCACAAACTGCCAATGCCTTTCAGGGCTCATACCCAGGGGCACGAAGCCTGCTACTTCGTGGTTTTCAGATGTCAAGGGGCAGCCACTTTTCCTCTCATTGCTGTTCCTCATTTGTGCCTTCTTGATCCTTGCACCTTTCTTAGTCCATGTGGACAAGAAAGATGAGGGATCAGAGGTGGAAACTCCCTGAAAGAGAGGACCACAGCAACAAACTATCCTTCACATTTCATTCTGAAGCTGGTAGTTTGGGACCAAGGCCTAAGCCTTGGCCAAGGCCTTACCACAGCTTTTTTTTTTTTTTTTTTTAATGGTCTGCAGCTGATGAAGCCCCCTTTCAGATAAGACTGTTTTCAGCCATTGGTTGTTGCTGTGTTTCCCCACCCAAGGGATGAGCAACACTCTGGCATTTTTCCTGTTATCCCACCAAGTTGTGTTACCATTTTCCAATTGTGTACCAAATCAAAATGACAATTCTATAAATAAAACTCTGAAAATATTGGACTGCGAGGGTGTTTTTCTATATATTTTCTTTCTGTTGGGTGTTTCTTGTTTCTCTGTGCACCAGATTTTTTTCCTGGTAATAACATAAGGCAGCTTCAGCTGTGCTACATGTATGTCCGTCCTGTGTGCATGGCTCTCTGCCTGAGGGATTATCCTTGTTGACAGGTTCAGTCATGTTATGGTGAATATAAAGATCTCCATGGCTTGTGTTTTCATATGTGTTTTATTCTGAAAGTTGATGGATTTATATGATGGAAAAGTTCCTGGAAATTCCCCATGTTCCTTGGATCTGAAGTTTTCCTTCCAACTTCATCTCAAATACTTCTGAACTATCTTTATTCATTCTGCCTATCTCTTGTTTCTGTGACTTTCTTGTTTCCTGCCAAATTCTACCATTAGTAGCCCTGTTTCTGATCATGCACCATTCTTTATAAATGAAACCATGGAGTAAGTTGACAAATGTTCAGAGAATGTGGTTGTCACCCCTACCAGTATGTACAAGAATGGATGCAGAATGATGTCACGTATCATCCTGGCAACACTGGTCCTGATTCTCTGCTGATTTTCATCTTTTTAAGAACCAAAGTTGCCAGACAGCACCTGTGCCAGCACGATCCTTTTAGCACTCACAAAAGCTGTTTTAGCATTCAAAAAATTACACCCTGGCACTAACAACGATTATACATACTACTAAATGGTTTCAGACTCCAAGGGAGAGGTGCTACATGTGGACTGCTGGCTGAGAAGTGTCCTGGGATCACACAGACTACCGAACTGTGAATGGGAAATTTTTAGAGATGGAGCTGGTTTGCTTAGGCCAAAAACATGCTGAGGATCATGTAGTAGTACAGACTGATGAGCTCTGGAGTCCGGGATCATTTCTGGACTGTGATTGACTTGTATGGATGTAGACCAAGTGTGGCACAGGAGCTGTACGTGGGTGTTTTGGAAGTCCTTGTTGATTGGATGTAATCTAACCAAGTGATTAGTGGAATATCTGGCAGTAGTTTGGAGAAAAGTGTCTGCTGTGGGGCTCTCAAGCATTTTGGGGAAAGAACAACGCAGAACTTCCCATCCTGCAAGCTGGGGGGTGGGCATGGATGGAGGGGGTTGGAGCCTTATATGTCAGTGCCACCAGTGTTCTCCCATGTATGTTTGATGGCACAGTCTCAGAAGCAGCCTGAACAGCCCAAGCAGCAGGCTTGTCTAAGGAAGCCACAGCATGTTTCTAGGTGCTGTTTTGTGTGACTGATTTCTGGACTAGCTGATTCCCATGGCTGCTTTGGGTGTTTTGCTTCACCGTTTTTTCAAGCAGATTGACTGATGGGGGGAAATAGAAATTGCTCTTTGCTGTGGGTTCTGTTAAGCCACCACGTGAAGGGCAAAAGCACAGAAGGAAGGAAGTTGCAAAAGCTGAGCCACGGTGTTAACAGTCGGTGTTTGCAGGGGGTTCTCAGGCTGGGGTTTCTGCCCCTGGAGTTACCACCACAGGATGGTAGGGGCTGGGTTGCCAGCAGTGCTTCTGCCAGGCCCCAAGTGCTGCCATGTTGCATGTGTATCTAAAAGCCAGTTGCTCCTTTCTTTCTTTGTATGATAGTGAGACCGTCCAGGTAGTCTTCTCTTAGTCGGTACACAGACATCCCCCACACACATCTAGTGTCTAAAGGCTTTTCAGTCACACTCTTGAACTCCAGACATTAATTCAGTTGTATTGCTGCAATAATTAAACTTTACGTCTTACAGGGTAACAACATGTGTGGTTTGGTGTCCTTGCACAGGCTGAGAAAAAATAGTTCATTGTAAACTATTTCCGCATGGGGACATTGTGCAACTAAAATAAATATTTTTTAATTTTATAAAATAAATAATCATAAAATTATAATTTCATAAAATAAAATTTTATTATATGTATATATTTAATATGAAGGGAATAAATACATGTAAATTCTGTACTAAGAGAAAGGCCAATGTTTTAACCTGCTTTCCATAATTTTCTAAAACCTTAGTGCATGTTAGAGGTATTTGAAGCAACAGCAATTATTTATTTATTTATTTATTTATTTATTTATTTATTTATTTATTTTTCATGGTGGGAGGAAGGTTAAATCTCTCCTGTATGTGACTTCCTACAGGACTGAATTTTCACAGGTTTGCTTACTGTTCTGGTAAGTCCTTTTCTTACAACAACAATTTTATGCAGGTGTAATGATGACTTTTGAAACCCATGTTAAGCCTCATTCTGTTAGATTTTGACCAAATAAAGATATTCCAGAATAACTTTTAGGGCTGACGCAGCATAATTGGTTTGGTAATTTTTCCATAGCATTTCTTCACTCGTTATTGTTAGAGGACTGCTAGAAACAGGGTCTATAATACTTGCCTTGGGGAAAGAAATGCAGCGGCCAGTAGAGGGCTCAGTCTTTTCATGAATGCCCTGAAATACCAGAAAAATGCTGGGAACTCTGAATTTACACATCCCTTGTTTGTTGCTGTTGTTTAAATCAGGGAAGGTCTTTCACTGGCTTTGCTCAGTCGGGGCATGTGTTTTCAGTTAAGAGGACACCCGTAGAGTACTGGGGTCAGATCCAGAGGGCGGCGATGAATTATTACTGTTCAGTTTGACAGCTTGTTGTTATTTCTAATACATGCTTTTTCTTGTATTTTTTGATTTAATATTGTAGTAAACGGCAAATTTTTGTACAGTGGGCTTAAACTACTGGCACTATACTTTCTTCCTTCCAAACTCCATAAATTTATCCCACAAATTTACAGATGTTTGTAACTAGAACTTGAAAGTCACAGTGTGAACTTCACATGAACATGTCTCTGTGCTAGCTTATTTCCTATCAGTTTTCCTCCTGCAAATCATAACAATAAGTTCAATTGTGACAAGCTTACATCCAAGCTTTGTGTGTTTTTAAGTACACAGCCACTCCACTTGCCACTTCAACTTAATGGTAATTGCCTGATACTGTTAGAGGGGCAGCTCCTGCCCTTCCATCAGCTCAACTTCTCCTACATTTCAGTCTCATGCAAATAATCTCTTTATTCCCATCCATCATCAGCACAGCTTGACCTTCTCTAACTCTGTACCTCCCCACACACTTTCTGTTGGCTTGTTTTTTAAAATTGAGATGTTGCCTCACCACATGCGCATTTTTAATTATTTATATTAACAAACTAAAGCCTATTCTGTTGCTTAAGCAATTGCAACACCCCATCTTACAATCATTAAAATACCAAGACTTGGTTCTCCAACTAATATAAACTGCCTTATACGTTTTGAAAGCATTTGGACTTCCTTCCAGCTAGCTAACAGCAGGCTTCTGTTTTGGTCTTCCTTATCTGGAAAAGTTATGCCTCTCAGCAGCGTGTTGAAGCCTCTTGAAGCACCTCCATCATACTTATCTAGGCTCTTTCTTGCCTCTGTACCAGCAAGAACAATTTGCTCACTATTTTCTCAGCTGTTTGCTACTGAAATTATTTGGATATTTTTCTTATTTTTGTCATTGACATTTGTTGTCCTTTTGTTCATTTCTCACATGGGTAAACAAACAAACAAAATCCTTTTCCTTCCTTTTACAAGAAGCTTGCAGTGCTTTTCTCCACTACTGTTTACCAGTACTAAAACATAAAGAAAATGCAATATTATTTCTCCACATTGCCTTTTCTTTGTACCACATGGACTTCTAATGACTGTCACCTTCCTGCTGGTGGCACTGAGAAAAAGTCAGTGTCTTACACTCTCCTGCACATAGACATACATGTATGTTTATATAACTTTATATAACTAAATAACTCTATATAACTAAGTAAGTTTGTGCTGCTCTCCAGCTCTGCAGATTCATTCAGTCAAAACTTGACGCAAGAAGAAAGAACTATAACCTAAACTTCAGGTGTCAGCTGAAGGGATTTTGCACCTCTGGTGAAAGCTAAAATAAATAGGTCCTTGCCTACCACAGGTATGATGCAGATTCCAGAACATCTAAGAGCAGTAAAGAGCCAGAGGGGAAAAAATATATATATAAAAAAAATAATAATCCTAATTTTAAAGAAGGAAATTACAGACAGTGAGAGAAATAGATTTATGGGTCTACATTTGCACTCAAATATAATGTTAATGTGGAAATTGTCACTTCTGTGTGTGTGTGCAAGTAATTGCTGCTGTTATTTATATATAGCTCTATATTTAAGTATAATACTTAAAAATAATATAAAGGCTAAGTTTCTTAGCTTAGCCGTTGTAGGAGATGAAACTATTGAAACAAGAAAGCTTGTGCAATGTTAAAAAAAAAATGTTTAAAAAAGGAGTCACTTTTTGTTTGGCCAGCCCTCTTCAGTAGAAATTGCGATGCTTTGAATCACTGACAGCAAGCACTGAGTTTTTCTTGATTCGTGTTAGTCACAGGCAGCTTTTGCAACACTGACTGCCTGAATCAGGACTACGCACAGCTTTGTTGTGTGTCTGTCTTATGACTGGGCTGGGATGTGTGTATGTGTGTGCAAGAACATTTTTTCATTCTAGGCACTGATTGGGATCATCAGAGAAAAGTCCTTGCTGAGTAACACTCTCTGGATTTCTGTTTCCACATCTAATACTTTCACCTATGAAAACTGCATTAGGACAAACAAATGGAAAATAATCTCACCGATGAGGAGTCTGTTATGACCATGCCTGTTGCTGCCTTCAGTTTGGCATGATTTCTGTAGTTAAGAGAGAGGCAATTTTCCTGAGGCCATATCTGCTGAATCACATGAAAGAGGAAAATGAGAACAGTAACTGCTCATTTTTGAAACTCCACATCTGAGATTCAGCATTCTTATGAAAATTGCAGTTGAGGGAGAAGAAGTGCATGAATAATTCCTATATTCTATTGCTCCTATTCCTTGTGGGAATGTGGTTTTGAATTTCTGTGGCTTGAGTCCATCTCAAGTCACATGTTCAGGATGCTGGGAAGAGGAGAGGGAGGAAGAAGGATGTTATTGGAAATTAAATTAAGATTATATAGACTCAGGTCAAATATTTAGAATGCAAATTCCTTATCAAAATGTGATGAAAAATTATGATGATGACATATTGACAACCAAGAAGAAAATTCTGTCACTGGCATTTCATAAAACTTTGATTTCTGAGCCAAAACAGAGAAATTAGGATGGCTTAACCAAGCCACTTATGTTTTCATTTGGCCTAGTTTTCTTTTCACTTGAACTAACATTCAGTAACACAGGAATTAATATGCAAAGTTCATTCCTGTACACACCAACATTTCACTGTCAATTGCTTAATATATAATAGACAAAGCACAAAGGGTTTGATTACATGATAACAAACAATGAACATTTCAACGTTAACTTTCAAAACTAAAAGTCTATTTCAGTGTTATATTTAGCAGTGTTATCTTTTTTAAGGGAGTTCATCTTTATTTGTCTGCACTGTCGTAGTTTGTGCTGCCTTTGTAGGGGGAGAATGGGAAAAATAAAATAAACTTAAGATTTTGAGGATTGGCACTGCAGTCTTTGCAGCATCTCTAAAAATGTTTTTCTCTTCTTGGAAAAATCCTAAATTTCTCTATATTAGGTATTAAAAATCTTGACAATAGTAGACTTCCCTTTTTCAGCCAATGAGATTTTTTTTTTTCACCTTCTTAAAGGTAAGGGTCTGAACAATATTACAATATCATATTCTGTTCCTTTTGGTAACACTTCTGCCTTCAACAAGTACAGAATGGAAATGGACAAAGAACTACCTACCTGAGATCAATGTGATCATAAGCTTCTTGTTTTAAGTGTTTCATTGTGGTAATCCTTTAAAACAAGCACCTTTCCAATAAATTACCTGAAATATACAGACTCAGTGTCATGGTGTTGGAAATTTTCTGCCCAGACAGTATGGGCAGAGAGGCTCAAGCTTCTCCTGTGTCACCATTATGGTGCCCTCAGGATAGTGGATGGAGCATCTCATGTCTGAAGCACTTGGAATTAAGGCCTACACCTGTTTCTCACTGCCTCAATACGGCCATTTTTTTCTATTAAAAAAAAAAAAAAAAAAAAAAAAAAAAGAAAATTGAGTAGTAGACACAAGCTGTAGCTGTATTACATAGAAATTTAATTAATTTAATAGGTAGAAAATAAAGTCATCCTCAGTGTAAGCAAGACATGGGATGGGCTCAGGACATGTTTCCTCTTCATAGCCCTCAGTGGAAACCCCTGCTGTTTATGCAAGTGACATTAGTTTTGTCTAAGATTTTTCTCATATCTTGAAGACTCTCCAAAGAATTTTATAACAGGGACTGGTTTAAAGCTAGACTGATGCTCAGGTGATTGCTCCAGTGGAAGTGTTGGCAAGTCTTTAATGAGACCTGCAAATACTTGAGCCCTTTGAAGACCCTTCCAGGGTGGATTTCCTCAGAAGTACCTTAAAAGAAAACTCAGTCTGGGAATTTAAAGAAAAACTAAATCATGGTGTTCCAGATTTTGTCTCAATGTATGACTGTGTTTTTGGCAAAAGTAATTACTGAGCTTCACTTCTTTGTGTGGGCAATAGGTACATTTCTGAGCATTTTATCAATAAAGCTCTTAGACATCTGAAACTTCAGAGACAATGCTGCTTTTCTATTTTGTCATAGAGCCCTTGAGGATTCCAAGTACTGTGCACATAAAAAGGAAAGGAAACAAGACTATGAAACAATTTATGTGACAGTGAAAGGAAATGTGACAAAAAAAAAAAAATTCCAATTTCTCTTTTTGTGAAACCTTAAATGACTTGTATCTGATCTAAAAATCAAAACTTTTCCAAATTGCCACTTTCTTTTTTTCTTCTCATGAAGCAGAAGGAAATCTGCATCCTAGTAAGCAGAAAGCAGAAAGCAGGGAGAGGATTAACTGGCAAAAGGTTAGGCTGAGGTTAGGTGAACTTGAACAGCCTCAGTTCTTTCTTCCTGTGCTATAGACAGTAGAAGCAGAGGCAGGAGTGCATTTATCCAGGAGTACTGTGTGTCCTTCACTTTGCACAGAAGGGACTAAATTGCAGGGAATTAGCAGCTCTTTGCAGATGTGCCTGGAGACTGGGACTGACCTGGCTGGATTAGGGGTTCAGAGAGTAGTTGATCCTCCCCTGCCTGCATTTGTATTTGGAAAATTGTGAATTATATTAAGAAAATTAATTTTAGAGTCCAGCATAATGGCAACTTGAAAATTGAGCATGAATTTATACCTCTGTTGATCTTAACATGTTTGTTGCTGTACCCTCGCAATGAAGTTCATCTTCACTTATATTTTTACTGTTGTAAATCACTGTTTTTGAGTGTGTTAATGTATCACATGGTCCTTGAGTAAATGCTAAATAGAGATGTAAAAAAATGATATTCCATTTTTATTTTAAATTTAGATTAATAATCCTTTTCACAGGAAAGCATGTTTATTGTGGACACCATAACAAAAGCTAATAACACTATCTCATTGCAAAAAAGAAAAAAGAAAGGCAAAACACATGTAGGTGTATTATAGAGTATGGCTAGCAGATCAAGGGCAAGCAGATGACAATGAGACCATACCCAAAGACCATGCCCACGGTTACCCCCACCTTCCTGTAGGAGAGCTGTGGAGAAACTGGAGAGTCTCCAGGAGGAGGCAGCTAAGAAGGTCAGGGTCCTGGAGCGTATGGTGTACCCATGAAACCTGAGGAAGTTCAGGCTTATTTAGCATAAAGGAGGCTAAGGGGCCTAATACAACAGCAGTTTGAAGTGTAGCTACAGAGATACCAGGGTCACACCCTTGGAAGTGGCAGGTAGTTTAACAATGGGCAGTGGAAATAAATTGCAGCTTGGGAGGAGTTTTAAGCTGGGCATTTGCAAAAACTTATTCACTCTGAGAATAGCATGTGCTGGGAGAGGTTGTGGTGTCTCCAGGTTTGGAGGTTTTCAAGATGTGGTTAGACAAGTGGCTAAATTTAGACACTTGTAACTTAATGCATGCCCAAAGGAGGTCTGAATGAAATCTTCATAGCAGACCTGAAATCCGGGATTTTTAAAGGGATTTCTCACTGGATTACTATTCACCTTGTAGTTCTTTGTTATCTTTTTAACACAAATATCTTGTCACTTGTTATAACAGTACCTCGTGGTTAAAATTAAGACAAATAGGAGCAGTATACATAAATTTCAGTCTTTTACAAAAATATGCCCATTATAGTCTCTGTATAATTGAGTTACTTCCATATATTAACAAAGTTAAGACAAGCCAGGAAAAAAAAAAAAAAAAAAAAAAAAGTGAGAAAACAGGCAAAACAGCAAAACCGCCACTATTTCGAGATTCATCTGTTTCTTAGCAGAAAAACATGGAGTCTAATAGATCTTTTTGTGCTATGTGGAGCATATGTCCCCAGCAGAATACCTCCAGTTGTTCAGGCACAACCCTAAGAAGGAAAGTGATGTTTGTCCCTGCAGTGGAGAGGCTGCAAGGCTAACTAATACTGGGGCATTTGATTTGTTTTGTTTTTTTCTGTTTCTGTGAGGCAGATGTAGTGGAGAAAACCTCCAGGTGTTTCAGCCCTCAGAAATACCCCCAAACGGTCTCATGTCCTCTCCTAGCCACTTAGAGAAAAGGATGGCTTCCGACCTCTCCTCTTCACATCACCTTCCCTCCACCCCTTACTCTAACCTTGGCACCAGGAGCTGCTCTGTGGATTGGGCTCAATGCCCCACCAGCCCCAACCTTTCCCTGCCTTCTTGCTGCCTCAGGCACTCCCCTGCCCCTGTGCAGAGCTGTTTAAGCTCCCTAAGGCAACACAACCACTCACCTGACAAAAAATAGTGAAATGGTTCAGGTCAGGGCCAGGCAATCACTTGGAAGGAAGATGCAAGAAGGCAGCAGCTGAATTGCTCTTGCCTGCCACCATGCTGCCTGCTCAACTCTGACCCGCTGCTGCTTTGTGCTCATGGCTCCTGAAATCCAATTATAAGATCATACTCTTTTTCTATTCCTATTGAAGGGAAGAAGAAAGGTATTGCTCTTCTGGCCCCTATGTTATATCAATCTTGGAAAACGTTTCAGCTTCATCTTTCTTGCCAGAAGAGTTCAATATACTAACAGTTAGGAAACAACCATAGATCATCTTTATAGCTTTATGACTAGCCTTATAAAAAGACTTGAGGAAGATGCTTGGGTAAGGAGATTTCTGCAACCCTGAAACAGCGCTGCTCTTGAAAAATCCCAGGCTGTTCCCTGAAGATGTCATTATGCTGTTTGACATTTTGGATTGTGATCTGCAAGCATCAGTCTGGCAGGACCAGAGAAAGGAGCCTTGGCTGCCTTTCTCTCAGCTTCAGCTGTAAGATATGATATGAACCTGGGCACTGATGAAATGTTAGGTTCTGATTTTCATGGAGAAGTCAGAACATGAATGCAATGCCTTGCAATGAGAGAGATTCAACAAGCTCATTATATACACATCAGTCCAAGAGGGTTCTTTCTTACAGTACAACTGTCCAGGAAACACAACAAATGACAGGCTTTCAGGTCAGACATCACTAAAAAAGAGCATTTCTAATGTCCAGCTTTGTTCATTTCTGATTAAAGCATACAAAGATATCCACTATACTATTTCAATCCAATTTGCCACCATGCAGTGTCAAACATTGTGCCTTTTCTCCCCTTTTATGCCAGGTAGTGATTTCAGAAGCATTTATTTAGCAAGGAACAACTGAACTGCCTCATGCCAATTCTAGTGCAAATAAGATAAAAAAAATAAATGGAAGATGCAGAAGAGTAAGACATTAAGAAAAGGTCTGCACAGTGACAAAATCTTTCTATAGATCACTTTGATGAAGGTAACAGAATTTCACATAGTCACTGGTCTGTATATTTAAACTGCTGTTGCTCCATTTTCAATTATGTACTTATTTGTATTATTAGAAGTACAAATATATTATGTTTCCTAACATACAATAATAATTTTGAGACCATGGTCATATGCACATTTATCACAATTCATTACTTAGAATTTGCCCCCCAAAAAGAATTGTGGGTATTTTTACAATTCAGAGTCAGTAAAGAGCAGCAAAATTAAAATATCATTTTTGAGATTTGAAAGAAATAGTGATTATATAAATGCATCAATTACTTAAATTTTAATTCTTCTTGCAACAAAAAATAAGAAGACAGTGGTTGTCAGTGCATATGTTTGGGGTTGTGTTTAAGTAGTTTTAGTCATCGGATTTTATTCTGTCTTCTGGTTGTGCATGTATAGGTACAAGGTGGGGGATGCTGAAGGCCCCCACCCACAGCATGAACCCTCCTCCCAATGGTTCTTCCTCTTCCACACAGCTGCTGGGCTGCAGCCTGGCAGGAAACCTTTCAAAAACACAACTGAGAGTACAACATATGATGACTGAAAGAGTTTTGAAACAGGTGGAAGATGGGAATAAAAATCAATGTCTGTAAAGAAATGGTGAATACTATTGAAAACGTTTATAATAACAGTTACTATTTTTTTTTTCTTATTTTTCTCATTAAAACTCTTTAATAAACAGAAGTGCCCTCCCTCTTCATTCCTTGTTTTATTCCTGCATGGCTAGTGAGCTATCAAACTTTGCCACAGAGGGGAAGTAGAGTATCACTGTAAATCCATGTCAGCAAAGCAACAGCGCTAGCTCACTGATGGAGTTAAAACATTGTCAGAAAAAGATGAAATTCTGAAACTTTTCCTGCACCTATATACACATATATATATATTTCAATTTTGAGAAAGAAACTAAAAAGCTTAATTACCTCTATTCTAAACATAAAGCTTTCCAGTATTTCTCTTTCCTTAATATTTGCTATAAATGAGGACACCCTACCTGGAAACAGGATGCTTCTAGGTTGGTTCTGCTTTTCGTTTGTAATATACCACTTGCCTTTGGGAGAGTTTCCTTAGCTTTCTGCAGGGATGTCAGGATTATGACTTAAAAATAAGAATACTATTTTAGAAGACAGCAGTTAACTGTTAAGCAGGTGTTTTTTCACCAAAATGGCTGATGAGGAGGAATGCAGAAGTCTAATGTCAGTGGAACAGAAGCATCATTAATATTTAAGGAGCATTTTTTCATGTAAGTCTTTGAATGAACAGACTTAGAAATTGCTTGATGTTTACTATAACCAGACTTATATCTTCTAGAACAGACATCTACAGAGGTGAGTGTGACCCAGCACAAGCTCTCTCCATACAGAACGTCTTTAAAATAATAATAATAATAATAATAATAATAATAATAATAATAATAATAATAATAATAATAATAATAATAATAAACAGTTATTTGGAGAGCCTGCAAGTTATTGTAGCTCAGGTCATGTGCAAAGGAGGATGTAACAGTGCTGTGTAGAAAGTATGCACAGGCTTGTTTCGTTTGCTTTCTAATGATTGTGTGTACATGCTTCAGAGACGATGCGAATCACCTGAGATGTTAACAGTCTGGAGGGCTGCAAAGTGTTTGCAAGGAGCTGTTTTGCCTTAAGCAAAGGCAAAGTGAATAGAAATACATATAAAGCAAGACGGGCAAATAGTAGAAATAAAAAGTGCAGAAGTTATTTCAAGCAGTCTCTGCTACGAAGAAGCTTAATTTGGAAACTAGGTCCTACTAACGCCATCAGATTTACTGACGCCATCGGATTAACATTCTTATTCTTTTAGAGTTACAAGTGTACCAACACAGAAAGCTAAGAATAGCCCTGCTGCCTCTGTGGGGACCATAATGTGCTCTCTGATAAACACAATACAAACAGTACTGCAGCCCAAGGAAAATCTCATGTGGAAAACTGTCCCCACTGAAGGGAGTGGGAGAAATTTTTTTTGCACGGATGCTAACATGTTCTCTGATGCACGCTGTCCTCTGATTCAGGCACACTACTTAGGGGTTTGCCAATAAGCAGCAAAAGCCTCCTTTGAGACTTCTGTTTAATAATTTGCTGCCCAGTGAAGGCTAACACAGTAATTGGGATTGTTGGTCTGGGTAGGGCATTAATTTGTTGCTTCTCCCTGGCTCACACCAAGCTGAGGAGAGCCTTTAGGAACAGAAATTCATCTTTAAAGAAAGAGAAGACTTAGAACATATCATCTGCGATAGTGAGCCAGCAGATGGACTATACTCCATCCCTGGAGCCCCCTACCCACATACAGCTTTTGAGCCGGATTTTCCTTCTAGCCAGGGTGCAGGACAGGGTCAGGGGGTAGACCTGAGCAGGAGATGTGAGAAGGACTGAGGACTTCCATCCCAACACAAGAAGCAGGATCTGTTCCTGTAATCCCCACAATAGTTTAAGAGTGATTCCTCACTGGATCATTCAGCAAAAGTTAGCCTTTTTGTTAGCATTAACTGTCTCTCTTTCAACAGCTGTACTTTTAGTCCACGTTCACACCTCTTTCCAGGGCATTTCCCAGATGATGTGTATTTCTCTGGAAGGCTGCACTGTAGCACTGATGTCCTGCAAGGTGCAGGAAGTGCTCACCTGGGGCAAAACAGAGCTACACATATCCACAATCCTGGCAATCTCCTCTTTCATCATGCTTTCATTCAGCTTTATACCAACAGCTGTCCACTTCTGCGTTTGCAAGGGTAGGGGGCTTCATGGCTTAAGCAGGACCTTATTTTTACTTTTGCTCCCTTTCTGTCATTTTCAAGGTGCCATGAATGCTCCCCTGCATGTCTTTTCCCTCTTCCCACTTTCTGTGGAGTCAGGCATAGGGCACTTCTTTGGGGATTAACATTTTGGGTTTGTGATGTCTTCTTTCTTGCTGCTTGACCAACCTCTCATCTTTTTCTTCAATTAGCCAAGATTGCTCTGCTGATGCAATTGTCCACTCAGCTGGAGTGAGGCCAATCTCACATCACTTTGGCTCTCCTTGATTGCTTCCTGCCCAAGCTCTAATGCAGAACACTGTACAGGAATTTGAAAAGTGATTACAAAGTTCCACAGACCTTCAGAAAGACAAACTTAGTTTTGATTTGTACCCAGAAAACAATGATAGTGAAGATTGTTTCAAGAGAAGAATTAAGTGACAGTGTGGTAAAGCTTTTGCTTTTTGTTTGTTTGTTTTGTGTATTTTTTGTTTGTTATATTTTGTTATAAAAGGAGAGGTTTTGTTATAAAAGTTGCCAAACACTTTAACTTCACTACTTTATTTAGGTTGTTTTATTTTTTCTTACTGCTTTTGCTTAGGCAAGCTGTATGTAGAACATCCATGTCAAAACAGAATGTAAAATCAGCTCGTTGTACAATACTGGAAATCCTGTGCACTTCCTAAAGTGTAATTGCTACCAAGACAGGAGTTTTAAATAACTGTGATCCCAACAAATAGCATAAATCAGTGTGCATCCCTAAAATGTTCCGTACAGATGATAATATTTGTTTTGACTCTGCTTGGATTTCTTATGATTGTAATTCAAGGTGAGGAAAACTTTTTATTTCTGTGTGTCACAGTTGTTGAGTTACTGTTTCTCCTTCTCATCATCCATTTCTAACAGTGACAGAGCATCCAGGTCTAAGGTGAGTTTGTTCCTAGTTAGGGGTGACAACTGTGCCTTACAACACAGCAATGCAGATATCCCATGCCATGTGAGATTGTGGGTTGTGAGCTGGAAAACAAAATCCTTGACATCTCATGTACCTGCCATGATTAATGTTGTTAGCCCTCTTCAAGTTAGACACATCACAATGGTGACTTTACCACTATTATGAGGCTAAAAAAAAAAAAAAAAAAAAAAAAAAGAAAAAAGGTCTCTAGTGTTAAAAAAAATATTTTGTATGGATTTGTTTACTGCATAAAAGTATTACTAATTAGTATAGCTGTTTGATTCATTATTATTTGTGACCTCTTGCCCATAGGCTGGGTTAATGCAGTGATTTTAGACAGACAAATCTGTTTATATGCTTGGTCAAGACGTCAATGTATTTGGAAGCTTGCTCATACATTCCAGAAGTGCTGCACCGCTGTACCTGCTCGTGTTGCACCTCACAGCAGTACAGCCTTTCAGCATTTCAGCACTCACTTTTTATTTCTGAAACAATTTCAGGAGGTAAAGCAGTAATTAAGTTTCTGCTCCTTTGTTAGCACAGGTTTTGTTTAATGTTAAGCAAAACTGGTCTACTAGTAGCACTGTTTCCCAGAGAGGCCAGCATGCTGTTTATCTGTAAGAATCACCCTTTTTTCCACATTTACTGAGGAAAGTTCTCAAACTCAGTAGGACAAAACAGGTTAGGATAAGAGAACTGTTTAGGACATGTAACACAGGGCACTCCTGAGAGCACTGCTTTAACAGACTGTCAGCTCCCCACAGCCCTTCCTTAAGCAGTGCTACCAGCAGCCCCAGTGTCTGACAGCACACACTCATATCTGCCCAGACAGCCTCTTTCACAAATAGCATTTCAGCTGGTCTTGATCATTTCTCTGACACCAGTGGAGACCAGTGCTGGGAGAAAGAAAAACTTAGTTCAATAAAATACTAAGTTTTTTTTTTTTTTTTTTTTTTGAAGAACTGTACAAATTTATCATTATTTTCTCTGCTGCACTAAATTTTCAGAGAGGACTGGTGCAGGTTATATTTCAAACTTTGTCATCTTTTGCTCAGTTGTGATGAAACTTTTGTTATAGGAGCAGGAGTTGTGTAACTCCATGTTCCCGGCAATTTAGCTTATCTTTTCTCCATTCTGTGCTCTTTTTTTTTTTAATGAACATTTTCATTTCTGAAGTATTGTTAGTTTTAATTTGCTCATCTTTCTGTATTATTATTAAAGGAGGGAAAGCCAGTTTTTACTTTTATTATTTATTTTTTTTTATGAACAGCACGTAGCATTATTGGGGAAAAGTGTTCTTTTATACTTCTGGAGTAAGGTACTTTATGAAGCAAAAAGTAATTAGTGGTAGTCACAGAGGACAGGTAACATGCTGGTGAAGTTTTTCTAATACGGCTAAGCACAAAGATCAAACAGATTAATTTTGTAAAGAACAAGCCAAGGAAAAAGCTGCCCATGTACTGCCCTTGTGCCTGTGACCAGCAGGAAGGGCTCTGGGCTGGGCGCTCACCCCAGGCTGCTCAGAAGGACTGCTCGAGAGCAGCAAGATGGGGCAAGTTTTTCTTTCTGGCCTCTAAGGCAGGAGGCCCGTGTCCAACTGCGGAGGATTTCTAAGAAAATAGGGAAGAAACCCTATTTTGGTTTCTGTTTTGGGAACCTACCTCTCCTTCAAAGACCTACTGCCATTGTTTAGCTGAGGATACTCTTTAATGGGACTTTCCCCTATCACCTGCAGAATAGATGCTACTTAAAGCTGGACAAAGTTCTGCTCCTCCCTCCAACCTTGATGCCCAGAAGCAGATCCCAGCTTTTCTGGGGAGCCCGCTGCTGCATAAATTGCAGCCGGCAGGACTGCAATGGGGGATGGACACAAGTAAGGATGTCTAGCACCATGTTTTGGAATGCACCTATGAGCAAAATAACACCCCTCTTCCTGTATCAGGCTGATGAAGGCTGGCAAAATATCCTATGGAAACTTCAGTCCCCAGATATAAAGCATCAGACAGTGATGGTAAAATAAGTAACAAGAGGCAAACAAGAAAAAAAACAAAACTATCCCCGAAAAAGAACCCCTCTAGCTTTACCCAATCAGATGCAATTACAGTGGCCAGTCCAAAATGATTCCTGACATGCAATTACACCAATGTCAAGTCACATAAAAATTGAGTTAACAACGTGTATGAGTCAGAACATTATTATTATTATTACTATCAATATTTTATTATTATTCTCTTCCTCCTTCAAGCAATACTATGAATTAAGGACTATTTCAAACAGATATTTCAAATCCTGCTCCTTAAACATTCACCAGTATTGTCATTTCCCTGAAGCCTCAATGCCAAAAAAGTTACCATGGGAACAGTTTGTAGTTCTGTCATGCCTTTAACCTCTGTAATTCCAGGGGTGGAAGATTGATCCAGAGTCCTGAACTCTGGCAATTATATTTTTACTAATGGTTTTCAACTTGGAGGGTGTGGGGAGGGATGGGACAGGACATGGTGGGGGGGGGAATACACACTGGCGGAAAAAGTGTGGTTGAGTGATGTTAATAATGTAAGCTTTACTTTCAAGTGTCACTAAGAGCACCACCCTCTTCTACTAAAAATAATCATGTAACCACGTGACTTTGATTAAGGAGCCATTTGAAGAAAAAAATACAAATCCCCTAGAATAAGCCTGCTTTTGTTCCCTAACTGATCCACTGCAATCGTTCTTCATCTTGATTAATTATTGCTACTCACAGCTTATGTTGAGAAAGCATTCTGCATTCTTTCATTTCTTCTGTTTTTGTTGTATTTTGGATCTCGAGCTTTAAAGAAAGTTTCTGTTGAAGTCTACAGTACTTAAAATATGTGTTACGTGGATTACATTTAATGCATTAAATGCTTGTGGCCTAATGCTATTTAACAAGAATATGTTAAAACAGAAAGCAGAAAAAACTGTATGAAGATAAAACATGCCTGATGCAAGATGCATAATATATATATATATAATAGCTAGAAAGAGATTTAATGAATTATTAAACCTTAGTCATTGAATCATCTCTCTTATTTTCTATAGAAATTTTGAAAGAAAACATGGTGAAAAAAAGGGAAGAGCAAAATTTCATCCTTAATTTGTAAATGTCCGTACTGTGAAATGTGTGCAGATTATTTTAAACTGTTCTGGCAAAGTGAAAACTTCTCTAGGAGAAAGAAAGCCATGGCTTTGTCTTTAAAAAACAGTGTTTAAGAAAAAAAAAAAAAAAAAAAGGTCACTATATAATGTAATTAATAAAAAGTGCAAATTGCAATGTCAAAATGAGCATTCAGAGATCTCACTGATTCAGTCTCAGCATCACTTACAAATTATCTTTTATGCTTTCTGGTTGATTTTGGAAAGTCCTGGTTGATTATCATAGAATCATAGAATCATAGAATATCCTGAGTTGGAAGGGACCCTTAAGGATCATCAAGTCCAACTCTTGACACCGCACAGGTCTACCCAAAAGTTCAGACCATGTGACTAAGTGCACAGTCCAATCTCTTCTTAAATTCAGACAGGCTCGGTGCAGTGACCACTTCCCTGGGGAGCCTGTTCCAGTGTGCAACCACCCTCTCTGTGAAGAACCCCCTCCTGACTATGATTTTCTTCACTCTGAATGGGTACCAAATACATAGCCTTTGAGCTAAAAGGAACTAATAATCATCAGTTTAGTCAGTCCTGGATGAAAGAACAGCTCAAAAGTGTAAAAGGTTGTAAAACTCAAAACAGTGAAAAAAAAAAAAAAAAAAAAAAAAAAGAGTGTATTCTAATCTGTTTCTCTAGTAATGTCTTAGGTCTGTGCTTTTTATAACTTAAATATTATAGCACCTATCTAGTCTTCCTGGTCATTTATTCCTTTGCACAGACTATTCTATAGAATTGAGACTATTTTGAATCCAATTATTCCCAGGTAGCTTGAACAGGCGCTTAGTCCAAAGAATTGCTTGGAAGTGAAGGTTAAGATTTGGTCAATAGTACTTTTGCTATTTTACATTTAGCTTTATTACAATTCTTCTTCAGGAGCCAGCCTTGCTTTTCCTGGGTGAAATCTTTGAGATTTTTAGGGGATCAAAGTGCCTGGGGGCATTGGCTAAAGAATGATGGTCATGGCACATTTCTGGCATGTCAGGATGTCCTCTGGTGGATTCACAACACTCATGTTGGGCATAGCTAGAGATATTTTGCATCCTACCACTTTGGATGTCATATCTTTTGCTGCAGTAAGCTTCCTGGAACTTAATTCCAAAGTAACTGCTCTGTTGTAGTCTGTAAGGACCTTGGAGGCTGGGGATGTTCAAATGTATGCATATCTTCCATAAGTTTATTAGAAGAAGAAACATAGTCCTCATTATTTGGGAACAACAAAACAAAACATGGCTCTCTGCGATTATTGAATACAGAAGATTTCCAATGTCTGCAATTATAAAGAAGCAAAACTAGAATATAAAATTGTGTTCCTTCTCTCGTCTTATTTTGCACTAAGTGAATGAATATCATTTAGAGACCAGAATGGATGAATTTTCTTGGAATACTGAAGATTATATTTCTTATAAAAGCCTCCAGTAGAGAAAATCATGAGCTGGAGCAAATAAACACCAACGCAATGCACAGTAGCTCCTTTTATGAACAAAGCATAAAGTGGAGGCAAAATTTTGTCCAAGAGCAATAATAATTATGATACTTACTAATAGCGAGTTTGCTAGGACTAACTTCTCAAACCCTTGGAAAGTTTCCACACTCGTTCACATGTTGCACAGTTCCTGTAAACTCCTTTTGTTCCCTTTAATTTCACTTCTCCTCTGCTCTAAAAGTCATTTGGAAAATTAAAGAGATTTCAGCCTGCTCTAACAATTAATAATCCTGTCATGTTTTAATGGCTTGTCTTATTTGGTCCTCTGTGTATGTATCCTTGTACAAACAATCCTAAAATATGATTAGTTAAGAACAACAGGCTTGTTAGTCTCTATTAATGACATTACGTGTTTCCATTTCTTGTCAGTGATTTTATTAAGTCTTTGTGGAGATGCATTAGCAGTAGCAAGCCCTCTGAATAAAACAGCCTGGGAAAGTGGTTCACATGCTGTCCTGCATTTAAAGCACCTTTATAATGTGAAGAAGTGTAGTAATAGGAAAAATCTGGGAGGGTTGGGGACAACAATGCAAACCATTTTATATGAGGCCTGTTACTTATTCAGTGGTACTGTAATGAGATAATGCTGGGACAGAGTCCCACTGAAATTGGTTAAATTGGACAGATGTAAGGCCCATTTTGATCTTCAATATAAGTCCTGTTGGAAGGAAATATTTGCAAGACTGTTGGTGGTCAAGCATAAGGGAAGATTCGAATGTCACAGTAGGTTTCCCCAAATTATGCTGAAGGACACCCTGACCAGTACCAACACAAAGAGAATAGTTTTCCTTTCCCTGCTTTCCTCCTCTCTCCCCCAATGAATTTAGCAATAAATCTGCTCTCCTTAGGAGTGGACTTTGTGCACTAAAAACTGGAAAAATGACCACTTTAATTCCTGTCTGTGCAGTGGGATACCTGGCAGGAACCGTTGATTTTTTTCAAAATTGTGGGAGAATTTTAAGTACAAGCTTTATGCTTTCTTTTTTTTTTAGAAAGAGTTGTCAAGATACAATGCAGTGTTTATGAACGTTATTTTAAAGTTTAAGTATACTTATTACATTGTTTCAGTTCAGAGTAGATTTACCTGTGTTCTGTGTATGGAGGTTGACAGTTTTTGTCTTCCATGTTTGCAGCTCTTAAATGAATCCAAGTGATACAAATACTCTGTATTACACTGCAAATTTAACTTATTTCTGGGTTAACATGGGGTACATTTTCTAGAAATGAGCAGGAGATGACATGAAGGATGGAAGCAAATAAAGCTTTTGAGCTCAACCTTGACATTCTAAGCTGCTTGCAGATTTTACTCCTCTTCATTGTTCTGTTGCAGAAATATGAAACACAAATCTAATACAAACAAAATATGGTAAGATGTTAAGTTGTTTTAATTTTAAAAGTACCGGTCCGGGGATGAGAGTAAAAGAGAAATGTCTTTGACTGTTCTTGGTCTGTGTTTTCGTTTGAGTCAAGAGGGTGGTGTATCTTAAGAGAAGCAGAACGCAGGATTGATTCCATTATATTACTTCTAAACCATTACAATATCGTATTATAGTCAGTAGTTTCAAAAGGGTACTCTCATAGTGGAGTTCAAAATGAGTTCTCACATCCCGGTTGCTCTCTGCAGACACTTATCTGCATACACATTTGCTTCTCATGAAAAATGTATGATCTGTATTGTGAGAATAAATGAAGAGAAGCGAAGCAGAGAAGTTCCATTTTCAGCTAATTGCTGTCTGTCAGACAGCACACTGTTTCAGCTCTCGATTGTCCTTTGGTCTCTGTCAGTGCTAATATTCACATTTCTCAAACATCCAAAGCTCCAGTGTGAAGATTCAGCCTGTCTCAGATGAACTGCCCTATAGACTTTGCCTGCAAAAGTTTTTCTGAAGTCTATGTGCAACTCAATTTGTGCAACTAAGGAAGCAGTACTGAGTGAGGTTATTTTAGCTTCTTGAATACAGCAAGGATTAGAGTGTGCCAGGTGATGTGGCAGCTTATTCCACCTACCCACCCACTCTCTCTGAGAGGTGCCACCCTGTCCCTGGCATGCCTCAGCAGCAGGTCCCAAGCCTTCTAGCATTAAGATCAGTGAAGCAAAACAAATCACAACCTGAGTCAATTTCCTTTAGACAGCCCCTAACAAGATCATCTGGGTGGTGTAATCAGCTTCCCCAGTAGTAAAAGAAGTAGAAACCACGAAGAACAACTTCAGCCTTCCAACTTCCACATGTGAGCCTACATCCACAGATAGGAGATAAGCATACAAAAAGGACAGCAAGCCTGTACACAAGAAAACATAATGCCTCATTAGAGGATAAGTTTATATTTACTTTGTTTAGTTTAGTCTTTTTTTTTTTTTCTTCCACTTGAATATGACATGGCATTCTATTCAGCTTGAAATCTCTATTAAATGTAATAGTACCAAGAACCTTGGAAAACTAGAGGTAAAATGTTGCAACAAGCAACGTTCACAAACAATATGAGCCAGTGTTTTGGTTTGATGTCCTCATGACCAGACTAAGATTTGGTCCTAGGACCAAGCATTCTTACTGATCAGAGTGTTGCAGGGAAGGACAACTGTGGATTGCCTTTTTCAAATAAGCCAGATGCTTTACCATGTTCAATAGCTTCATTTGGGCTTTTAATGTCAGTGGTTAAATGAGAAATAGCAAATTTTGCTTCCCTTACATGAACCAGAAAATAGTTTTGGCTGGGACTGAGTTAATTATTTTCATAGACACTTGTATGATGCTGTGTTTTTGATTTGTGATGAAAATAACGTTGGTAAGAGCCTGATGTTTCAGTTGTTGCAGAGCAGTACTTACACAGAACCAAGGCCTTTCCAGCTCCTTGTGCTGCCCTGCCAGTGAGGAGGCTGGGGGTGTATGAGGAGCTGGGAGGGGACACAGTCAGGACAGCTGGCCCAAACTGGCCAAAGGGATGTCCCATTCCATGGGGCACTATGCTCAGCAATAAAATCTGGAGTAAAGAAGGGGGGAATATTTGGAGTGATGGTGTTTGTCTTCCCAAGAAACCACTACACCCGATGATCCCTGGCCTCTTGGAAGTGGCTGAACACCTGCCTGCTGATGGGAAGCAGAGAATGGATTCCTGTTTTGGCTTTGCTTGTGCATAGCTTTTATTTTACCTTGTAAACTGTCTTTATCTCAGCCCATGAGTTCTCAAACTTTTATCTTGGATTCTCTCCCCCATCCCACCTGGGGAGAAGTGAGCGAGCAGCTGTGTGGCATTGAGCTGCCTGCCAGGGTTAAACCATATCTGTGATTCACCAATATGCTATGAAGGCTTTTCTTAATGCAGGACAAATTCTTCAGTGGCAAATGTAGACTATTGCCCAGTCTTTTTACACTGCAAGAGTTCCCTGCTCTCCATTGGGTAATGTTTTGCATAAAGAAATATATCTGCCTAAGTCATAAGTGGAACCACATCCATTTCCTATGCTCCTCATTCATGTACCAGATGCTGGTGACTTTATGGACCATACATTCATCTAGGATAAATCTATGCCATTATACAGCAGCTTGTGTCTGTACACTTAATAGTATGAATGTAGTCATGATATCAGTAGATGCCTGAGGATCCACAACTCAAAAAAGTGCCTGTAAGATAGAGACAAAAACAATGTGCCAGGAGGTGCCAATGACTGACAAGGAGAGAGCCTGGGGGCACCCTTTTTAATTAGTTACTGATACACAGGTAGGTTTAAAACTCAGGATTTTTTTCCTAAGGTATTTTTTAAATTTCAGCCCAGACTGTTATTTCTTTTATTGCCTAGTACAATATAACACCACGTATTATGTTCATAATTTGAACAGGTCTTTTTTTAAAAAAGAAACTCCCTAACCTTTAATTACTGTCCAAACAATGGAGTATGGTTTCTTCTCTTCCTTAACTTTCACGTAAAACTAGTCCATGAGATCTTTAGAAAATTATGTCCTGCTGCCTTCAAAATAGGCCCTAAGACTTTCACATTAGCTCAGTACATTGGGGAATAGCTATTTTGCATGTAGTTTGCATTATGCATTACTAATAAATTGTTCTGGTGCTATGAAGTACATTGCACAGAAAAATCTTTTTTCAAACCGACAGTTTCATGAGTTTCAAATGCTTTAATATAAAGAGTTCAACATAATGACATTCCCCCTAGTATACTCAACCAATAGTTATTAAGAAAACCAATTTCATCACAAAGAAATTATCATCCCCTTGCTTTAAAATCTCTCTGTAGTTTCTGAGCTAAATCTTCTACACTAGGAGAAATGAAAAGATTGTTAGATTATAGGACTGGCATTATACAAACATTTCTGAGTGCCACCCTGCTCTTATTTGCATGACAAGCACATGAGTGAAGTCATGGTTTTGAATCTCATTTCTGCTCATTCTTCCTACTCCATTTCTGTATTTACTGTCTCAGTAAGTTGTTAGATTTTTCATGTGGCTGCAGAAACTTCCACAGGATCCTGCTGCAAGACATGCATAAAAACCTACTCTAATTATACCTAGTCCTTACAAAGTTATTTATTCTACCATCCAGTGAAATGTTAAATGAAATGTTAAAAATTCAAGAGAAATCTCATAATGGAGCCTTAATGCTGCATTGCCTTATATAAGAAATGTAAAGCAAATCCACACCTGTAGGGCTTTCTTTTTTTAACTCCCTAAGTGTTTTTATAAAAATGTAGCTTATGTAATATTAATGATTGTTTTTGCTGTAAATTTTTAACGCATCAATGCTGGGCATATCGATCTTGTGCCTTTCTTATTGATAAAATGCTTTAAACTATAACACTCAAAGGTTATAATAAAAGCAAGAATGTGCCATGAACTTGTGTTATGATGCAGGAATAATATAAAATATTTTATGAAGGTTGAATTTCCAGGATTTGTCTATGAAGTAGCAGTCAGTTTATCCAAGGTGTGAATATAAGGTGTGTGTTAAACTATGTTAGACTTTTTTCTCAGATAATTTCACTCAGAATGAAATGGTTTGGATTGTTCAGACACAAATTAAATTTGCCTGTTTCCAAGCATTCCCACTGAGAGGTCTAATACAAGTTGTTCTGTGAGCTTTACATTTAAATCTTTAGCTAATTCTGTTTAACTTTCTTGAGTGTCTCTGTGGAAATAAAGTATTAATGGAATGACATTGATTTGCCTGCTTTTTGATTAAATAATAAGGTAAAAATAAGGAGGAAAAAAATAGTTCTCTTCTTTGTTCTCTTATGTGATTTACTGACTTAACAACAGAGAAGAGAGTCTCTTTGCTACCAGTATCAATTTTGTGTACTGCTGTGGGACTAGTTGATATTTGAAGGTCCCTTCCAACTGAACTATTCTGTTCTATTCTGATTTTGTTTTCCAATTTTGTTTTGTTTTGTTTTGCTTTCAAAATGTGCACAGATCCCTTCACAAAATCTAGACCTCATTTTCTTTTCTAGGGTATGACTTTACAATGGCCATGGCTGTTAGTCATAATTTTTTGTTTGGGATCATCAGTAAATAGCTTTGGTCACACCCAGCCTTCAGTCATCTCCTCTCTTCTCTCCCTGATAGCTGCTTAGTCTTAGACACAATTTATTCCCCTCCTTATTTCACTTGCTTTTGTACATTATAGGGAATAAGGGCACATCTGAGTACCAAAGCCATCTGCTGCATGGCTCCATTTCGGTACCCCAGTACCCCATATGTTGTAATATGTTGTATTACAACATATAACAAGAATTTGCTGAAAGTATTCAGTGGAGAAGTAGATTCCTTCATTTGACACATCATACATATACTATTGCTTTAATTTAAATATATGTATATATTTATTGAATTTCAAATGCATTGATAGGGAAATACTATAGCTAGAAAATTTGAACCTTATATTTTGTTATGTTGCTGTTCTGTCAAGACACTGGCATAGCACTGACTATGAATTTCAATGTATTACCAATTCCCACATGCATATATTCCCACGTGTATAAATATCTGAAGATACAGAGGAATTTATCTATACCAGGATACATCTTTCTTACTATAATGTAAATTTAGTACACTGTAGTCACTCACGTTCAGCAACTTTCTAATGAAGGGGTTAGCTATGAGGCAGTCAAGCACTCCCTCACATCAGATTGCCATCAGTGATCTTGAAGGAAATTTTCATTTTTTTTTTCTTCACTAATATTCTCCTGTTTCTTCTCTTATCACGGAAGTCTTTTTTCTCTCTCACTAATTCTTCAAAGTATCAGAACATACTACAGCTCCTGCTGACACTTAAAGTGGATTATCTGAAATCTGACATAGTGATGAATTATGTTATAGAAAAAACACTTGATTTCATGTCATTAATGGCTGCAAGACACAGTATTATCTAAATGATCATAGGGAAACTATGCTACACAGCTCAAGAGACCTTAGTCCTGCTAGAAGTGTGGGAGCAATAGGCTTGTTTGGACACGGTGTGGTTTCAACTAAACATTTCTTTTAAGAAAAGGTTTCTTGGTTATTTTTTTAAGTGCAGATAAAAACCTTCTTAATGTGCTGGTTGTTTCAGCATAGACTCAGCAGTAATCAAGCAATTCACTATGTTGACAGTACTTGTGAAAGGTGAAGATCAGCTGTTTTCACTGTAGGTAGAAGGAAGCCATGAAAAGATCAGCGAAGATATTTTCTGCCAAAAAATTTTGGCCCTCACATTGTAGTATCATAGAGATGATTTAAGATAGATTAGCCTTCATCTGCATCAGCTCTCCAGATGGAAAATCAGAAGTATTTCTTCAGAATTATTAGTAGAAAAAAATGGAAGGAGACTTACTAGTTTCATCTCTATTCAATATCCATAAATGTGGACGATTGAATCATGTTGGGCTAGAAGTCAGTATAGAAATATTGTGGAGTAACCAATCCAAATTACCATTTGGAGATAATCGAAGTAAGCAAAGTTTGATGAAAACATTTCATACTATCAAAAATGTTTACCTCTCACTTAGTTGCACTACAATTTTATTTTAGGACAATATTTTGTATAATGTTAGTTTGAGAGGTGGAGGATCATGCCCATATAGACTCACCAAATGCTTCCTAGAAACATTATTATTTAATTTCCAGGAGCTATTTCCAACATTTTAAAATGAGTGCAAGATACATTTGCAACTTAATTTTTGTTATATTCTGAGTTGTAACAGAATTGCTCAAAACAGCTTATATGTTAAACTTTATTCTTAGCAATATCATAATATCTTTATTTGTCACAAATGGCATAAATAGACGTGAAGTCCATTTGAGACAGGCTATATTTATTCTGCAGCAATGACTGAGGATATTCAGGGTAATGACAGGATATGTCATTCTGGAATTTATTCTGCCAAGTATTTGATACTTTACTAAATATCATTTGTGGGATAGCACTAATATTAACTGATACTACGTTAAAATAGTATCACTTTAATGCTCATTTAGGTAATTTATTAAAGATAACTGTAACCAAGAAAGTAATTATGATTGAAAACAAAAACAAAGACAAAAAAAAAAAAAAAAACACATCTAATTATCACTGTTTACTACACAGTTACATAGAAAGCATTTAAAAATATTTCAGAACATTTTAAAATACAGTGTTTATTTTCTAAGCTTTGGTAAGTGCCTAGGAGTACAACTCTGCAAAAGAATAATCTTATCTAACAATTATTTAAAATTACTTCCTAATTTTGCTGATACTATAAATAAATTGCTGCACACACATCCATAGAATGCAATGAGGTCAATAAAGAAACAGGAAATCTTTCCAATGTTTACATTTCCAGACTTAGGTGGCTGTGCCTTTATCATATTTTAACTTAGTTATTACAATGTGCAGAAAACAGATTGAGAAAACAGATCCAAATTAAAAATTGCAAAATTAGAGACAACTCATTTTTTAAAGGAAAAAAAAATAATAAAAGTAATTATCAGTATTTTTTTCAGCTTTCTTAGACTTAAAATATTACTTTTTACAATTGATTTTTGTAATGAAAATTTTACAAGAAACCTCAGTGTGTCTATCTTTGAAGATGACAGATGTTCCAACTTTCCTGACACTTTTTATTGTGCTTCCCTCTCTGTAACATATTTTTGATAGAAACGTTTGGGAATTTGGAAAATATTCATGAATACTTCTGATCATCCAAAAGCATTCTTTCCAAGGCTTGAACTTAGAAAATAAAATACATCAACTAGAAGAGAAAACCTCTTCCCCATACTAATCTGAATCCTGCTCTTTTGTTTCCTAATTCCTTGGGAATTATGACTTGAGACAGAGGTCAATTCTGCACCCAGGAAAGTTATAATACATGTCCTCCTCCCAAACTGATCATGTTCAGCATTTATCTGAACTGAAAACTTTTCAATATTTTTCTGATGAAGTTTTTTTTTTTTTTTTTTGAACACTAGTCACTTAGTGTTTCCATGGCAGCAAAACCATGGTGAATCTCTAGATTGCGTTTTATTTAAAATCCTCATGTCTGGAAAAATAAATAATTCCTACTGAAAGATATCTCATTGCTATCTGTAACTCGTTCTGCCAGCAGTTTCACCTTTTTTTCCCCATCTGTTGTTACTCAGATATGGTTTTGCAAGCCTCCTCTGTTCTTGAGTCTTGACAGGCTGATAGTCACTTACCTAGTAATCAGTACAAGTTTTGCCAGTACTGCTTGCATACAGATGCTTACTCTTAGCATCGCCACTTATTTTGTCCTAGAGATGTGACACGATCTGGAGTTTACTGGAGTCATTGGACATCTACAGCAAATTCAATGGATTTCTGGTAAGTCACATGCTTTTGTTTGGAATTATTTTGAAAAATAAAAAATCGGTGCTTGAAATAAAACTTTGAAAAAAATCAGTGCTTGTATGTTTTAAGATGTTGTATCAACTATGATTGATAAATATAACCAAAATACCAGCATATAAAATGAAAAGGAGATATAAAGTACAGAAATCACAGTAAAATCATAAACAGTGAACTAGTCCTCCATAAGCTACTCAGAAAAGATGTGGTGCGGACACTTAGAAGAGCTGCTCATAATTGCTCTGCTGATTACAAAGGAAACCAGTCAGAAAGATTTTCAGTGGTAAATATGCCATTAAAGCAAAACCAAATAAACAGCATCAAAAGGGTGATCAACGCAAGACAATCAAATTTAAAATAATTTATCTCCAAGACAGGACAACTTGAAAAACATGTGATTACAACACAGAGAAGAAAGAAGCCTGAGGTGATTCATATGTCTTTGGTGTGAAAATTGATTTGCTGTGGTGTGAATGCAAAAGTAAGATGAAACAAAAAAAAAAAATTACCCTCTTGAGCAAGCGTTTGAGATTATAAAGAACTAGTAGAACAAGAACAGTTCTTCAGGCTTAAGCTCTAAGGTTTTTAAATGATTAAGCAAATAAAAACTTTTGCCTATTCAATTTTATTCCTCTCCCCTCTTGTATACATAGAAGTTGCAGAACAGAACTTATACGACTGGTTCAAAAGACTAAGTACCCATGTAAACAAATTACTACAATCTTTGAGTAAACCCAGCACACTCAGGCATTTAGCCACAGGAACTGTATGTTCTGAAAATGCTAATGGCTCCATCCATCTTTCTGTTCATCTCTGTCTCCAAAATCATAGCAGTTGTTAGGTTTTATCCCTAAAAATAATAAGAAGAAATGACAGCATTTTTATAGGTTCATTCTTCCTTTCTATCTTTCAGTTATCTTTTAGTTTTGTTATGTAGAAGTAGAAAAATACCTACAGAGATCAATACACAAATCAGAACCCCAAAACAGACAAAGCATGCTGGGGCCCATGCAGTGCCCTTCTGCAGGCCTGGGACTCCCAGCAAGCACAACACTTGTGGTAGGAAAGACCCACAGCCATGTCCAGGGGATGCCCAGTGACAGACGCCTTCCTGAGGTAACCAGCACACCAGACTCGAACCAGAGCACAGGCTGGGATGTTTAGGGAAGGAGGTCCCACCACTGGGAGCAGATCCCACATCTGTGAGTGTCTTTGGAATATTTTGCATTCAGACTACATGGCCTTCATCCAAGAATATGCACTTGCTCTTGTCCCTTAAGGTCGATTCACCAAATATAGTTTTGTAACTGTCATATTAGGCCATAATGTACCACTGACTGCACTGGCCATTTAACAGTTCAAAAGTCTATTGCAGGTTAAGAAACAAACTGCTGTCTTTGGAATTTTGAGGATTTTTTTCCCCATTTCTTCTAGAGTGTTATTCATGGGTCAATCTTTTCTGTTAACTTAATAGAGACAGACTGGAGAGGTGCATCACAAACAAAAAAATAAAGATAATTTCCAGTGCAAGCACAGAGAACAAACAAATAAACAGAAACCATGGCCAGCGCATGAAAACTGAAGTCGCATATCAAAACCCTAAACATCTTCCAGCATCCAAGAAGTGACAATGATATAGTGCATGATAGATCTACAGCAAAATAAATAATAAATAAAATAAATAAATATAATAAATAAATAAAATAAATAAATATAATAAATAAATAAATAAATAAATTATAATTTTATTCTTTAATTCTCATCAACAATAGATGCTTGGCCGTGTCCCAGGAAGCAGGGTCTCAATACGCGTAGCAGTTGTTTTTGGAGGACAGATGTCTTCATAAGGATAGCTCCCTCTCTCCTTCCTGTTTCCCACCTTTTATTGCTGAGTGTGACACCACATGGTATGGAATATCCCTTTGGTCAGTTTAGGTCAGCTGCCCTGGTGATGTCCCCCTCCCAACTCTTGCCTACCCCCAGCCTACTGGGCTTGGGGGGTTTGGAGGGAGTCTTGGTACTGTGCCAGCACTGCTCAGCAATAGACACAACACTGGTGTGATACCAGGGCTGTTCCAGCTACACGTGCAGAGCACAGTGCTATATGGGCTGCTGCAAGGAAAGTTAACTCCATCCCAGACCCATTACATGCCCACCTGTCCTGGGCTGTGGATTATACCTGGACTAGGACACATGCAGAAGTGAGAACAGGACATGGGACAACAGACCTGTGATAGTCAGAGGGGAGGAAGGAGCTGAAATAAGGTACAGAGAAAAGCCAACCTCATATCTGCTTTCAGTACTCCCAGAACGTTTGGAAGGGAGAGCCTGAGATCTGACATCAGCTGTAGATGGGGTGACTAGGTCAGTGATGTGACCAGATCAGGGACCTGACTGGGTTGGTAATGATGTGACTAGCTCATCCTCATTACTGCTGTTAGTCATATGTTATATTCCTTTTGTTAACTTTATGGACATATATTGGAGATGTACACTTCAAAGAGTAAATGAAAATAACACACCAGTGAGAACACTGGATACCGTGGGGCCAGCTTTTCTGACCTGCAGGAAAAGTGTTGGCAGACACAAGCCTTTCCTGTGAAACTACTTGGTGGTCCAGCATCTCCAAAGAAAACATTTTGTAGGTCATAAATTACCTACATTTTTCTTTTGGTGATGTCCTTTTTGTGTTACCTCTCTCAAGAAAGATTCTAGTGTTATGTGGATTCATCAAGGTCAGATGAACACAATCTCAGAGCTTGATAAAAACTCTGAAAAGACCTTCAGGAGGGGTTCCTGTAGGGATTCCAAAATAATTTTTTTTTTTTTTTTTTTCCTAATGGAAGAGATCTCCCATTTTAGCTAACGTTGTACTATTTTTCTCTCTCTCTCTCTCTCTTTCTTTTTTTTTTTTTTTCTAGTGAATGTTTTAAAAGAATGTCATGGCACTGATAAAAGTATACACAGAGCAAGGACATTCAACATTAGTGACAAATATGCAGGCTGACACTCCATTATTAACATTTGCCTTTTTGTTCCCTGCTTACTGCTGTCATGAATAACAAGGTAATGATGGAGGGATTTCAACCCTGACTGAGTTTATTTGTCCTTCAAGTGTGTTTTAGTTGACAAAAAAAAAAAAAAAAAAAAAAAGTCAGAAAATAAATATTTCTTTAAAAAATAATGGAGAAAGTGATTTAAAATAAAAATGGCAGCTTATATTTTATTTCTAAATACTATCAAGGCACAAGTAATGAATCTGAAAGGACTAATGGCTAATCAGGACTTTTGCTTCTGCTAAATGTAGTGATCTCAAAAATAAGGGACCAGTTTTCACACGAGGTTTCACATTTCTGGAAACTGCATTCCAAAAATTAACCAGTTTGAAAGAAAACCGTACCAGCATTGACTTTCCTACATAGCAAGTTCAGTCAATCTCTTCAACTTCCTATTAAGTCTTAGTGAGAGCAAGTTGTGATCACTTATCTCTTAAGTAGATTATATATTTCAAAGGAAGCTATCCTTTGAGATAAAAGGGTTGCTGCTGTTAAAATTCATAAAATTCATAAAAGAAGAAGAAAATAAGATTTTTTCTAAGACCTTCAGCTACATAAATTGATACTTGAGAGGCACAAACCAATTGACTCACATCTAGATTTAATACACATTGATATATCCAATATACTCTGTTCTCATTGCTTTTCTCCTCCACACTTCTACCCATTTCTCAGTTTGCTGAGAGCCCTCTGAGACCTGAGGTTACAGACATAAACTCTGAATCATGAAAATGGAATCAAATGCTATGTGCTTGTATTCAACAATATAATATTTTTCCATGTTTTAAGCAATACCTGGGGATTAAAAGAGCGAAAATGTAAAGTTGAATACCTATGCCTTTAAAATAAACACACAGATAGTTGGATGTGATCTGGAAAAGGTATTTTTTGAACAAGGGCCTTATGGAGAAATGTCTTCTATCTGCTAAATTTGAGAGAGGCAGGGGATAAGCTTCCCTGGATGGTAATTTATAACAGTTTTTATCTGGGTTCAGTAAATGTTTAAACGTTCACCTTTGTTCTTCAGAAAATTTAAATGAAAACTGTCAAAAATAGAAAGGTCAAGAGTGTCTTGCTGAGGTTTTACCCTACAGTTTAGATAAAAGTCACCATCTCTGTGTCAGTCTGAACTCTTGAGTTCATAGTCCCCTGCCACATACAGCTGCGCACTGTCAGTTCTCAGCTAACTAGCAAGGTTATTTACTGAATGCTACAATTTGTACACTTTAAGTGACTGAAATTTCCCATAATTACTTCATTTAACTATGTAAGGTCTTTACGGTTTTTAGAGTTGTTATTCTTTCACCAGGTTAGGTCAAACTAGGCAAGTATATTGGGAAAGGAAAACACATTTGCAGAAGTATTTCTGTAGAGACATGGGAGTCAAACTGAGTATAAACAACCTTCCACTTAAAATAAATAAATAAATAAATGAAAATCTCCCAGGATATGCCTTGACTGAAGGGATTAAAGGCTGGCAGATGTTGTGCTATACATTGGGGTGCATCTGAGCCACCCCCTGCTTGGCAGAGTCCTCCTCCATCTAAAAGAAAAGAAAACCTCTAGAAAGATGCTGTCCTGTAGTCAGAGGTGTGGGAGCACACTGGGACCATACTCCTCACCCACCAATTTCAGCAGAAACTGCTCACCCTGGCATGGTCTGAGACTGCTTTTAGGGACCTCTGTTAGATAGGATTTCAAGGGATTTTTAGATAGGATTTCAAGGGATTTTTAGATAGGATTTCAGGATTAGAGAGGATAGATAGGATTTTAGGATTTTTAGGGACCTCTGCAGATAGGATTTCAATTAAGAGAGCTGGTAGAGGAATTTATATATGAATGCACATTTTTTTGTTTGTTTGTTTTTTGTTTGCTTGTTTTTACATTTGCTGGTAAACGTGTAGCTCAGTTGGAGAGTCCATATAAAGAGCCAACTTCTAGTTCAGGTGCTGGAGATTTAATTGGACAACTGTGTAGCAAACAATTTGAGCTTATACAGAAATCAAATGAAATATGTGGAGAAAAAATTTGATTGTAATAGAAAATTAAATTTGCCTGTTAATTGCTTTTAAACTATCGTATTCCTACTGGAGCAAGCAATTTAACTGCATAACTCTTGTCCTTTTACAGACAATTAATACAGTAGTGAAAATAAGCTGTTCAGACATATTTACAGCTATAGCAGAAATTAGTGAAATTCTGCCTGGCCAGCCTGAGATGTGGAAAATGGTTGGTGGTGCTTTATTTAAATCTTTCTTTCAGTAGAATTTTCCAAGATTGTAGATAAAACCAGAGCACAAAGTAAGGAAATATCAGAGGAGCCCTGTGAAATTGCTTATGTGCCCACAATTACACACACACAAACACACTTGACATGCAGGATGTTTTAACCATTGAATAGATGGATGCATATATTTAATGCATTATGTGGGGAAGCTCATTACAGGGTGAGAAGCTTTGAATTGTCATAAAAGCATTTACTTGTAAGCCTCACAACTGCCTAAATTGAGTTTTGGATTTCCAAACCATTCCCATGTTCTTGTGTGTTTTTATAAGACGTCTGTTTATAGTCTTAGAAATCATACATTAAGAACAGAATGAAAGTCAAAAGCACACAGTTGCATCATTTGCCACTTTTCTCTTTAGCTGAAGTGATTAGAAAGCTTTCTGTAAATATGCAAATGTAAATATGTAAATATGCAGGTCACTGTCTTTTACAAATTCCCTCTCTATCATGAATCTGTAAAGTTCCCCTGCTTACATGTTAGTGTCTATGTCTCGAAAGACCTTCTAACACTAACAGTATTATAAGAAAATAATTCAACTTGCAGAGCTAGTTTTGCTTAACTTTACTTTGCCATTGCAAATTGTGGAGATCACTCATGCATGTGGTTTGTCTGCTGAGACAAACATTCACCAGAGTACTGCTAAGTCTACCAAGCTGCAGAAAAAGCACTTCTCAGCACGAAAATAATGAACTCCATTGACATTGTTTTGCTGAGAAATTGTTAAACACCTGCTGCATTTAAAGGTGAAATTACTGCATCTGAGTAATCATCCTTCAGTAAGAATAAACATCTCATACCACTTAGGTGCTTGCATGTCACATTGCAAATACATGCTGACTGATCACCATAGCTAAATGACATCAACAATTCTTGCATGATCATTACACAAACCAGAAAAATAGCTGCAGGCTATGCTGTTCCAATGGATTTATAAGTGGACCTTTACTTAATCTATTGAGAAAACTTCCATGAAAAATCCATGTCATGTCATTCAATTGAGCAATTTACACTCCTATGGCATATGTGGCTCCTAGACACTAGAGAGGTAAATAATAATAATAATCCTGAAGAAAACCGTTCTGTCTTTGAGGAGGTCTTCATGAATAATAATCAACTCCTAAACAGTAGGATCAGATGGTAATAATGGATTTTAAATAGCTTGACATCAAAAAGAAACCAACACAGTGGATTATGAGGAAACTCATGGGCTCAAAAGAACATGTCTTTTATAAACCCCATAGCCACTGTCACAGCTGGAAAAGATTTGTACTGATTTAACCAAGACCTGGTCCTTTCCATCTTTTTCTTTCAATTCAAACTTTTTTCAAAAAAAAAAAAAAAAAAGACACTTAAAATAATAATAATAAAAAAAAAGTATGTGCAATAGCAACATTCATTTTGATTATTTGCCTTTTATAATTGTTTGGTTTGCTAAAAAATAAAAAGGGGGGGGGGGGGGGGGGAGGGGGAGGAAGGGGTGGTTAAATACTCATGGAAAAGACCAGAAGAAAAAACAAAACAAAACAACAAAAAAGGCAGTTTAAATACTCCATATAAACCTTTGAACTGTAGCAGGTTAATTTGTACCATAAGTATAGAGCATTTTTACCCTGCCTCACAGCTTCTGTAGGTGTAGACTTGTATAGAAAGGGCATCAGCCCCTCCAGTAGTACTCTACAGAGGTGAAAGCAGGACTGAAAAGTAATAGAGAATCTAAGAAACGGCCTGGCTTGCTTAGATTCTTTGGGGCGGTTTTCTTGTCCATCTTCCCCCAGTGCAAATGGGTAGAGAGGAACACAAAGAGCAGAAGTTGATAGGATCATTGTCTGTCCAGAAAGTCCAGCATCTGCAAAACATTAGGGCAAAGCTTAGCAGTATGAAGTGAAAAGCATGAGCATTGAGGATTGGACCAGATGATCTCCAGAAGTCTTCAACCCCAACCATTCTGTGATTTGGTGATTCTGTGAAAAGAAAGCTCTCCAAGTTCCAGGGAAACAAGTGTCAGAGAAATAAAATAATTATTTCAATTAAAAGATTTTGTTTCTGCAGCATCACATGAATATATGCCAAGCATGAGTGAATTTGGACTGGTATTGGGAGGCTCAAATCACCACAGCAGTGAAGGCTCTGGAGCAGCTTTTTAATTGGAGAAGTGGCAAGAAACCTTCTTTGTTTCAAGATAGAGCTCAGTAAATGTAATAACACCTTTTGAATAGTTCAACTGACTGAATAAAGTCTTTGCTAACAGGTCTTTGTCATGCTGCCAAAACAAATAATTACCGTATATAATTAATTCCATGCTTCAGTGCTCTGCTGCTCATCTTCAGAGCTCAGGAAGACTTTCTTCTGCCTTTATGAATAACAAAGCCACTCAGTTTTAGTCAAGCAGAGGGGATAGACTGCAGTGGGGGCCAGTCAGTGGTGCTGGAAAGGTAGGACTTTGGCTTCTGCTTCTTGTTTGAGGTTAAACCAGTGAGAGATGGGGACTGTCAGCGTTGCCTGAGGGAAATCCCTGGGTTTCACACTTCCCTGTGGAATAAATTATACACTACTTCTCATTGCCAGCTGGGCATTTTATCTGACAAATACATTGGATATTATAAATTTCCTCTGTCTTCTGCTGTCCTTCCTTGGTACGTTGAAAATGTGTTGGTTCTGGCCTGTTGCACCAAACATCTTATGATTTTGACGAGCTACAGCAAGGCATTCTGTGGTCTGTGATTTGCAGAGGACAGCCTCCCTGTACTGTACAACCTGACAGACTAACACATCAGTGGCAGTCACTTGGGATGGTGGAAATGGGCCCAAGAACCAGGCCCATCACATTGCCCCTTTCAGCCACTTCCTCTCACAGGCCATTTTCTTTAGGAAGAAGCATCTTACCACCACAGCGCTCTGCCAGCCTTGGCTCTCGCTGCACTGCCTGGCTTCTATGCTCCTCTGCAGCATCTCTGTACTCCCATTTGGTAGGGAAAGATCCCAGGCAGCTTCAGCCCGGCTGACTTATATCTACTGCTGTCCTCTACTGTGCTGGTTGCAGTCATTGCAAGATCTCCTAAACTGTTCTGGGCTTTGCAGGCTCTAGGATCTTAGTGCATCCCCTGGTGATGAATCTACTTCTTTAGCAAAAAATCAGTGGCTTTAACTCACGTTTCATCTTAAACACTATTTTCAGTCCTAACCCTGGAATCTAATATCTCATCCATACTCTGTCATTTATCGCTTTCCCTTAGGAAGTAGTTTAGCAGAAAAAGAAGAAGTATTGGACCTCCTCTTCATTTAGAGTGCCTAGTTTCTCTTCTACCAAAGCTTCCCATGCTATTGCAACTCCACCAATTTATTTTGGGAAGCAGCATATTTTGACTTCATGTTGTATTTTGCCTAAAAAATGCACTTTTGAGCCCTAGGAAGCTCTTACCAAGCTTCTACTTAAAACACAAATGGGTGAGACAATCCTATACCTCCAACCATATGGGGATGGGGCTGAGTTTAAAAGCTGGGGTAGGGACTCCATCCTGCAAAATGGAGAATTTGAATTTCCACTTTCATGGAATTCAGGGGTTCACCAGCAATACTGTGTGCACACCTCATTCAACCCACAGGGGTGCTTTGTTTCCTTTCTCTTGGCTCCTGTCTCTAGCTCGCAAACCTAGGAACTTACTAGCTCTACACTGCTGCATGCTTTCCATCTGAGAAGGTTATTGGCATAGAGCAAAAATTAATGTGACAGAAAGCAGTGAACTCTCATTAGAATTAGCATTAACTAGTGCAGTACTTAAGATTTTATCACAATGGTGTCTCCAAACACCATACAATAATTAAAAATAACATTGATCATAGCCTAAAGGGCAATATATTAAAAAATCTTGATTTGGAGACTCTAATAGAAAGCAACTCTGCAAGCAGTCTTATTAACTGTGGCACTATTCAATGCAAATAACAGCAGAGTCTGATACTAAACGACAGTCCAGGAATGTAACTGCCTGCAGTATAACACATATCATTCTGACTCTACTATTATTTCTTTAAAACTTGTCAGACCTTAACATTTGTGCTTTCCTTGAAACATAACTCTTCTGTCATCAGGTTCTGATGACTCATTCTTCAAGCTATTCTAATGATTCACAATAGCCAAGTATTCTCTCAAATTAAGGGTACAAATAAATAGCTTTGATTTTGGAGCACAGTTTTCTAACCTTTTCCTAGACAAAGTTTGCTCTCTATGTTACTGGGCTCTGTTCCTGAGAACAATTTGAGAATTCATACAGACAAGCAAACATCAGTCTGCATGCTGATATACATACCGATGGATCAAGCACTTAACTTTTTTTTTTTTTTTTGGCATAAATATTTTTCACAGAGCCATCAGAGACTATTGGACAAGTAAGGATCTTTAGATTTTATGTGTATAAACATTTTTAAGTGTCATAGCCATCACAGTTATAGACTAATGCTTGAACTGATTATTGCTATTGAAAACAGAAAGCTGGATAGAAGGCTGGTTTTAAATAATGCTTTACGTATTAAATATCTCTAATTTTGATTCCTGAATTCTAAGAAAGCTATGCCATATAATAAGTCAAGCATTTAAAGGCTTTAAAAATGTACATTACCAACAGTTTTTATGATAACTGTATTGTGCTGTGAGTTCTTTGATTTCATAGACATGAATTTGATTTCAGTAGAATATTGCCATTGAAAAAGATGCTTTTATTTTTCTAGGAATGGCAAAAATGTAACTCCTGTGGCTCTACAAACTTAGCTTTTGGGGCATTATAACAGTTTTCCTGTTAGGTGGAGTTTGTTTAACCTGACCTTTGGGACACACTGTAATGTGGAAAGGAAATCTGAAGGAAGAGACCATGGCTTTTGTATAGATTTTTTTTCTGTTACATGTTTGCACCCCTTCTTCTTTCTCCTCCTCCCAAAACATGCCACTTGAAAAAGAGAGAAAGAACTGCATTTTCACTAACACTACTTCAAGTGGTACTAATAGGATAAAGGCATTTATCTACATCAAATGAATTTAAATATAATTTGCTTTCATTCAAATGCCTGGAGAGTAAAAAGTGATGTTTAAAAGGGATGAGACTATTTTTCCTGGAACATTTTAATTCAGCTTCTCATTCTTGTTACATGTGGCTAGTGGTAATCAGAGCTGCATAAAAGCTGATTTTATTTATTTATTTTTTTTTTTCAAACACTGCCTGTTTCTGCCTGTTTTTTTTAGGCCTTCATCCTAGGCCTGAGAGCAGACAATTTCCTTTAAGCCTTTCTCACAGCATTTGCTACCGCTATCGTTAGCAAATTCTCCTTTGAAAGGCTGCAAGGAAGTACTGTGCAGTACAATCTTGTAATCCAAATGTGGAGCCAGACAAGGTGTTTGTGTCCGACAGCTACCTGGAATTAAAGTCCTACTAAGACTCTTGTCCTTGAAAGAACTTGCTAATACATAAAGCCACTTACAAAGAAAAAGCACTTCTTATCTAAGAGGGTATCATAACATTCTCAGAGAAACACCACACAGCTCAACTTAATCTAAAACTCTCCTGTCCTGCACATGTTTTTTGCCCTTTGTGGGTGTTTAGCCCCATCACGTGCAGAGACACAGCATGTTCTTTGCCTTGCCGAAATTCCATGTGAACATTGGCCTCCTGGTGTGCTGGGACTTCCACTTTAATGAGAAGCACGGCAAAGATGCATAAGATTAGCCTGACATCTTTTCACATGTGCTGAACAGGTGATTAGATAACGTGATTAGAGTTCTCTTTCTTAAAAAAGGCTTTATGGCACTGTGAAAGAGTTAAATTTCTGAGTGCAGGAATGCTCAGGTTGGATTAAAGATTGCTGGGGAGCTTTTTTTTTCTTTCCAATACTTCCTCCATATGTGGGTAAAAGTCTCTCCCTATGGGCCACATTTGTATCTCAGCTCTACATCTTTTTTCTCCAGTGTTTCTCTCCTGCTGGAGTAAAATATTGCCTAGCCTTTCTGTCTTGCCCTAGTCAAATTTAGACAGTTTCTAAATACTGCCTTCAGGGTTTATAAAAATATATGCAATGCTATTGAGAAAGGTGATGTAGTTATATGGGAGGAAGAGAAAGTTGGATGCCATGAATATTACAATAGGGGATATCACAGTGCTGAAAATCAAATAGATAGACAGATGATATTTAATGTTAATGCAGAAACTTTTTAAAATCAAAGTTGTTTTTTTTTTTTCTTTTTTTTTTTTCTTTTTTTTTTTTTCTTTTTTTTTCTATCTCTTCTGGAAGAAAAACAAAATAAATAAACAAATCTCAAGTACAGGCACTTTCAGCAATAGCCTTTCTTGTACCAGCAATTTACCCCCCTAACACTTCTTGAAATGGTCCCTGGTTTTTAGGGTGCCTGTTAGTCCCAGCTGTCAGAGCACCTAAGTCCTGGACAAACTGCCACTGAGCAAGTAATCATCAGTCACAGTGGAGACTAATGCATCTCGAATGCAGCCGGCCACCTATGGAGACCACGTGCAGTCTGATGTCAGGAGCATGCCAGCTCCCTCTCTGTCAGGCTTGCCAAAGCTGGCAGTTCTGACTCCACCAGGAGCTGGAGCAGGCAGGTAATTTTCAGAAAAAGAGGAATTCATCCTGAACATAATGAAAGAGAGTGATCAGTGAAGTCAGCGAAGACTTCCCTCATTAGACTTTCCTACTGAGAGATGTTAGTTGTCAAAGTGGCTCAGACTATGACTAGCCGTACTTGAATTTAGGATGAAATATGTTGAGCATTTGAAGAAAAGTACCAAAATATAAAAAAGACAGTACTACTAGAGTATTCAGGAGATTCTCATTACCTAACTCAGACAACCTAGTCAGTTGTGGAGATTCAGTCTGACATTAAAGGTCCCACACTGATACTGAACCAGAGAAAAGTCTGTAACACAAAACTCATAGGGAGGTTTCTTCATAGACTCTTGAAAAAGTGATCTCATTACTGATGAATTATTAGGCTCATGCAGCTCTGATAATCATCATTACTGTGTGCAGGCTTTCTTTATGAATCTGAGGCCATCCTGGAAATACATCTGGTGAATTCAGGTCTGCAGGTGGAGAATAAATTAAATGATGTTGCTGTAGTCACTTGAAAAGTTTTTACTCATGTTTTATTTCTGAAAAAAATGCAGCATCATAAAAGCTCTCAAAATAAGAATAAGCATAGATGCCCAGTTGTAGGGAAAGCACTTTACCAACAGATAGTTGTACCGACAGAGAGCTTTTCAGCACACCAGATCAACATTTCCCCTCCTTCATCACAGGGGTTTCCGTTGTCAGAAAACACAGACTGCAAAGGCTTCTGCTTTTCTTGAAATTACAGCACACTTTCATTTCCATTCTCTCTCCCTCTGAGCGCCAAACAGATCTGACAGACAACATGGACCTTATGTTTATTACTGCAGTTACGCATTGTAAAAGATCTTGCACATGGCTGAGAAATGCATTTCATCTATTTCCTCCTGGATGAACACAGAGCCTTAACCATGTCATTTTTTCTCCTCAGAAAAAAGAAAGCAGACACAGGCAACTTCCAGGTGGGTGAGATTAAAAAAACACAGTGAATCTTAGAATAGATATAAATGTAGAAAAATGTTTAATTAAAGTCATCTTTACCCAGTAACTCCTCATTACTCACTCCAGCCTTGGGACGGCAAACCGTCATCTCCTAATGTTATTTCCAATAAGTGAAAGGCATGAGTCCATAAACCTGCTAAAATACAACAAAAGCTAAACTGTAAGTTCATCATCATATATTTTTACAGAAATAGGAACAGGTTTTATATTTCTTAAGAGAACCATTAAGAAATAAATGTCTCTTTCTTTGGCAGAGTTCATAATGAATCATTCTGCACACACAGATTTTCAACCTGAGTGGTGTTATTAAGTCCTACCTGCTAGCACCAATTTCTGCTAGAGTGCAGAAATTTTCAGACAAATACTGAATCTTGCATAAAATAGTTATTGTAGTTTGGTACTCTAGACTACAGTATTTTTGAAACAGATCTGTAGGACAGTCTCTGTGTAATAACATATCTACACCCTAGCATTTCAAAATCTTTATTGTCTCCCTCCTGCTATGTTTAGATTAGTGAAACCCTTTTTTTTTATTTAGGGTCTGTAAACTGACATTGGCAGCTGGTATCCAGGCTGGCCTTCCCAAGCTGTCAGATATTTGAACCACGTTTATGGCTTCCTATTTTGTAGCCTGTCTAACCGTAAGGCAAGGAGCTTTGTGTAGGGCTGTGTTTTCCAGACCTGACCTTCCCAAATGAGGAGCACTGTCAGGCTCATCTTTCAATCCTGTTCATTACATCCAGCTTGTACATTTGTTAACATTTCTTTTGAAGGATATTTTATTGACTACTGGGTTTCCATTACACTTCCCAGGAGTTGTTACTTACACATTAGACTGTTTTTCTACTGAGAGCAGCTAATATCCCATGTCTTTCACAAAAGTTTCTCCAGTATTCATGCCCATTCAATTTAGATGTTCATAAAAGTCTTGATAATTGCACTAAATGACTTGTGTGGCAGCAACCATTAATGTAGACGCTCTTTAGGAGAGGTGCTGATTCCTAAGGCACATTGCAGTCTCACTGCAAACTCCAGAACAGTTTCTGAATTCACACTTTGGCATAGCCCATGGCAGCATTAAGTGGACAATTAAGAGTCTAATATTTGAATGATCTTAGGAACTGGAACTGTTGAAACATGAAGAGATTTGTTTTGGTCTTTTTTCTACTATTTCAAAGATTATATTAAACATGCACACAGAAGGAAAAGACATCTGCTTCTGAAGTACAGCTTTTCTGCTGTGAAATGTGAGAGTTTATAGGAAAATAAGCAAGAGTCAGCGTATGATTTAAGTGAAGGAAGCCAGGGACCTTCACCTTCACCAGTACTCCCAGGTGTGCTCACTTCAAGTAGGTTTTTGAAAGGGTTTGAACATGCAAAGGACCTGACAGCTCCCAAGTTCACTACAGTGGGATTTCTGGTCTTGTAGGACTTCTAATAGGAAACATTTGTACCTTTAATAAAGGGTTACTAGGAACTTCAGCTCCCCCTTTCTCCTCCAAACCCCATCCCACCAACATGTACCATTTTTAATGACCCTTCTGTCCCCCATTTCATTTGCTCCTTTCTTTGATGTGCCTTATGTTCATACTTGATCCTGTGTTCATTTATCCAGTGTGCTAGTACCAAGCAAAGCCCTCCTGGATATTCCCCTTTAAATTTCTACAGTTGTTTCCTAAAACCCCACAGATGTTATCAGCATAGGGCCAGCCTCAGAAGTTACCAGCTCCACTTTCATTTGTTTTCCACCCTGGGCTCTGACAGCTGAATATTCCCTTTATTGTGTGTTTTGCCCAAGCCTTGCCCTTGGAGGGGTAGCAACTGAAAAACCAAGCAGACTAAAGCACAGCATTTTAATATCAAAAGGAGAAAACAAACAAACAAACAAACAACAAACAAAACAAACAATAGCACTTCCCCTCTTTGCTGTATTTCTGGATTTCTGGCACTTTGAATGAATATTTAAGTGAGCTTCATGAGGAAGCATTTGTTTTTTCTGCATGAACCACTTACTGCCTCATATCCTCCTCCATCATGAAAAATACCCTTTATGTCCTCTAAACCCTTTTAGACAGGAAAATAAATATGTCTTTAGACTAAAGCCTTACATGAAGACTAGTACAGTTCGATATTTTAGTGTTGCAGAGTTGCAAGAAGCATCAACAGGCCAGTCAAGACCGAACTTTCACAGGAACATTTCTTCTGTTTGCTTTCTTTCCTTTCCTTCTATGTCGCATGACTGTTTCAACATGAGAACATAGAAAATTACATTATTGTTTTGAATAAAATGTTACGAAGTTTTTTTAGTTCACGTTGTTTCTTTTTTTAAGTGATCACGTAAGTACACCAAAGCATAAATAATTGCTAAGCCAAGAGCTATTAGTTAACATCAGCTTGCATAATGAATAAAGGCTAATATGAAAAGTGAAAGGAGCCAAGTGACAAGTTGTAAATCTGGTTCTGACGTAAAAAGAGGTACAGTAAAAGCATGTGCGTAACCAGTACACACATTGCTTTCCACGCAATAATGATGTATCCTTTTTCTATTAATGCACTCTTTATTACCAGCAGATTAACACTTTTACAGCTAGGATATTTCAGATTACAGATGTTGAGAAAGTGTTTTCCTCTTCATAGAAAATTCCACGTGGATTTTGCATCAGAGTACAATAGTTCTGATCAGGTATCAAATTATCCTGGCTATTTAATCTAAGGACTGAAATATGTTCTACCAAAAAGAAAGCAGCTTAAAATCAAATAGATTCAGAGATATCAGCATGCATTGAATCATTAGAATATGTAGTATATATAACTTTTTGAAACCATGTACCTTTCCAAATAGTCTAAACACAGTTTGTTTTATGATTAGAAACTCAATTAGAAACTCAATGGACCTGGATTTGCCTCTCATTCTGGGAACTAAAAATAAAGGAACATTGCATTGAATTTCCTCAAATATTTGTTTAAATGTTTCAGCAAGATTGCTTATTTGTCTTTTCAATCATAGAATCATAGAATCATAGAATATCCTGAGTTGGAAGGGACACTTAAGGATCATCAAGTCCAACTCTTAACACCGCACAGGTCTACCCAAAAGTTCAGACCATGTGACTAAGTGCACAGTCCAATCTCTTCTTAAATTCAGACAGGCTCGGTGCAGTGACCACTTCCCTGGGGAGCCTGTTCCAGTGTGCAACCACCCTCTCTGTGAAGAACCCCCTCCTGATGTCAAGGCTAAATTTCCCCTGCCTCAGCTTAACCCCGTTCCCGCGGGTCCTGTCACTGGTGTTAATGGAGAAAAAGTCTCCTGCCTCTCGACACCCCCTTACGAGGAAGTTGTAGACTGTGATGAGGTCTCCCCTCAGCCTCCTCTTCTCCAGGCTGAACAGGCCCAGTGACCTCAGCCGTTCTTCGTACGTCTTTGTAATCTCTTGATACATTCTCTTAACAGCATCATCTTAATCTTTATTAACATTATTCTTTGTTAGTATTAGATAATATTACTGTGTCACCGAGACAATATATCTGCAGTCACAAAAGTTTGATCAGTTGCTGCTTGAGGTCCTCGTGCCGTGGGCTGGGCAAACTCCAGAGCATGGGACATGGTAACACTGGTGCTCTTGTTAGCATTTAACTGAGCAGCTTTTTCTCTGGATGGACTGTGTAAAGTTTTCTGCTACACATCCCACAATGTCTTACATGGTAACTGCTGAGAGTGTGCTGACACATACTGAGCCTGGGCCTTGTTAGCCAGGCACAGGAAGGCTGTATAGGATCAGCAGGCAGCCTGAGCTATGATGTACTCTTCACAGCAGTGTTCGCAGGGAGCACAGATCACAGGTAACACAGGTAGCATGTCTGCACTCATTGCCTGGTCTGCATTCATCTGGACCTCTAAAGAGCCCTGGTGATGAAAAAAATAATAAAAGGAGCAGTCGCTCCATAGGTATGTTTTAAATGTTGTAGTAATGTAGGAAATTAAATGTAGAGATATTTTCCCTCCTTTACAAGATCATAAATATCTTAAATCTAAACTAAGATATTCTGTAAGACTGGTTAACAAATATATGCATTTATATTGACTGAATGAAATGTGTGACTGAATAGTGTATAATTACATTCCTGAGGACTGTTTCCTGATAAATTCAAATATTCAGGAACAGGAGACTGAATCTAGAACAGGAAGAAGTCAGTGTTTAGGTAGGGGCAGGGGACATCATCTTCAGTTTAGCTAGAGAGTTAAATTTTATTTAAAATAAATAAATAAATAAATCTGAATTTTCTGCACAGTATTTTTTTGTGGAAGTTTAATTAAAAGCTTATTTCTAACTGCAAGCCACATGCAGAGTAGTGATACTCATTTGGAAATAATTTCTGATTAGCTATTTGGGAATAAAAACTGAAAGAAGAAAAGAAAGTAAAGAAGTAAAAGGCTCTTTTTTGCTAAAGCGAGATAAAACTTTTATCTGAAGAGTCTGTCATTCTTTCCTAAATCCACACCCACTTCTAGAAGATTTCGTAGTCATCCAAATGTGTTTTTTTGATCAGTTCTGCCAGGGGTTCAGGAGCAGTCAAAACCCCTCAAGTTTTTGGTGACTGCCACATCTTTGCTGCAGCCAGGAGCTGTGGCACAAGGCTCTGCAGAACCTCAGAGGTTTCTGTTCCTGCAGATGGAGCCTGTCCAGGAGGTGCTCTGGGATCGATTCCCACCACCAGCCCAAGGGCCTGCTCCCAGGTTGATGTGCAGGCAAGGTATGGCAAGCTGCGAGGCCTGCACTGAACGTGTTGAAGCTCTGTTGTGTTCTGCGTGCCCTGGGAGGCCAGCTCCAGCTGTGTACAGATATATACCAGAGATGACCATTCCTGACACAAGCAGCTTCTAATTAAAGATATTGATCATCTACCAAGCACATGTGGTCAGGCTCAATGAAGTGCCACTGAGGCCAGCCCAACTCTACACACAGTCTGTAGCCAGCTCACACTGATTAAATCACAGGGGTAGAAGTGAAATGAGGTAAGAGCCAGCAAGTGAGCGCGAGTGCTAGGAAAAAAAAAAAAAAAAAAAAAAAAAAAAAGAACATACTTAAATCCAACAAATAGATAAACAAAAAGACCATGGAGGCAGATTCGTCTGCTATTGAACTTATCAGAGATCCCCATCAGACTCTGCAGGAGCATAAAACCAGGAGAACCTACTCTGTTATGGGCCCAGGTATGCCTTGATAACCACATCAGAGCAGGGCTAAACATCAACACCAGAGTTGTACATTGCACAATATTTCAAAGCTCTCAGGCAAATAGAGAGTTCCCAGAGGGAGAGAGCCCTTTCTTAGTAAGCCTTCTCTTCATCCCATATTCTCTGCCAAACGATGTGGCAGGTAAGCTAAATAGCAATTGCTCCTTGGTTTTTAATGACATTTGATGAGCCATTTCACAGGTTGATGCTAGTATCACAGAAACATAAGGTTTGAAGGTTTTGCGGTAGGGTGGGACCAACCTATCTCATCCCTCATTCACTCTCTCCTGGCACTTCCCAGTCTCCTGACAGGAGCTTGTCCTCATGGCCTCCTGTCAAAGGCCCCATCTCACCACTGGGTCTCATCCAGCTCTCCCTCTACCAGCTAAAAAAAAGGGCAGTATGAAATGTCAACAGTTCCTAAAGAAATGGTTAATTATTTCATCTTTCTAGCATTATGTTTGCATTAAACTTTTGGAGACCGAATAAGATTTGCCATTTTTGGATATACTGCAACATAATCATTATCACTTCTGCTTTGGCCATGTAGATAAGGTTCTAGTGTATTAGATATAGCCTGTGCAAATGAACATTTATGGTATCCTTTAATTTTCTGAGGATTATATTACTGAGCAGTAACTTGAAAAAAAAAAAAAAAAAAGAGTCCTTTTCTACTAAAAAGCCAGCTGTAAAATCCCAGTTCTCAAATATACAGTTCTAAATTTTTAATTTTACAGAACATAGTCTTATCCAAGCTAAATGTATTATTGATACTATCACACACAATCTAAAGAATTAGCCACCTAAAAGGAGATAGGAAAAAAACATTTACTTCTAATGTGTTTCTGAAAAATGCTCATATAGAGGTGCATGTACTTTAAATGATCATTTTGTTTATTTCTGCCCATTCTAAAAAGAAATTACCATGTGATCACAGAAGGGAGAACAGTGTCTCTAGATTGCATACACTGTTCCTCTTGATGCAACAGAAAAAAGTAAAGCCCTTTGTCTTGAATAAATGTATATGAGTGTTCACATCAGTTAACACCTTTTTCTGAACAAGTGAATACACACAGAAAATCCAGTGAAATAACATGCCCTAATCTGCATTCAGAAAGTTGACATTCAGTGGCAGGCAGTGTGTTTGCCTTGTTTGTTCCTCACTGCTATTGTAGGTGGCAGTATTTTGCTAAAAACTAGTGAGATTTATTCTCAGCTAGATGGATTCACTGATGAACCCCACCAAGACCTGAACATAGCCCCTCTGGGAATTTGGTCTGGATAAATTCCATATGAAGAAATAGAGGCTCTCACCTGGATGTAAGAACATCTGAAGAACTAGAGAGAGGCAAAGAAAGCACATTGAAAGTATCATTGCTTTTCCACAACTTCTTTATGTTGGGAATATTTCTCATATTCAGAAGGGAGAATGTATTTTGAATTATGTAAAGCAGATTGACCTGAGGAAATAAAATTCCATGTCCAAAAACTCACGCAAGGATCTTGAAATGATTCCGAAACAGACTACTTTCTTTGCAAGTAATGCCCATTATTCCCCATGCAGGTGTTGTGGCATGAAGAGACAACCATTCAGTTTCAGAGAATCTGTTCAGAAAGAAGATCAGCTAGATTTGTCACTGCATTTTGGGGGGTTAAATGGTAATACCTGCATGTAAGAGCTTATCTCACTCTTCAATGATATAAGATGGAGTCAAGGGCTGAAGCCCTGCTGCATGCAACCCTTTTAGACTAGCAGCGTGTGCTCAGTTTTCCAGAGGAGGTATGGCTGCAATGACAAGGAAATTGATGTGTGGAGATGATAATCTCATTTAAGGCATCTTTCTCAGACACTTTTGAAAGTATTCCACATATCCCCAGCATCCTGCAGTGCACAGGTTGAAAAAAAAAACTGTTCTGGATCTCTCACTCTTCTTGCTGGAGTGCCATCCTGTTTCCCAGCAGGTAGCACAAGCTCAATATTCACAAAGAAAGAGAAAAAGAAAGCTGGGACAAGCCCCTTTCCCTGTGTACTGCTTATTCTATTTTGCATTTTTCCTTTTGGAGGCACACAGATCTGGTTGTGGGGCTAAACAAGCAGGAACTATCCCAGTAAAAATTGCCTCTACTTACAGGGATACAACAGTAAATTTCTGATGGGTTGTTGGGTGGAGAGTGGTTAAGCAGATGTTTGGGAGATGAAAGATGAAATGAAGGACAACCAAAACAGAGAAAGAAAACCGTGACCGGAGGTGAAGTTAAACAGCAGCGGTCAAAGGCTAATGTTCCAGGAGCTGTTCAGGATTTAACCAGAACTTGTGGAGATGCTGGAATAAGTGTTTTTTTTTTCTCTTTGATTTAGACAGCTTTGCATTTCTTCCATAATAACATCAGTGCATACCCAGTGATGTCACAGTGTTTATAGGAGTCTACTAGTTTCTGAGGTAATAACAATCACAGTAAATTTAGTTCCTTCTAACCCAATTACCCCACTCTCTCCCTTTTTATGTCCCAAAGGTGAACACTGTCTAAGAAAGGTGGCAGCATCCTTCTCTACCAGCTAATCAAAATACAAGAAAATAAGCATATTTCCTTGTATTTATCCTTTCTTCTAACTTGTTCTGCCAGCCTGCAACTCAGTGGGAGGCACAACAGATCCTTATCACCTCCTTTAGTTATCATCATCCAGTAATGCCAGCCCACCAGCTGTCATTTATCAACAGTTTCATGGAACAAAACCAAGTCAGGCTTTTATCTCTTCAAACAGGTCACATCACTGGTGTTTGTACAACAACTTCCAATGCATTTCCTTAAATGTCTGCTCTTAAGCTGCGTGAACTGTCCCTGGAAAGCATATTTCAATTTCATGTGTATGTAATAACTAGTAAAAAAAAAAATAGACAACCTCCATAAAACAATTCCAGTGAGTACAAATAGCACTAAGAATACAAGATACATAAGCACATGCGTCTGCTATTACTGTGACTGATTAGGACAGCTGAAATAAATTAATATACGTATTGAATTAATGTTTATCATTTTCTGGAGTTTTATTTTGCTTCCTTATTTGCTGGGTCTCTGTTTTCATGAGAAGCCTTCCCCACAGACAAAACACATTCATTTAATAGGTAAGCAGTTAAACATTTCCAGCAGCTTCAGAGACAGTCCAAAACAATAAAAAAGAATATACTTAATCTGGATATGCACATTTCATAAATTTCTCCAGGGCAGTGCATTCCCACTGCAGTGTTTTGCCAGTTTAAATGTCAGCACAGCTGTCTTTATCTTGCCTTCTGGGTACTAGTGTTCTTCCTAATATTTCAGGGGGGAAATCAAAAGAGGAACTTTGGTGCAAATCGTTTTAGGTTTTAAATGAAAAGAGAAGTCCAGGACTTGCACTCAGTTAATGAAGCTTTACACTTATTTGTAGGTCATTTGTGGAAGGAACCTTATTCCTCAGGCTTCTGAATGAACCTTTTAGGTCTGCTAGCACCAATAAGGTTGTCACACACATAAAATTTGGAAAAAAAAAAAAAAAAAAAAAAAGAAAGAAAAAAGAAAAAAGAAAAAAGAATTATTTTGTGCTACTATCAAGACTCTTAAAACATTTTGTTTTATTCTACATATATTTACCTGATGCCATCAGACAGCTTTTCCATATTTCTTCCCTTAAGCATTCTGGGAATTCCTTTTATGAATGTTGTACTAGGTGGTTTTTTTTGACATCTCTCATTTCCCAGATTGTCTTTTCAAATACTCTAGTCTACAAAAGCTTTTTGCAGTTACTACAATATATTTTTCTTCCAAATAAATACTGAAAAAAACAGTCTGATTACCAAATTTAGAAGTTAGCAGAGATCCAGTAGGGTAAATGGAAAAATGCACATTTATTCTAGTTAAAGATCCAACCATGAGCTATTTGTTGATATGAAGCCTTCTTTCTCAATGTGTTGCCTTGCAAATAGTAAGCACACAACAGCATTTCATAAGAAACACAGATGGCATTTTGGGTCACTGTAGTGCCATCTACTCCATAACTGCCTGGCCTCTAGATGGATGCACTTTGTGGAACAGACTCAGTAACCAGGACATTCAGTCTTGGTGAGTGCAAAAGATTTTATGGCTCTTTTACTAATACATGCCACCATTTGAAGTTTGCACAGAAATTATTCTGACAGATAACTATGCCACATATATTTTAAGGTTAAGGGAACCTGTTTGGTAGTGATGATTTTGTGCTATGAAGCCTGTGAACTTCAGTAGGACGTGGTGTCATGTGAATTTCAGTAGGGAACAGGCTGTCCAGAGAGGTTGTGGAGTCTCCCTTCTTGGAGATCTTCAGAAGCTGCTTGGGCATGGTCCTGGGCAACCTGTTCTGGGTGGCCCTGCTTGAGTAGGGGGTTGGACCAGATGGCCTCCAGAGGTCCTTTCCCCCACAACCTTTCTGAGATGCTGTGACATGGAGGTTTGAGAAAGCACTGGAAGAGATCTCTTTTGCTACTGATTTCTGCATAATAGCAGCACTTCCTCTGTTGATTTTTCAGACTCTTCTCTGTCCTGGGGATATTTTAGGATGCATCAAAGCAGCTCCGGCCCAACCGGAAGACACTGTCACATTAGGGAAATATCTGCAGCTTTTTGCCTCATTGTTCTCTCTATTGCAGCCGCAAAGGACAGCATGGAAGAGATGGTTTAGTGACATAATTTTGTCTTTCTAGGAACCAGTAGCTGTCTAATAGACAGACCATAGAGATCAGAGTAATTCTGAGCATGAGGGAAGTCTAAAAATTGGCTATCATTATACTACTGCAGCACACCAAGAGAGCTGCAGTTATTGCCAAGACATTCCTGACACACGCAAGAGCTTATTTTGGAGACCACGTTATTAAGCCTGAACTTGTAAGTTATTGCGCAGCAAGGGAACAGCATTGGGAAACTAATATATTGCTAGCTCACAGTTAATCACAAAGGTCTTCAGTAGCAACACTTTATGTGCCTCCTAAAGCCTACCTTGAGTAAATGAATATAGACAGAGGCACTTGTTAGTCAGGCAATACTAAATTAAAGTAAAAATAATTGATTCATTTTCAGGATGTGTGAGGCTGTTCTTAATATTTTATAGTATGAAAAGACCAGCTTTTTTTAAAAAAAAGCTTTATTCTAAATTGCACATATTGATTGTGATGAGGGATTTTCCAAAGCAAAAAGAGGAGCAGGGCTAACAGAGCCTTCAGATCTGCATTCCCTGTACCCTTTTCACACTCCTGACCCCCAGCTCCACCGGTGCCCACAATGCTCAGCAGTGAGATGCAGGATGGAGGACAGCTGCACCACCTCTACGCTGGGTGTGCCTCATTCTAGCAGGGCGTGGGGGTGCTCCAGCCTTCAGCCAGGAAGAGGGAGGTCTGCATGGTGAAGAGCTCTTCTTTTCATCTTGTTGCTGGGGTGAATGGATTCAATTGCCATCAACCTCCTGGAAAACTTTGAGCCAGCTTTGCTCATAAGACTCCTATGCAGTCAGGAATGAACCCGCTTGACTTCTTGTATATCTTGAGATAAATCAAGGTGAAATTCATTAATTTCACGTATCTAGGTAACACAAATTCAAGCATGTGGGCTTGCTCTTGCTCACTTTCTTCTCCCTTTTAATTACTCCTCTCACATCACAGTATTGGCACTTTAAAACACAAAGTTATTCCTTCTTTTTGTGGGTATTGTTGATGTGCCAGTACCTTGTATTTGTCAGGAGGAGTGACTTGAGATCAGAAAAGTATGAATCTCTTCTGCAGATGTTATAAGTTTTCTGAAATGTTCCTTTTAGGGAGAGAAAAATGAAGACACAAGGGATACACAGCTTTCTTTCTTCAGAGTCAGATCTGCCACAGACAGTAGTCAGTCAACTGTCAGAAAATGTTTTGATTAAGAAATCTGGATAGGCCATTATTTGGGTAGGAAACTGTTTACAGAATATAGATCATAACACAGAAATCATTTTTTACAACTGAATAAGCAACTCCTTTCTTTGTCCCAAATCTAGACTCTAATAAAAAAACTACAGAGGTAATATATCTATATATTTATCTGCTGACTGCTTACACAATGAATAAGTAAAATCAATTACTCAGAACTGGTTGTAATGTTTGGTTAATTGTACATACATTGCTAATCCAGAAAGAGATAAAAACACTTACAGAACAGTGTTGTATTACTTTCTTGCATTTCTGCTAGATAAGTGACCGCTATGAGTTTGGGAAGATTTAAGATTACATATTCAGTTCAAATGTTAAGTGAAATTCATGAAGAATTAAATGAAGAGCCATTTTCAAGATTTCATTTTTGTGTTTAGTTTTGCATCAGTGCTTTGAAATGGATCTGTCTTCCATTATACAAATAACTTTTTTGAGTATAATTGTGGTCCATTTTTTGGTTCTGTAGAAACAAGAAGGAGGGGAATGAAATTTTATCTGCAAAAGAGAGGTTTATTTGGGAACAATGGCCATAGACATTTGAAATCTAGACAGTGCAATAAGGAAAGCACAGGTTTTATCATGAAAGGTCTTAAAGTAAGGCATTGAACAAAAGTTAATTTCAGAGCAATTCTGCTTCAGTTTTTCAATCTCAGTGGAGAGTGTACAGCACTTCAGGGATTCTCCTCTTCTCCTTAAACATCACTTCTAGACGGAGAGGTATTAATCTGGGGTGTTGTGCTGTGAGCTGTTCAGAACGACAACCATTTAGGAAAAGTCCTCAAGAATACTTCAGTGAACAGCTCTGGAACTACAGCTGAAATCAGAGAGAAAGAGGTGAAATAGACTTGGAAATCTTTAAGATATCTGATTAATTTCTGATACTGCCCAAACCAGCAAATAGAAAAAATATGGTATAAGAGAAGCTGGGACAGGTCCTATTATGTTTATCTCTATACATACCATGCTTTTCTATAATAGTAATGTAAGCTGATTTTATCATTTTTTACAATATATTCAGTATGTGACTTTTCATACTGATGGCATGGGAAACCATGGTCTTCTTTGGCTGGAAGAAATATAGTTCTGTGATTATTTCTTATGTTTCCACTCTATTTCTGTAAGTCTGTCACAATAACTCTAAGGAGAATAATTCAGTAGTTTTTATTTATTTATTTATCTATTTATTTATTTTAAATCCACCAAGCCCCGACACCTTTGTAAAGCTCTGTATTTTCTGGAATTGAAAATAAATAAATAAATAAATACAATTCTTTGTGTTTTCCCTTTTGATTCCTGACAGAAGAAAAAGTGCAATTAGATATGCTTGACTATATGCCTATCTACAAGACCTGAGTTCAGGATGATCTGTCAGAGTCTAACCTGTAGGGATAGTGAACTGGGTATTAGGGGTGAGGGAAGTTATCAATACTGGCACTGCTAACAGTTAACCATATCCATATTTATATTTCACCTCTTCTCAGTCCCAGGACTGTTGTACTTCAACATCCTCCTGTTCATATTGGCAAGTGATTCTTCAGAAAAATGGCACATAAATCCATGTTGAACTAGCTAAACAGAAATGTTTAAGAGCAGAGAGCTTTCAAAAGGTTTGTGACATTTATTGCTCCCTTTAGTATGGGGATCAGAGATGTCATTTGGTCTCCTCTAAGTCCAAATGTCATATATGAAAAACAGAAAACCAATCTGTACTTTATTCACTGTGCAACAAATATAATCCCAAGGTCCTGCAATGGTTTTATTGGGTTATCAGAGTATTCCAATGGGACATTAGGAATGTAAATGTTTATTGTCTCTCGTGCTTATCACATCATCTTAGGAGTTTTAAGGGACCCTCTGCTATTTAGGCTTTACTCTGCAGATATATCACCAAGAGCTATTGCTAGCCATATCCAGGTTTGTCCTTGAATGAAGAGTTAAGAATATGATGGGGAAAAGACAACAACAACAAAAGCAAGAAAATTGCAGTCCCTGGTACTCCATAAATACAAAGTCAGTTAGAAACAAAAGTGCAGCTGTGGAAGCAAACAAGGATTACGTTTCAGCTGTTTTGGAGCTGAGACAATTACGGATGGGTTATCCTGTGAAAATGGTTAAGAGCTAGTCTGAAAACCAAGAAGATGAGGAAAAGGAGAGGAAAGTTCCTGGTCAACCTGGGGTTATATGCTGTTAGAGCCATAGATGTGAATCTTGGATCTGAAAAAAATGTCTTTAAGACGTTAGGCTGAAAGAGTTGGAATTCTGTCTGTGTTCATTTCTGAGTTTTCTTTTGACAAGGAATTAGTTCAAGGATTTTTTTCTAACTGAGAAGTGACTAGAAATTTTAACCAGAGTTTCTCTATTGGATGTTACTTACTCAAATAAGCCCTACATAGTCATCATTCAAAACTGATGTAAAATCCACCTCTAGAGGTTTAGAACTTGCTCAAAATGTGGGGAGAAACATTTCTTGAAAAGTTCCCCTTTCTTTTGGAAACCCACCTGAAAACCCAATTCTACATAAGTTCTAACAGAAACTTCCCTTTCTTATAATTTTCTGACCTTGTCTCCTAACACTGATGGAAAGCAGCTGGATGATCCGAAGCTGCTGGAGCAAATCCCTCTCTTCCCAGAGGGCAATGCCTGCCTGAGAACCCTAAAACTGCTGGGAGCCCCCTGCCCTTTTATGCTATCTGAGAGCCACCAAATCCTCTGTCTCCACAGTTGGGTGCTGACAGCTCAGGACAGCTGAATCACTGCAGAAAGTCTCAGATGTTGGTGCCCAAGGACTCGTCCATCTGTACTATTGTATGTAGGCATGATAAATCCAAATGTAGCATTAAGAAAATGTTTTCTTTTAACAAAGCATGAAAGCTACATTTACTCAGACATCCTTAATTAGAGCAGCTGCCACTAAAATAAGTGCTTTGACTAGAAAAATAAAGAGAGATGCTGTGCCTTTTGCTCTGCTCAACCCACTTGAATGTGGCCAAAATGTAAGACAAATATATTAATTGAATTCATGTTTTACAGAATCAAATCTATTCAGCTGTTGAGTACTCTCAGCCCTGAATAATGGCTCTATTAATTACTACCCAGAATCCTCTACTTAGAGCCACAGCTGTTTTTCCATTTTGCAGACATTTTTCACAAATTACCAACCTACCTAAATTAATAAAAAACTAAGTGTATCTGACATTAGCTGGAAAGAGTTTCAGCACATAAGCTTGTGTGATTCCCACATTTGCTAATGTACAAAATTCAAGCAACTTTACAATCAGCTTTCGTTTCTTAATAAAGTCACCCAAATATTGAAAATCACAGCCTGGATGTCTCTTATGGGGTGGGGGAGATGCATGGACAAGCAGCTGCCATTTTGTGGATCTTTTGGCACATATACCCAATATGTTCCCTAATCACTTTTTGCACTTCACAGTAGCGTTATATACATGTATATCTGCCCAGAAGGATTGTTACCTACCAGGAAGCTCAGATAGTAAGGTTTTCAGAAATCTTTAAGTGAAATTTGGGAAGGAGAAGACTTCATTGGGAAAACAATGGGTGGTGTATACTGCCAGCTACCAGCGCCCAGCAAAGGAACAGCGAAGAAACAGGGAGCGATGGCATGTAGAAGAGGATTTCATCAACATTTAATGTGTTGGTTTGTTTTTTTTTTTTTTCCCACAGAATAATGTAGATACAAAAGTGACAGAAGAGAAATGTTCTTTCTGCCTGTAATGCTGCGGTACTTCTCTCCTGAATGAGGAATAGGATTTCTGCTTTGGACCAAGTGGCAGTGATCCACCAGTAATGAGTATGTTGTGCAAAGCATCACCTTGACTCCTTCCAGCCTCCACAGCAGCCACCCATCTGGTTCCACTGTCACCTTCCCATCTTTGAATAAAAAAATTACATGAAGGAGAAAAATACATAAATTCATTAATTTCCCCTTCCATCCCTTCTGTTTCACTCTAGCTCAATTTAGAACATCAACAATGTACCTTTTAGGTTATCTTGAACATATTCTTAAGTAGAAGGCTTATTTATTCTCTTGTACTGCTGAGCACTCTCCCAGTCTATCTCATTGTTCTTTCCAGGAATTGAAGGTACTCTTCAAAGATGAAGGTTCCCCCTTTTTTGTTGTTGTTATTGTTTTCCTCTTGATACGCTCATTTTCTTGATTAGAGAAAATTGGCCTTTTCCCTTCAGTGTCTTTCCAGAATACCATTTTCTAATTAGATTTACAGCAGCTTTCTGATGTGCTTTATATCATGCCAGTTTAATCCCGTGGGATTTTTAGGTGACACAGTGCCCAGAGGGTACTTGCGTTTCCAACACGTGCCTGGACCATTCTGTTTTTCTTCTCAGGCAATTGGAGAGGGCAGTAAGGATGAGTGAATCAATTGGAGATCGTTGTGAACTAGCTATAACATAACTAGCTGTAAACTTGTCTGCAGTTTTTCCCATAAAGTCCTTTAAAAAGCAACAATGATTACAACTAGGAAATACCTTGGACATACTGTATGATGGGAACCTTTTTGTTATTTTATGTTATTGAAATCTAAAAGATAGAGTTATTACACACACACAAAAAAAGTCTATTTTAAAAAGGATAAAAACATTATCATAGATATCCTTAAAGTAATCTCTGTAGTGTTCCCTCAAAACTTTTAAGCCATTTTCCTTTATTTAATGTTTATATTTTCCTTTCTATTTTTTTCTGTCTAAGGATAATTGATTTTGAATCAGGCTTGGTTTATTGACCCAGGACAATATTTCACTATGGAACATGCAATTCTATGGAATTCATGCCTTCGTCATGAATTTGTATGCAGTCCTTACAGAAGGGTTGCATATGCCCATATGCATATGTAGAAATTTGTTTTCTTTCAGGAAAAAAATAAATAATTTCCCCAGGCAAACAAAATCTACATTGGTTGTGGGGAAACTTCATGTTGTCTCTTTTACTATAATTTTTTCCTTTACCATGTAAATGTTTGTTCTGAAAGTTGTCATCTGTTACCACCACTCACTTCCCCTGCCATTTGCAAATGACATAGATTTCTGAAGCTTTCTTAGAAAAAGTCCATATCTTGAAAAACTCTTGAAGAATTCTGCAAACAGAAGATGTTTCAATAAACATAGAAGACCTTTCTGGTGATTTTATTCCAACAGGTCTTCTAACTATTGCTAGAAGATCTAACTATTGCTTGTTCAAATTTAAAGCCACCTGAAACAGGGATATTGTATTTCAATGTTGATTATAAAATAACTAACACATTTTGAAGCAATATATTAAGTCTCGGACATGAAGAGAGATGTTTCCTCAAGCTTACACACAGCTGATTTGAAGTGCTGAAAAACCTTTCTGCAATTAGGCAGAAGTCACAGAAAGCTCCAAAAAAGTCCCATTATGACAGCAATGGAGATGTCAGAAGTGATATAACTAACAACTAAAGAATGACAAGTCAGAGAACCAGAAAAAATATCATAAAAAAGATTAGGATGTATTGATGGCACTTAAAGGAGAAACATGAAAAGCATACATGCACAATACATTACTTAGCATCCCCCCTTTTCTTTTTAAAATTAAACTTTTCCACCAAAAAAAGATTACTTTAAAGAACTATTATAATGCTATTCTTTGTTAAATACAATGGGCTTTGATTGCCCAGCCCTTTCCACACTTTTTTACTTCTAGCTTCATCAGGTACTGGAATATACTTAGCACTCTGTGCAAACACACCGGTTTTATTGAATACCTACCATGTTAAGTGACAGCCTCAATCATACCAGACAAAAATGGAGTGAAGTTTGCATTAATGGAATACATTAAACATACCATGGCGTTCATTCATTGAAGAAATATTTGCATAATTGCCCTAAATTAGAGGCATTTAAATTTAAACGATTTACTAAAAGATTAAAAGGAGTTTTTATTCTCAATTGTATATAATCCTTTATTGTATGTCACACAGGACTTCTCTATTTCTTGTCAAGGTATTAAATTGACAGTAACTTTTCTACCTGAGTTTTCTGGGACACTTTTTGATACTGAGGTACGTTAATCTGGATACTTGTGGTGGTTTTACTCAGCTCGGCAGCCAAGATCCACCACAAACACTCTCACTCTTCATCCTCAGAGAAAAAAAAAGGAGAAAATAGAATGGAGAGGGCTCAAGGGTTGAGATAAGGACAGGGAGTTCATTCACCAGTTATCGTCATAGGCCTCAGCTTAGGGAGATTCATATAATTTATTGCCTACTGCTAACAGGCTAGAGCGATGAGAAACTGACTGGGGTCAGTCCCTGTCGCTTCATCTCTGCTGCTCCTTCACAGTCACTCTGCCCCTGCTCTCCACAGGGCGCAGGGGAACGGCTGCTGCGTGCCTGGTACACATCCTGCCCTCCTGCTGCACTGAACTGGGGGTCTTCAGGGCTGGTTCTCACTGCTTGCTCTCCCAGCTGCTGTTGCACAGCATTTTTTTCCCCCCCTTCCTTAATTCTGCTCTCCCAGAACCCCAACCACCATCTCTCACTGGCTCGGCTCTGGCCAGTATCAGGTCCCTTTTGGAGGGGCAGGAGCTGGCTCTGGTCTGACATGGGGCAGCTGCTGGGCTCTGCTCACAGAGGTCACTTCTGCTGGTGGATGAGTACACATGATTACTGAGAACGGATATGGAAGAAGTTGGGAAATCTTTCTAGCTAGGAAGAGTAAGAGTTTTAGCAATGGCTGCAACTTATCTTATTTCATGTTGCATTCAGACAAAATTGGGCATCAGCCTACTGCTTCAACATCAGCCTGTTAGATGGAACACCTTGTACTAGACTGCCATGCAGGACATGTCACAGAAAAGGTACAGCATCCAAACTGGACCACCAGCCAGTTCACCAGTCTGGATACATGAAGAAGAAGGACCCTATGATATGTTATGACAAATAACCTACATGCTAATTTACACATGATAACATGATCTGTTCATTTACAACTCTGTGCAACACCAGTAAAAATGAAAATAAACATAACTTTGGCTTCTAGGATCTGTTAATCTCTCATTTTTTTCATCACAGAAGTTTACTGGATTTCACTAAAGATCTCAGAAAGTCTTCAGGGAAAAACAAATCCTTCTACTTAATGTAGATTTTTTTTTTTTTTCTTTTGGTTAACATGAAGCAAAGCAGAAATAATGTCACTACTTTTGATTAAATTTCCCCTAATTTAAACCAGTGTATCTGATAGCAGATATTGGGCAATGCTGTAATTATGCATGCTTTTTAAACATCTTCAAATTTGTAAAATTTGTCTTCTATTTCTGTCCTGCTGACAAGAAAACTTTCCACCTATGTACCTGGGTGAAAATGGTGTTCTCTGCAGTAGTAAAAAAAGATTTTCACTGTATAGTATGAATGCTCTTATAACTAATCCATGTTGCATGTGATTAATTCTGTGACATATTAACAATTCAATTCTAATCATACTATGTACCACGAGAGATTAAATGATTAAATATAGATAAGAAAACAGTCTTTATGTGGATTGTTTATGCCTACAATGCAGAATGACACAGTAAGAAAACTAATTTTTTTTCTAGAAGGTAAAAATCCTTCAAATACTTTTTTTTTTTTCATCAAAATATTTGTTTTGTTCTTTCTTAGGAGAAAAAGCACATTATGATCCTATTGTCTAGTGAATGACAAATCAGAATATTCTTTAACTCTAAGAAGCAGCACAGTGCAAAAAGAAAAACACGATGTGAAAAGCACAATGTTATAGAACTGTTACAATGCTATGGGGAAAACCTTATGCTCATATGATTGTTTTGAAGCTTTGCTTCTTTTACATCACTTTTCACTGACTATGGCTTATCAAAGTCAAGAACAGTCTTGATCTATTCCCTGGTTTTATCCTGGTAATAGATGAGTGGAAAAGGATCAGATCTGCTAATTATTAATTTCCAAAAATATTTTGGTTAATTTTGAATTAATTAATTCATTTGTGAATGTTGTGATTTGTGTTCCTAATCAATTGAGAAACAAACACAGAAGACTTCCTGCAGTACAATGTGAATTGCAGACTGTTTACTAAACTCAAATGGTCTGGAACATAAATAAACTAATATATTTGCTTTCAAATTAAGGCAATTTGGTAAATTAAATATCAACACTTTTAACAAGAAATTTACTGACTTTTACTCCAATATGCAGAGTATTGTAATACTGATGACTTCTGCATGATCTCAGCAAAACAGAGACATAACTTGACTGTGTTGCTCCAGCTTTCAGCTTAGCTCTCAGAAATAATGAAGTACCCTGGAGATGGAGTGCCATGGTTCAGGGAATAGATGAATTAGATTTTCATAATCAAATGGAGATTATGTTTTACTTCTACTTTTATGCTATTTGTTTGGTCTTAAGCCATCTGTCATTTACCATTCAGAATGAATTTAAAATGTGATATAAACTCATAAACATATAGAGTATGAATAGAAATTAGGAATTTTCCTCTTCAGTGAGAAATAAAGAAAAAAAAATATTTTCTTTTTCTTGCTACACTGAACACTTTGAGTTCCATCCTTCACCTTCCTTCACAGAACTATTACAGCCAGGAATGATGAAAAGAAAACATAGACATGCATGTCAACATCAAATACAACTGTCCATGTGCTTCCTCACTAAAAGTCTGCATAACTTCCTAAATGCCTACTGATCAGTGGGGTATGTCAGAATATGTCACTACTTTGAAGGAAACATGAATTGTCAAGACTATTTTACCCTAGCAGAAACCAGAAATCTCATTTACCAGTCCCCTAACACACAAAATTATCAGGTATAGCAAAATGGAAATATTAGTCAACAGAATGCAACAAAAAAGATATTTTCAACAAAGCAGGCTCTTCTGTAATACCTTCTGCATGTTACATGCTGATAGTAAGGTATTCACATAATTACAGAATGGTTGAGACTGGGAGGGATATCTGGAGGTCATCTGGTCCAAGCCCTCCTTGCTCAAGCAAGGACACCTAGAGCAGGTTGCCCTATTAGATTCCATATATGCTGGATGCCAGTTGGTTCACTGTGACTTAAAACACCGTAAACTGTCACTGCGTTTGCAAGAACAATAAACATAAAAGGCAACAATTCTAAACTGTAAGAGGAAAAAAAAATAAATTGCTGGTAGAAATCAGCTACTGACCCACTACAGGTTAGATGTTCCTCTCATGTGGTCATTCAGTCTCTGACACAAGTTAATTGAATGCTAATTTTGAAATTACAAACAATAGGAGGAAGAGCACCTGATATTCCCATGGCTTCCATTGAAACACAAAAGTTGCGCTTTGTTCATTGTTACTTTTGCTCCAGTCATGAACAGCACTGAAAGTGACAAAGAACACAATCAGAAACCTAGGCAAATTAATTTATCTAATATCCAACAAACTGATTATTCTGAAGATTTTCGACAGAAGACCTGGCAGTAGATTGACAACCCAACATTATATCACCAAATACTATAGCACTAACAAAGAAATGAGAAATGAAATGATAATGCGGGGTGAATCATCCAACTAGCAAATACTGACAGCTTTTCCTGCCTATCAGACCAAAAGAAAACATCACAGTTACACCTAAGATGCAAGCTCTGACATTTCATTTGACACAAGCCTAGAACTGCTAACCACGGCACAGACTGCTGTGGACAGGTCTTCATATTTTCTGATTCCCAGTCTAAATTACGGCTACATTCTGCCACACATCTGTAATCAGCATTTAAATTACATGGCTATCTCACCAAAAAATACTTAAATTCCACGCTATCTGGCTACAGTCCTGTAATACAATTGCTACCACCATCTTCCATACATATGACTTTGGAACCTCTGGAACTGAAAGAAGCATAAGAGCCAAGACATTAATTTGTGGATGGGTAAGTTAAAATCTTAAATGCTTAGTGACAAAGTAGACGACAAAAGAAAAAGAGATTCTCAGTCACTGCTCTGGTTACCATTCGTTAACAGAAACAATGAAAATAAAACCTGAAAACAACAACAAAATCAAACAACTGAGACACAAAATGAAAATATCCTCACAGGATAATGGACTGATTTAGGTTGGAAGGGACCTCAGAAAATCACCAAATCCCAACTCCTGATCAAAGGAGGGCAAACTTTGATGCTAAAGTGGGTTGCACAGAGCTTTGTCCTATCAAATTCTGAATATTTCCAAGGATGGAAATTCCATAACACAATGAATGAAACAGAGTCTCAAAGACCCATGCCCTAATGCATCTCATTGAATGTACAAATCTGTGTTTTGGACTTTCAGACTTTTAAAAAATTATCTTGAACAATTTTTAGATCTTCAGAAACATCTTCAAACATGAAAAAGTGAAACGTAATTGAAATAGACTTCCCTGGGGAACATGCCAAATCTGTAAAAAATGTCTTTTTTTCCCAATGAAAATTTTCAACTGACTCAAATTCACATAACTTATTGTCTGTACTTACATTCCTTCATACAGTTGAGAATTACTAAAGGCCTATGTGGACCATTTGGATTTCAATGTGCAAAGGAGACCAAAAGAGATGGTTTACTGGTTGAAATGGGAAAACTGTTTTTTCTTTCTTTTCTGCTTTCATGATGGAAATTTGGGGGTTCCTTCACCAGCACATTTGCATATTTTTCACCAATGATGCAAAGCATGTTAAAAGTTGGCTTACAGACACTGTCTTAACTATAGAGGTGGAAAGGCAAGAATAAAATGGCAGAATCTATTTTTAGTATTTCTTTGTCACAGAAAGTTTAAAATCTCCTAGCCTGTGAGTTAAGTAACACAAATAAACTGACCAGCTGCTTTTTCCATTAAAGAGATCTTCTTTATTCTCTGAATTGTTTGTAGAAAACTTAATAGCAGAAAACAATGGAAACTGTTAACTGGATTGTAGTGCTTAACTCTAATAATCATGTTTTCTTAATGATAGAGAGCAAATAGGCAACGTGCAAATGTGGATCTCAGGCACTTTATTTTGCCAAACCGAATATTGATTTTTATGAGTCCTATAGAAAATTCATTATTATAGTCATGAGACACCTTTGAATTTTTAATGTTTGCCCATACAAAGAAAACAGACATTAGAGCAGCTGGGGAGGAGAGAGGGAGATAGAGACAGTGAGTGATGATTTATGTGAAACTCTCATTCCCTGTGTTTAAGAACAATGAACTCTTAAAAGTTACAACAGTACAAGGCAGACACATGTTCTACATTTATTAGCTGTCATGGTAGCATTATTGTTCATTGCTTTTTTCCCTCATCTCTTTTGGTCTATTTTCATCCATTGTTCAAAAACAAAACCAACAACCAAACAAACAAAAATCAGCAATAAAACAAACAAGTAAACAAGAAAGTTTTCTTGAGTGCTCTTCATGTAACTTTCAACCCATTGAAACAACAGCCTTGTTCATACATTATTCTGTTTTTATTACTTAATCCCTTTAGTTTCATCATTTTTGCTGATCTCCTCTTAACATTCCTCTAGCTTGCAAATATATTAACAGAAATGAATGTCCAAAAGTGAAAACACTGTTTCTGCTATAGTTTTCTACTTCACACTAAGCCTTATCATGCTTTCTTGATTAGTACAAAGATTATACGCACTGGTCTTAAAGACATGGAGAGAAGTGAACTGTTGTGCTTGAAGGATTAGCATATTTATTTTGTTCTCTTCAAAATGGTTCCTTCAATGTCACCATCACCTGTTTAGTTCATTGGTATCTTTTATTTACTTTTGCCACCAAACCCTAGATCTTCTCCATCAAATCTTTCCCTATCATACCATGTTTCTGTCCCAACCCTGCCCTCTATGTGTCTCTCTACCAAATAAAAAATGTTCTACATGAAGAGAAGGCTTAGTAAATCCAATGGGTATTACTTTCTCTGCTGTCTCTGGCCACAACTCACCACTGATGCAGCATACTTCCTAGCACACATAACCAGTAGGTCCATAGGTCCATAGGTCCAGCTTCCTCTTGAATTCCCTCTCCTTCCTTTGGGTGGGAGAGAGAAGACCTATCCTGAGCTCTCAACAACTAACTTCTGTGCTGGGACATGGGGGAAGATGGGAACCAGGCACTGCCAAGCACTCAGAAATTTGGAAATGGATTCAGAAATTGATTCTGACCATTTCTACTCTTCAATTATTTTCTCTTGGTCTCTGCTTGCACATAAAATCTGGTCTAGTGCTACATTATTAATAATACCAGAAAATGAAGTGAGATTAGTAATAGACTCAGCAGAAAGCTGCAAATTTTCAAAGTTGTGTAAAGGACCTCAGAGGACATCTCTGACTGATGTTCAGTAGACCTCTGCACTCTCACAAATATCCAATTAAAGACTTTGAAGATGCATTTTGTATTTTTCTCTGCAATGGAGACTTTATGAGTGACCAGATTTCATTGTGGAAATTGTGGTCCTCCTTTTGCCATATATGAGTAACCAAACACTGCAAGAGAGGATATTTCAAAACTATAAAAGCACGTCCCTCACATGCACTCACAGGAGTCCTCTATGATTTGATAAACAATGTTTTTGCAAACCATGTATGAAGGGACAAAGAAGTATGAGCATGTGTATATTTGTGTGGGTATAAATTCTATGGACATACTTTCAAGTATGCATGTTGCATGTTGGATGACCTGTGTTTTGTTTTGCTTGGAAAAGTACTTGGAGTTTGTTGCATTGTGAAAGCCAAGCAGGATATGATGTGCTATCTTCCTGATAGAGTTTGGTTTCTGGACCAGATGGAAACTTTCCTATAGAGTCCTTCAGTACTCTTAACTAAAACTGTGAGGCCCCATTTCAACCTCATATCTGTATTCTTCTGGGTTATGAACAGTGTGGAAGGGGTAGAAGTAGATGTTAAAGCAGCTGCTGTGAGCTGAAGTCTGCAGGCTCCCCTTAACTGGACATCTTGGAAAAATACAGATCCTATATATATATTTTTTTTCTTTTCCCTCCTTTGCTGAGCTTTGTTTAATTGTAAATATATGTGTGTATAAATATATATAACTTTTTTGCTATATTTTTATTTTCCATTTAGACTATTTTGTGAAATTTAACATAATCATCAATCAGGAGAATATTTTTTCTTTAGGTTTAGTTGGTACATTCAAGGATTACCTATAGGCTAAGTTTATAAATGTTGCTGTTCAAATTAAATTAAAATACAAAAACTATAGAGAGACTAATAAATAAAAATGGCCTGGGTTTGAAAAGTGAAGTTGATGCCTCCAGTGAAATCAATTCTTCCCCTTCTCTGCAAACATTGCAAACTTAATTATGTTTAATCTTGAATATGCAATTCTAATTTCATCCCCAGTGGTACATCCTATAAGGTGGTTCAAATCAATGAAAGACAGCAGTATAAAACCAGAAAAATTGCAATTAGTAATAGATGCTTCTTTTTTTTTTTTTTTTTTTTTTTTTTTTTTAATGTTTTCTCCATTAGATATGGCAAGGTTTTGGGGTTGTTCTGTTGGGGTTGTTGATGTTTTGTGATATATATTTTTTTAATCTCCCTGTTTGTTAGCATCTTGAGCTTGCTCAGTTGATTAATTTATTGCAGTTTATTCCATTCTCCACCCCTGGATAACATAGAGCCTTCCTCCTGGCTATGCTGATTCTACTGTACACGTTGTTTTTTCTATTCTGGTAATGAAGAGGTTTTGATAAGCCTAAGGATAGGCCATGACTGCAGGGCATACTATCCCTGTTGAAAATAATAGAGGGCTTGAAAACAGGGTGCTTTTTTTTTCAGTTCTGAATTTGTATCAGCAAACTTTAATGTAAACAGTGTTTGGAAACACTTGTTTTGACTTTAACTTAATTATATTTAGCTTATCTATGTTTATCAATTAGACAAGATAAAATTCATGGCTAGTCCCATTAGCAAGGGAGTCCTTTTGGAGAAAAGTTAACAAAGAATTACTGATTATAACATGAAATTATTACTTCAGGGCAAGGTTAGTTGTGGAAAGACTCAGTGAAAGTGTTTGTATGTCATCAAATCATTATCTGCACCAAGTCTCTATGTTTAAACATTCATATGAAGTCTGAGCTGTTCTCCAACACTGATATCATTAACCCAGACCTCATTTACCAGGCCTTCTGCCTTCTTCATAAACTCTGTAGGCAATTCCTTCCCAATTTAATCTGTTTTTCAGTGCTTGTACATGCCCAGAAACTTTTCCAGTACATTTTTATCACAAGGATGCACTGCTCTCGATACTTTTGCTGATAAGAAGATTTTCTTTTGAAGAAGTACCAGGTCTGGTCTATCTGACATACTGAGGGACTGTTGGCCCTTGAAGGACTTGCTTCCTAAGGCCTGTTTGCAGATTTTGCATTTTTGTTCAAAACTTCAGAGAGAGTTATTGCCAATTCTAATTTTATTTCAAAGCATCGGGTAATTGCTAAATGATTTTCTGTAAGATTTTAGTATATATAGTGTTTGAGGTGTCATATTGAATGGGCTTACCATTACAGAAAGGGTAGTTTTCATATTAGGTAAGTTTGCATGTTATATTTGATAGCATCTTTAGATATTTAGAGAACTGTCATCGTTTGTTTAAAGTCTTTTTTTTTTTTTTTTTAACTTATATGGCAAACTATAAAGTAGGCTACTAGTCATTTTTGTCTTCATATATTATTGTTTAAGTCTTGTTTTTTTGTTTGTTGTTGTTGGTTTTTTTTTTTTTTGGTTTGTTTTTTTAACAGATTTTTTTTTTTTTTGGTGTGTTATGATTGTAGCAGGATTTGCAAGAGAATCATTGCTCCTTGGAATTTTGCAATATACTGTTGCCATTTTTATGATATTCCTGGCATCTGGAAAGTCAAAAGATGATGGTGATTAGGGATCTTGCAAGTGAAATCAGCGAAAATGTTGAGGATGTCAGGTTAGTATCCTAGGTATAGCAGGGATTTTGTGGGCTTTTATGTGTTCCTTCTGAATATTCATTTAGTTACGAGCCATGAAATCTATAGTAGTCCAGAATCATATTTATTTAGCTTCTTCCAGCAGCTCTAATAAAGTCCTTGACAGTAATGTAGGCTATAGTTATGTTGCATAGTAAATACTACATAGTCCTAAAATGTATGTTTGTAGTTGTTTTCTTTTTTTACCCTAAGAACAATAACTACTTTTTAAATGTTGTAAGAATATATTAAATATAAGCATAATGATGTTTTTTGTATTTATGCCAAAAGCATAGCCTTGCACAAACCTAATCTAATAAACAAGAAAAAAATAATTGTCTCCACTGCTGATTCTCATTAAACAGGGATAAAATTAAAAAGTATGTTAATATAATGTACCCTGTAATAGATTCCACTACATAGCCTGTCTCCACCTACAGCATCACTTTTTTCTGCTTTCACCTATTACTAATTCATTATGATGAGCAAAGGAATTAGAGATTTTCCCGTTACCTGTAATTATAACGAACAGCAGTGATTACATGTCTCCCTTCTGTAGCTGTCCTTGAGATGATTATGTGCCAGGGTTTCCAAAGGACCAGCAGCTCCTTTTCAACTACTTAAAGCTGTGTTTTAGAGTGTAATGCATGTAATTGTAACCAAAGTTTCTTTCTTTCCTCTAATACCATGCTAAGTTTCCTGCATTCAATTCTTTTCAGTAAAAGCTTTTACACTAGTTTTGATGTCTTTTAACATTCTCTACATTTTATTTTCTTATGACATGCAATATTCTTGCAGGGTCCTTTCACTGTGCAGTCATCCCTCAATAGTATACAGGGAAAGAACCTCACTGACGCTTTTACGAGGATCAACTCCCATGAGTATGCATCAGAATTAACAGTCCACTCGAAGCTGTAAGGGAACTGCCCATGTGAAACATCTGTGTGTCTTCTGAGCATCACTTTGTGAAAGAAATGGTGACGATCAGGTAGGTGGCTATCTGCTCCAGGCTGTAGCCGTGCTGCCAAACCTCAGTGCCTCTCAGACCTGCCAGTTGAATTGCTTGGGTGGTTGATCCTTTGACTTTTAGTCAGAATAAGCTGTTGGGGCTTAAGCTCTTTAAACAGAGTATCTTTATTACAAAGTAATTTTGCAAATAATCCCAAGCAATATAGCTTTGGCAGGAGGATTTACTCTGAGAATCAGGTTAATTAGCAGCTGCAGGCATACAGTGTTTAAAGGCACTAGGAACTGTATAGCCCTGCCTGTTTATTCAATCCCAGAGAGCAACTTGTGACAGCTGTTAGAAAAAGCCTCCAGCAAACTGTTTTTGACCACTGATGCCTTTTCACCTAAAAGATGTACAATGCAAAGTAACAAGACACACAGCTCCATATCTTCAGTCCCTGCCACCCCCTTTCCTCTGACTCCACCAACGATTTTCTGCAGATTTGCCCTTCTCTCACCTCTCATGTGTTTAATACCACTTTAAAAAAGACACCCAAACCTGAGAGCTTAGATTACCCAAGAGATCCAGCCCTATCAAGCTGACTGTCCTGGTGGTGGGCCACAGTGGAAATGGATGTTTTAGAGGAAATAGGAGCAAGTTCCCAGGATGTGCTTCAACAAAGCACTTGACTAAATCTGTGTTTCCCGGGAATGTTCTGGTTTTACTGAAGTGCAATTTTCTAATATATTTATATGTACTTATAAAGCATTGGAATACTTTTTATCCATTTCTATTTGGCCATTAGATGTTCCTGCCCTCATCTTCATCTCTTTTCCCCTCTCCTGTTTCAGGGAGCTATGCAGGGTTGTCAGAACATCTGCCCTTGTTTCTCAAGCGCCAGGAAATATGCCTGAGGATTACAGATATGGTGAAAGTTGTTGGAGTTTTGATCCAACAGTCTCTGCTCAATGCCGTTATTACTTTCTTTAGAAAATGCTTTTATTCTGGGGGAGGGGATTTTTTTTTTTTTCCGAAATATGCTTTTCAAATAGCTCCTATATTAGTCTTCAATCTGCACTTATAAATGGACTACGAATATGTTAGTTAAGAATCTGCAAAAGATTTCTTAGCTAAAGGTTATATACTCACATATAATCCAGTTATTGCAAAATACTGAAATGAGTAATGTTAATAAAAAAGATACAGTAGTGTCAAGCTTAGAGTGAAAAAAGCATTCTCAGAGATGTCAGCAATACAGTATTTCTAGAAATGTCAAGCTTTCTTCCGGAACAAATGTATCCTTCTAAGGTGATATACTTTTGGAACAAGAATCCACTTAAAAATACAATGATAGTTTCACAACAATTTTAATTCCAGTTCTAAGCTCTCTCTCTCTCTCCCTCCCTCTCTCCCTCTCTCTCTCCACACCCCCCCAAACCCCCTCCCACCCCAACCCTTTTTCCAGAAGGATCCACAGTTTTCTTCAGCACATCACAACCACAGGTATCAAACCTGAACCAAAAAGAAGTAAGTTCTCAACTTAGGGTAGGAGTGCAATACCTTAATTCTGAAATCAAATGAACCAAGATATAGAATTTCCTGCAATGTGTCAGCTTAGTAAAAAGTGCAATTCCTGCAGTGTATGCATAGAAGTGAACACATAACTCATTAGGATTTCCCACTCAGGAGTCATGCTGGATTAGACAGCACAAAACTTATGCTGTTAGTGTGGAGAAACCCCACTGGCCAGAAAATGGAGGTATTTACAATATATTCAAAGATTGCTTGACTTGGTTATGTTAATTTTAGAAAAAAATAAATAAAATAAAATTCACACACACCCATATATATATAAAGCACTATATTACATTTCTTCTGATGAATACTAGCCTTTCTTTATGGCCTAGTGGTAACAGTAGTAAGTAAAAGAGACAAATGTTTTATTAGGAAGGACAATTCATTCACTCATGTTCACTAACCCTAATGTCTTTAACACTTTCTGTTTCTTTGCCTGCATCTGGAAATAAAATATCTCTAGCCCTAGCCTTGATGGAACAAAACATGTAGGGAAAGAATTGAAAAGATATACTAAATTTGATGGCCTGCCCAAGAGTGATATCTTTTAAAAATATCACCAGTTTTGGCTTATATAATGCCTGTAGTAATTTTGAGTACCTCTGCATTGTCAGAACTTGTTCTGTATCTCATTCCCAACCAGTAGGGCATTCTGCAGACAGTATTTATTTATTTGTCTTAATTTTCAAATTCTGGATTTATCAGAGTCATGGTAAAAATGACAAATACATTTGTGAGCTGTAAGCTTCATGTTGCCTTATGAGGAAGAAATTTAGTGAGTCAAAACAATGATTTTAAAGGAAATATTCAAACAGAAACAGGCCTTATTATATATATATATATATTACATCTAAAAATGTCTTTTGGTTTGACTCAAAAAGAACTGTATAAGAGTGTTGGGTTTTGTTGTTTGTTTTGTTTTCAAAGGGGGGGGGGGGGGAGAGAGAGAAGGAAAATGGTCTTATGAACAGTGTCAGAGTTCAGTCTACCCTGTTAAACATAACCTGAGTATCACACCATCCCCCAAAGACCTGTTTCTCCCTTCACAAAGGTAGCTTCTGTTTCCACTATAACACCATCTACAGAGAGCCTTCCCTCCACAGTTGCTTCTTCTGTTTCTCTCAGAAACATAAACATAAGACAACCTTATTTGTTCCACAAAAGACAAATGTACTCAACGTGCAAGTAATTTCACCAAGTGCAAGCTGCAGGTGCGCTTTCATATGAAACTATTGCCACATCTCCAACAATTAAAAAAGGCAAAGTATGAAAGATAGCATGCAGTTAATAAGCAGGAATACAGAGCCTTTAGGGTGTATTTGATTATCTTTAAACTACAGCTAATCTCGTTGATGTTGCAGCATTTGTGATTAATATTATAGGTGTTAATGAAGTGTGGGCTTCTTTAATACTTTTAATACAATGAAAGGCTTAATGTGGATACTGCGATTACACTCAGAGGTAAAAGCTTCTGAGTTCTGACAGCTGGTGGCAGGCATTTAAGGCCCTGATTAAATGAATTTAAATATATATTTATATATATAAACTACACATACATTGTTATGTTTCTTCAGCAGTTTTGCTTTGATTTAGGGACCTAAGAAATACTGGTATTTTTCCCAGTTAAAGCACAGCCACAAAGCTCTGTTTAAGCAACTGTGTGATGAAACAAAATTGCAGAAACAGCCAGACTGCAGCATTACACAGTGTCTGCAGGTGTACACGTAATTGCTCCTTCACTATATGTTGTCAGAAGTGATACCTGAGTCTATCAATAGGAGTCATATTTTCTGAGTCACAGTCAGAGCTCTAGATCATAAAAACACCTCAGGATGTGTAAGTCCCATGGAGTATGGTGAGTTAATTCACTCAAATGGACTAACTTCCAAATCTGCTTGGAAAGGGAGACATTTATGACCATAGGCCTTCCTGTAAATATCTAAACAATTGTTTGTCTTTCTTGTTATAGTCTCAGGCCCTAAATTTGCTTTCCTAGTTGTCCTAAATGTTGCACACTGGAACAGCCACAAATTCCTAGCCTGATTTTCAAAAAATGTGCAAAAAATTGTATTCAACAGAACTTGAATCAATATCCAAGAGTTGAAGGTATCAGGCCCTCTCCTGCATGTTTCTGAGGTAAACCATTGATGGCATATGAGAAAACATGCTGGAGCTTTGGAAAATGGAGAGGGTGAGAGCTACTTGGGATGATTTCAAAGCAAAAATAACTGCTAATTCTTCTCTTGCTTTGGGTCACATGTGTCACAGACCACCTGGAAACATCACTTGAAGGAATCAGTTCAATGACCACATGTGAAAACTCTGCTCTCATGGAAACCCAGGCATTATGCTTCTCCATATCCCTTTTCTACCATGTCTGCTATCCTTTTTTAAAACTTAGCAGCAGCCAGATGCAATGAAATACCTTTCCATTCCTAGAGCCCTATACTTGAGCACAGTCTCTGTGTTTTGTATTTGACTTGAGTAAAAGGAGCTTTGTTACCGTTTCTGTTTAATGAACTCCTGCCACTGGGTTTTCCTCTACTTCTCTTTTATTTTGAAATAGTTTGGCTTTGGTACAGGAAATTTTACGGATTTTTAACCTTGACTGCCCGGTATACATATGTGGAACTCATTCAATCTGATTAGGCAAGTCTGACTACACACAACAATGTCTTACAAGGCTGTATTCCGACTCACAAGGTTGACAGTGAGAGCACCATCATGTTTTACAGGCACTAATTAAAGACTGTGCAGCTTCATTAGTTTGGGGACAGGTTTGTTTCTGTTAAATATATTGCAATTATACCAATATTATAGGATGGACTTGGAAAGAAAGCTGCAACTTGTATGGTTGAGAGCTTGTACATATTTTGTAAGAGTTTAATGAAAGCATTACAGCTAAATCACTTTCTCAGCTAAAAAGTTTTATAAATTAAAGGTGCTAAGCAAACAGAATTTTGGTGAATTTTATGTGATGTTGTGCTAAGACATCCATTGGTAAGATACTCCTACTCTCAAAGGATACAAAATGCTGAATAATTATTCTCTTTTAATTTTTATTGTCACTAAAGTTTTATGTTCGGATAAACATAGATGTAGAAAGAGGGTGGCAGGGACTGAAGATATGGAGCTGTGTGCAATTCCAAGTGTTCCATCAATGCAAAACAAACAAACAAAATTGCAGATTCCAATAGCATCTGAGAATTTCCATGCTAGAAGACACTGCCTTCAAAATTCTTGATTTCTGGAGCATCTCTATACCCAGCAGGTGCAAAATGTTCTAAAGGGTCTTTGCTTGGATCTCATTGAGAGAGAGTCAAATTCAGCAACAAGACCAGGTGAAGTTATTATACCTATTCACAGTGACTTCCAGAAACAACCAGAAAAGCTCATGAGCTTCAGGTGGGAAGAAGAAAAGTGAAGTAGCAGAAGATAGAGATGAACTCTGCTAATCTGTAGTTTTGGGACCAGAGAGCTAACACATGCTACAGGGTAGGGAAGAACCTCATAAACTGAGGTCATTACCTGTAATGACTCAAAAAAGTCTTCAGGAACCTTAAATTTTATTAATAAAGAACAACTCTACAATAAAATACAATAAAGACCATTGTGTGTATTTAGAAGGTTATTGAATTTCTCAGATTCTCATGTCTGCCCATACCTAGTGGCACAGCAGGACAGTAGAGGAAGGCAGATACATTCTCCTCCCTTGCCGTCATTTCCTCCTAAATCTGTTGTTGCTTTTAAGGTTTCAGTTCCCATTTCACCTTAAACAGGAATCATGGCATGTTAAAATGTTATGTTATTCCCCTCCATAAATTCTTAGAAGTTTTCCATTACCATATATACAATGGGTTGGAATGAGAGGCTACAGCCATGTTGCACTGCACTTTTCCCCTTACAGCTATTATGGTTATTTCTGCTCTTGCACCTCCCTGTTTGGTAATAGGCAAAGGGGAAAATGACACAATTTCTGTCTAGACAGGAAAATTTCCTTTGGAAACTGCAATTGTATTTTTAAAGTTTGAATTGACTAGCTAATGCGCTAGTCCAACTATATAAATGAAAATGAAGACATACTTATTCAACATCATCAGAACAGATAAAGTTATCAAAAGTTTCTCTATTAGTACAGACAATTATAGTATCAGTTCTTCAGTTGATTCACTGTTTTGATTTTCCTCAACAGTTTTGAATCCAATATACACCATGGAAATATTATTTTTCTTAAATGATCAAGGAGCAATAACAAGCTTTTTTACTTAATATAGACTGTGAGAATTTCCAAGTTAAGTTTTGATATAATGGTTTGCATTAAAAGGATTATTTTTCACTCCATTCTAGAAGGTCACTTCCTTGGACTTCAGGAAACCTATCAGACTGCAAGAACTCAATGTGAGAAGTTTCTTAGGTAAATTGGCTAAAGTAAAATTTATGTTCTGTCGCATTTGAATGTACCAATGCAAGAGTGCTGCTTAAAGTCACAGAGTGGAGCTACTAGAACTTTATTTTATTTTTTTCTGAGTTGAGTGAACAACTAATTGTCAGGAGAAATTATTAGCAGGCTGCAGTATATCATTTTATCTTAGGTGTTTTGCCTTTGAAGTTAAACTGCTTACTACAATTATACTTTAAGACTCCTGCAATGATTATTCATGGATCTTTCCTATTATTACACTGAATCATCAAAGGAAAAACAGTTAGATTGATTTCTGAAAAAGATGAGTTTTTCTCAAATATAAGTTTCAAAAGCAGAATGAAAAGTACAATTTTTTCTTTGTATGGAAGCAAAGATATCAGCAATACATGGATAATTATGTTCTAACATCAGAGTTCTTTTGTGTATAAAGAATAACCTTTTACAAGCAATGCATAGGGAGTTAAATATATTAATCACATCATTCTTTCTAATGAGACTTGTCCATATTTCTCCCTGTGTGCTGCAGTGCGTTTATTCCGCCAGGACCCAGCTCAAAGGCTTTCTGCTAAAGGCAGAACTGCACCAGGTAGGAAATGCAAAATGGAGAGACTGGCTTTAGCTGCATCAAAGAGAACATGAATTTTACCGTGTTTAATAGAGACTAGATGAAAGGGAGAAACATTATTGCCATGCAACATTCTCTTCTTCCTAATTATTGTCATAGCATAGAGATGAATTGCACTATATTGGGCAACTCTTATTGATATGGAAAAGATCGTTTAGGTATTCTTTACATAATTGCACAACAAATAAAGCAGAACCAAGAGACTTTTTTAAAACAGTTTCTGTGAAACCCATTATAATGAATTCTGAACAAAAAGCAGAGAGGATCTCTTTTGCACTTTCAAAACAGATTTTCCTTCTAAAAATTGGGGATTATTGGACCAACCTAGTGGGCCAAGTTGAAACCAGGGTAGGACTAAAACTGCTGATGTTATACAGCAGTTAAGATTCAAAACTATGTCACATTTCGATGCATTACTCAAAATTTGTATCAGGAACAGAATCACACTGTCCAAAAGGAGCCTGGAAATATGTGTTGGAATTACAATTTTAACTGTGCTGTTGCTACTGGTCTTCTGAAATAAAGCAAGAGATCACCAAAGAGAAAAATTAATTTCTCATAGTAAGGCTTTGTGATGCATCTCATTCTCATTTTTTTCAAAAGACTTAACAAATCCAAACATAGAAAACCCAATGCTAAATGTATCAGAATTTCCTAAAAACTTATACATTCTTTATCATTGCATGGAAATTAACCACCAATTTGCAAATATTACAAAATCTCATAAAATCTCCTAAATTCTTATAATACCAAGAGTGTCTTAATTAACCAAAGCTCTTCAGTTTATACATAGTATACTTCTATATTCTGAACTCATGCTTTTGGACCAGAAAGGACTCCAGTGGACCAGCCTGCACTTTCAACACTCAGTCCAAAGCTGTTTCAAGAAGTAGATTGCCTTTGCCCATATGGTTCTCTCTTTCACCCTCTTATGTGCCTCTTTCACAATTAAAGAACTGTCAGAGAGGATCTAATAATGCTTCTGGTTTTAGCCAACTGATTCCTGCAGTATCACACATGGGATATCCATATTGCACAAAATGTCAGGGGACTTACCTGGCATTCAGTCAAGCTATGCAAATCATAGGAATGTGGTAGTAGCAAAGCAGGAGAGCCTTGGAGTAAACAAAGCTGGGAAATACCTGGTCAAAGGAAGAGTGGGAGATTTCAAGGCCCATTCACATTACAAGGTGATTCTGAAATCTTCAGTGCAAGCAAAAAGAGGTGTGCTCTCTGACATTTTTTTCCTCCCTGTAAATGAGAAATTTGGCTGGGGAACAAATAAGAAGTGAGGGCTTGATTATGGGTAATTAGTTATCTGTGAAAAGTAGCAAACTTTATTCTTCACTCCCCTTCTGTTGCTGCCAGCCATTTGAGATGAAATAAATCAAGACAAATAATAAAGGCAATGTCAACAATGTGGTATTTTGTCATCTTAATTGCCTATGTTTCCTGTGCTCTGGCTTATTTACATTTGTCCCAATATATTCAGAAAACTTTTTTTCATAAGTGTCAGCCTCCCCACACAGGCAATGTTTCCACAAGCAAATAGCTATGCTGCAGGTCTTAGCCTGCAGTATTGAAAGAGCAAAAGAGAGCTGTGTTGTCCACAATTGCTCAGTGACACAAAATAAAACGATCTTGTCACATATGCTCTTCATCAGCTGTTTATTGGATGCTATTCAAGCTGCTACAAAAAGGAACCAGGTAATGTACCAGAGAAGGTAAAGCTCTGTTTTCTAAGGATAAGAAGGCTATTCTGACCATGACTTCACATGGGTTGCTTAGTGGGGAGCTTGTCAAATATTCCTCATGTTTACAGGAAATGGATTACATTCACTACCTAAATTTGCTCCATTTCCTCAGATCATCACTCAAATTCTTTCTCTCAGCTGTGTCCATTCTCAAGAGGAAGATTTCCAATTTTAGATTACTTTGCTTATATGTTCCAGGATTCTCCAACAAGACCCATTCTGTATCAATTCAGCTATCTTTACAACAAGCATTGAAGTTCACAATTAATGTAATAAATAGATGAATGTTTTTGTAATTAAAACTTCCTATGAATTGATTTACTCTCAAAGACCAACTTCAGTGACTTTAAGAAACTAATCCTGTAATGGCAAAATTGCAAATTAAATGGGATAACCCACAAATACCTGAATGTGGGCTGTCACCGATCTGAGAAAGAAGTAAATCAATACAAACTTTTTTGGGGAACTTTTAATGACTTTGTAATATTTTGGTTGTTCTGATCTAACCATTAACTAAGGAAATTTTATTTGGAAAACATTTGATAGGAGGTTTTTATAATTTATAATAGGAGGTTTTTATAACCACTTTGGCAAATTTTGCACGCTGGATATGATTCCAAGACTGCTATTCATTTTTCTTTCTTAACCTGTTGTCACAAAGCCAGTACAATTGCGAGTGTTCAACACAGACTTTTTCCTTTCTCTATGCTCTCTTCTAGCTTGAACTGTTTGAAATGACTCCTCTTTGAATTCAGTGTCATATTCAAATGAGAAAACAAAATTTGGGTATACATTTATTTTACATTCACTTTAATTCCCATTCCATGTGCTTTTCACAGCTGCTCATTTTATTGCATTGCTTTTCCAAATGAAAACTGCAGCTGCTCCAGCCTTGCAAGCTGTATAATACGTGCTGCATGAGCCTGTTTCAGAAGACCATTCCAGAGACTCAATGGTTATTGTTTTCCTCATTTCCCACCTCTAGTCAGGAAATCGAATGTTTAGGTTTAAGTTGCAAATGCAGTCTGAAAGAGAAGTAGTAGAGTATATGCAGCAAAACTGAATCCAATTACAACTTCAGTTAGTATGTACACCTCTGATTCTTGGTATTTTTATTTTTTTTTCCTAATGTGATTGACAGCTACATCTCCTGGGATGGTGTTGTGAAGTCAGTGTACTTGACAATAATCTTTAGGTTCAACCCTTCCAGTGTATCTGGCAATAATCCTCCTCATTGCCACCAAATTCACAAGCTGCATGCCAGAATATTTTTTTTTTCTCACTGTTGAGCAAACTTCTAGAAACACTTGCCAAAGGATTCTGCCAAGTCTTTGTAGTACTGCCAGTACTGCCAGCACTACTCTTCAGTCCTCCCAGATGGTCATGACCCAGGTACATGCAGCACGGATCAGTCTAGGAGCACTGACTGATTAACTTCTTTTGGCTGTGGAGCCACTGGGGAAGACTTTGAAACATCCTAGAAAAAAACCCTGTCATACAGCACTGAGACCAGCTCTGCATCATCAGCTTCAAAGTAGCACTATTTTGATGGCTTGATCAAGAAAATAAACTTCATAAACACCTATTTGGAGTGGTTCTATTGAAATGTTTATGCCCCAAAGTATGAATTTCCACATCTTGTTCTTTAGGGACCTAACACAGGAGAGCACATAGCTGACTAATGTGGCAGTTTTTGTGCACTTGCAGGGACTGAAGTTGTCACAGGATAGAAACTGTTTTGGTTTGGTTTGGTTTGTTTTCCAGTTATAAAAGCTATACATGAATAAATAAATAAAAATCTTAATTATTTGCAAGTTTTGGTAGTAAGAAGTTGGTTGCAAACAGTAGATGATCCCTAGCACTCTGTTTTTGACTCTTCTATTTTACTTTCCTGAATCACTATAATATGGATAACATCAGAATCGGTGTTGGTTTGCTGCCAGAAACTTAGGATCCTGCATTAGCTTTTCACTGGAGTCCACTGTTTTACCCCAGCACAAAGAGCAGAATGAAGGGAAAAAAAAAGCTGCCACTGCTTTTTTAAACTTTTCTCATTTTTCTTTATGACAGCAAGAGATGATAACTAAGGCTGTAGAAACCAGGACAATTAAAACATTTTGTTTCTTGACCTTAATTTTGCCTTTTCTGATTCTGTAAAATATTGCAAATCTTTGGCCTTTGCTTTTATTGTAAAATACCACACACTTCAGCTTTCTATTTACTTTTACAAATAAAGACTGTTATAGTTACTGTGACCTTCAGAAGCATCTTTGCTGTGGAAGAGTTGTTCTGTTAAAAAAATAATGCATGTAATTAAAAAAAAAAACACTCTTCTCTTTTCAATTAGTGAAAATTAAAAAATTGCTTTTCATATGCAGGAAAATTCTTCCAGGTTCATTGCAAAACGTTGATGCAATTTATTAATCAAATGCATTAACAACACTAATTGCTGAATACACATTTACTTGATAAGGTTGATTAAATGTTTTAAATTCTCTCCATGCCTATTTATTTTTATACAGAGGAAGATTGTCTCCCAGGATTTCACATTTATTTTATCACCATCGGTTCTGTCTTACTGTTTTTTCACCATGATTTTTGACAAAAGACCCAGTCCAGTTAAATGTTGAAGCCTTCAGTTTCAGGTGCTTTAATAAACACCTGCAGTCCTGAAAAGGTGATTAGCTTCTTCTCAAGATGGAAGTGCAACATATGAAGTGTGAACTGTTTAATGAGTTATAACACAATATATTTATTTTAAATATTCCCCAACTAGCTCCTTTAATACAATAGAACAAACCAGAATTGAATAAAATTGAATCAAAACAAAACAAAACAAACAAACAAACAAACAAACAAATACAGTGGCCTACTAACAGCCACTGTTATACCTATAAGTACCAAACTCCTCTTGCCTTTATATTTTAAGATAAGCTCCATCTATTTGGTTGGGTGTATTTAATTTTCTATCTGCAGTTCAGTTTTTGCCCTTAGCCTTCAAGATTCTTGTGCAAATAGTTAAGGTTTACAATTAAAACTTAGAAGTAATCCCTTCCAGAAACGACAGCTCATAGAGAAAATAAATGTATTTTGAAAGTGAGAGAAAGCTCCAAAAGTCTGTCTACTAAATTGCAAAGCCCAGAAGACATTGCTATAATACAGCTCAAACACCCACCCGCTGAACAGGGTGAGCATTCCATTGTGCACTTTGCTTATGGATTTGTCTATAATCTGTCACCACTGATGTCTTGAAGCAACTTGCCAAAGAAAATGGGAGAAATCATTATGCCACTCATTATGAATAATTACCTGTTTGTAAGAAACATTCATTTGTGACAGCCATAGATTTATTTTTTTCTCACATGCTCAGAACTCAATAAAATGTTGCTCTCCTTCATTGGTCATCTGCTTTGCTGTGGTGGTTATTAAATATGATTATCTACTTGATGTGTTTTTTTTCTCAAGTGCCTAAATGGGTGGGTTAATCAAAAACAAACTCCATTTATTTCCTGCTTTTCTCCACCAAAATGTTTTGTTTTTTATTCATCCAACTGTACTTTCTCAAGGTTTATCCCACTGACTGCCAACGAAGTCTAAATCAGTATCATGAGCTCATGGGACATCTCCAGGATGTCCAGACACACCCCAACTACCCTCTGCATTGAGTACCTCTAGGAAAAACAATGATCCCACAAGCTTTAACGGTAGTTCAGGACCTGCTTTGTTCCCAGCTCTCTTCTGTATGGCATATCACAGTGATTTAGCAGGGTGTCTGCAGATCACATTTGCACCAGCACTTGCTGAAGCCTGTGGACTGATGAAGGGTAGGGCTTCCAGAGAGCTCTGGCAGAGGCAAGAAAACCCATTGCCCCATTATTTGTAACTCCACAGATGGGTCTCTTTCCTCGTAGCTCCTTCATTGATACTAGTCACAATGTCACAGTGACAACATTGCAGATTGCCCCCAGGTCTTTCCATCAGCTGCTAATGCTCTTTCCAAGAGCTCTTGAATCCCAAGGCCCTGGAGGAAACTACTTTCTGGTGCTCAAAGACAGCAAAGCTGCACACAGAGCAGGGGCAAGGTCATGGGGATGGAGGGAGTGTGTTGTGATTTTCCCAACAGATCCAGATAAATTTTAAATAATTACAAATTTTCTGTTTTGTTTCTATTGCTGGGAAACTCATGATATTACCAGCCTTCCACGTTATTCTCATGGATATTCTTGAGCACAGAAAAGTAGTTTTCATTGCCTTTCCTAGAAAGAGCACTTCATTCTTCAACATACCTTTCAGTAGGTATCCTTCATGGCCAGCTGAACTCATCCTGATCCATCCTGGCAAGCAGAACTGGCATGCCCTGACTCTATGCTGCTTTTGACAAATCTACAACTGACTTCTGCCCTTCGTCTCCACATATTCCTTAAATAAACCAGGTGATTAAGCCCTCATTTCTTGCTGGGCTGGAGACAGTGCTTTTCTTGGTGTTTGTAAAAATGGCCTTTCCTCCACTATGGAAAGTAGCATTCAGACCTTTGTTTCACTCCAGGTTGTCCTTCAGGTGGGACTGCTTAGCCCAATGAAGTGCCATCTGTTTACAGATGAGGTGACAGTGACACCAAGTTAGCATAGAGACAGAAATGTGCACAGGACAGTCAGTTTATGGAGTAAATGCAGAACAACATGTAGCACTGAAGGCCTTGAGGCACATTTCAGGTAGAAGAGCTGAAGGTGGACCCTGTGAAGCCCAGGTGCATCATGCTGCAGTTGAACAGCGTAGGCCCAGGCATTAGGGTACAGACAGATTTCTGGGTTTGGATGAAGGGAATAGGGAGAAAATGTTAAAAAACATCTGTATCTCTATTCTCTTATTTCACTTTCTGTCTATCTAGCACAAATCCAAAACAAACAGGTTAATAAATAAACTTCCTTTACATTCAAGTAATACCTGAATGAATCTTCACCAGACATAATGGTACCATGTGGTACTGATGAGTAATTAAGAAAACAGCTGGGAAATCTGATTTCTGTTGTCCTTCCGTCTTCTACATCTACTCCCCAGAGAAAACCCAAAGGGCTCTAAGGATAACGACTTCTTTCTCCCACAGTATTTTCCCCAAAATTTCTCTATCACTCTGAACCAATCACATTTCACTCTGAAAAGAAAACTTTTAACAGACTGGGAAGAAAAATAATCTCTTCCAGGCTCTTTTGGCACCGCCAAACTCACTAAAATAAGTAGAAGCCTTGGAGAGTAAACTGGAAGGTGGCCAGCTGTTGAATCCACATGCTTTTGACCTCTGGCAGTGAGATGGTCATTACAGTTCAAATACTCTGCCCCCTTTGAGAAGGATCCATTCATCCCAATCTCTGCTCAACAAAGACAGATCTTTGACATATCAAAGCCTTAAAAATAAATCTCTGTATATAATACTCTAATTATAATTCAGGTATGGGAAATAGACTTTATGCTATTTTCAACAATTTTCATTTTTTATTTGCCATAGGGTATAAGTACATTGCTCATCATTTCCTTGAAAATGATGTAAAGTCATTTAAAAACCCAAGCTCATGACATCAGTTTCTGACATCCACTAATATCAGAACGTTTGTATAGAGTCTTTTACTGGTATACGTAAAAATTCATCTTTCTAAATTCAAAGAGTTTATCTAAGTGAGATAAGGTATCTAAGAGATTATCTAAGTGACAAAGGTCTCTGCAACCCTATTTACAATGACAGAAAAAGACAAAACGTGTAGATTTTTTTTTGTTTTCGTAACTCATTGTCATGATATAAGTCCTCTGCTTAGAAATCATGTATTGTAATGACTTTAATTCAGGTTTGCATGCAACATGATAAATAAATAAAGGAGTATGGCATTTGTTATTAAAATTGAGTTTTATGTCCCAGAGGAGAACAGCTATTTGAGAGAATTTCATCTTAAATTTAGACATGATGGGCAAAAAAAGGCACTGGAGGATATAAATTTGTATGTGGCATATGTCTTTGTTTACAAGTCCCATCCAGAAGTATGTGTGTAAGCTCTGTGTTTTAGACAGGGTACAGGGTTACAGGGTACAGAATATAACTTGCATATGAGTTATATTTTGCATGTACACAGAAAGGTTGATGTGTCTCAAACCACCTATATGTCACATGCCAAGCCATCTCAGTGCCTCTACTACACTTGCACGAGGGAGATAATCTCAACAGCCCAATGAAATGCATCAGGTTGCTTGCAGACCTGAAGGGAATCCATCTATGACATTTGCATTAATTTCATATATCTACACAGTACTACCACTCTGACCATTTGGCCAGCAATCTGGAAAACCCAGGAAAATGGCTAGAGTCTTCAAATTCTGATAGGACAAAATTTCAAGGAGAAGAAAGAGAGGACATATAAAGAAACATACGCAATTTAACCCTAGGAGGGAAAAAAAAATAAAATAAAATAAAAAATTTTACACATCACTGTGCTTATATTTTGCTGTATTCTTTCCCATTATTTGACTTTCAGTTTTCTTAAGCTTAGAAGAACTCAATCTTACATGTCAATATGCAAGGAAAAATAGCACCACGTGGCCTGAATAACAGGTTTTGTGCAATGTTCTGCTTCTGACAGGGATTCAGTGTCATGAATGAGAAAATAGCTACAAAATTTTTCAAAGTAATTTTTCATGTGACTGAAGTTTTCTTAAGAAAGATTTTTTTCTTTAAGAACAGACTGCAGGATCCTAACATAACACTAGCACATTTTATGATCTGAATTTCCCTGTTCTTTTGCAGAATAAATGAAGAGATGCTAATGTACTGGGGATATTGTGAGAGCAACAGTGGTATTCTTAAGATAAATAAATGTTAGAAAAATTAATGTTTTGTGGGTTTACTGGAGAAGGAATGGAAGGCTACATATTTAAATGACAAAGTCCTTTCATTCGGTGAGGACATCATGTTCTTCTTGGTCTAGTCTGGTGAAAGAGAAAGAAGAAAATTTCTTCTTAGATTTAGTTAGATGCTAGTTTCTATGGAGACAAGTTTCTCCAGTCATTTTTATTTGCAGGCATTAATAACATAGACAATACAAAGCAGCAAGAGTTTAACCCTGGATTGAACCCCATATTGAGCACATTCTGTAGGGAGAAAAATGAATCTCTAAATTAGATACAAGAGCCATTATACAATCTTGTTAACATACAATCTCGTTAACTGGACTCTGGCAGTACAAAGTAAAAAACCTGAAGAGTCACGTATCTTCATAGATCCTACCCTGTCTCGTCTTTCTCAAACATGCCTTGCACAGACAGCAGACAGCATTGTCTGCATTCTGGCTGTCCCCACACAACCCATTGCATACATTACCACAGATTAATTATCTAACCTCTAGCTGTGCTGGCACCCACAGAGAGGTCAGTAGTTCCCAAGCCTAAGGAAGTGACTAGCCATGAGAGAGAGGGGAAAACAATGGAATACTCTAACTTTTTTAGGGTACTCTAACTTTTTTTAGTGTAATTTAAGTAATTTGGTGTGAATATGAATACTTACACAATTTACACAATTTTGTGAATTGGAGTAATCACACAGGAAAAAAAATGCCAATTGCTTTCAATAACAGACAGAGTCAGAATTGTCAGTAAGGATTTTTTCAGACGTTTCTTTCTCCCCTTCCAGCATATAACTTTGATTTCAACTACATATTTTTAAAATAGAACAAATAATTTAGTAATAATATTTATATCTATCACACTTAACCCAGACTGATAATGGAATATGTAGATCAGAGTATCAATTTTCTTGAATTCTTTTCACATGGATCGGGGGGAGAGAGGAGCAGTTTTTCTTTAAACATCAAACCATTCGCTGGCATTCAACATCAGTGCTTAATACAGGAAAATCAAGTTTCATTATTTATATGTTTAATTATATGGAGAAATTGATCTTATAATTAATAGAATCTCCAAGGAGGCAGGCAGAAAAGATAAGTTAGGCAAACATTTTTAAACTTTTCCAGAATACACAAAAACTGCCCAAGGCCTAATTCTTAGTGCTAGCTTTATATTCAAGAGGGACACAACTTTAACTCTCTCGCAGCAGTTGCAAGTTAACTGCAGCTATACCTTGGCCAATCTGAAGGCAGAGGAATTGCCTCACTTTTGGATGGACCTTTGAAACAGGATTCCACGCCTCTGTGAGCCTTAAATGCACAGAATTACCATGGTGCCGTACCAGAATAATTCCCAGAGATAAAACAAAAGCCTGAATTTTCTGATTTTGAACAGCACAGTCAAATCTCCTTGTAACTCACTCTACCTCACTTCATTTTCTCCACCAGAGTGCTGGACAAAGGGTTAGTCCTCATGTCTAAGAGTTCTTCTTTGCCTATAAAATATAGCACCTCCAGGACATATATCTGTTACTGCAGATCATTATGCATTTTGGCACTGGTGTTTGGCTTGATTGAAGCACTGAAATGTAAAAATCTTCAGTAGGATGCTCAGAGAGCAGGAAAAAAAAAAATGCACAAAAGATGTTACTTAAAAAAAGGCATTCTATGGGAGGAATGATATTCAACCACCTTTGTCTGCTTTAGCTTTGATAGATAGTCCAGTTATTGAAAAAGAAGAAATGTACTTTCTTTTTCCATTATTCCAAGAACATGACATAGAATCACAGAATCATTAAGGTTGGAAAAGCCCTTCAAGATCATCTGGTCCAACCACCCCCCTACTACCAATATCACCCACTAAACCATGTCCAACCTTTCCTTGAACACCCCTATAAACACCCCTATGGACGGTGACACCACCACCTCCCTGGGCAACCCATCCCAACACCTGACTGCTCTTTCCGATAAGAAATGTCCCCAAATTTCCAACCTAAACCTCCCCTCGTGCAACTTGAGGCCATTCCCTCTAGTCCTATTACTAGTTATCTGTGAGAAGAGTCTGACGCCCTTTCAGGTAGTTGTAGAGAGCAATAAGATCTCCCTTGAGCCTCCTCTTCCCCAGACTAAACAACCCCAGTTCCCTCAGACGCTCCTCACAGTACTTGTGTTTCAGGCCCTTCTTCAGCTTCGTAGCCCTTGTCTTCCAGGGTCTCGATGTCCTAATCTGAAAACATGGAAGTAGCATATAAAGGAATTTCATATTCAGAGTTAAAAAGACTTTCTAAATAGCAGTACAAAAATACAGAAGGGCTCTGTCATGCACATACCTTAAAGACACAACTCACACTTTTAAAAATGTATGCTTTGATAAGTTCTGTAATCAGTAAGTACACAGTTTGGTAGATCACGTGAAAGCTTCATTCCCTGTGTTCTCTGACTGGATTGTCTGCTGTCTCAAACAGCATGAACCCTCACCGAAATGCTTTCTTCAGCCAGAAGCTTTGTTTAGGAAAGATATCCGATAAGCACTGTGTTTGCACAGCATCCTTTCCCTCAGCAGAAGCATTAAAAACATTTGTCAAGATCCTTTTGCTACCAAGAGGACCTCTTTCTTCTACCCAACAATCCACTTCTATGAAACTTGGAGTAGCTTCACACCCCTGAGACTGCTGCCTTGCCACATTTGACTAACGTTGAGCAGCAGGTCCAGAAGTGCAGCTAAACAGAAGATGAGCAGATGGAAAAACATCACATAAACCTCATGTCTTTAAGAGAGTGAACTACTAACTAATTAGAGAATACTCTTTTTCCCTCACAGCTTACCAGGCTGCAGCCCTCAGTCTTCCTAGATCAGTTATAGAACTCAATACAGAGGTAATATGGTTGAGGAGTTAATTCTATCTGAACACTGTGTTATTTCTGTGGATATTTGAGTAATTAACTCCTATTCTCCCTTCACACAGAAGCTCTCTCATGGTCTCCATTTGATCTATCCAGGTCATTTGTTGCTGGATTTTTTTTTTTTTTTAATGAAATTTTTCTTTTTATATCTAATACTGCTGTTCACAAACTGTACAAAAAAAAACACACTGCTGTGAGAGAGTTTGAAATTAGACATGGTGCTCTGAAGCACCAAAATCATCTGGAAAGAAAAGAAAAAAAAATTATACTAACACATTAATTAAAAGCTTCATTATGACTGCTATAGAGTATGTGATTTATTTATTTATTTATTTATTTATAATTTATCACTGGCCAACAAATAAAGTTTTCACTTCATTGTGAACATCTTAAAACAAATTTTCTATAGAATCTTACTTTGAACTGCTCAAGGTTAGATTTTTAAAATTGCATTTCTGCAATCCTGTATTCCCTTCATTAAAAGAATGAGGCAGATATCAGGGCTTAATCTGGAAGCTAATGGAAACAGAGCCATCAAAATTTGTTAACAAAAGTATCAGAAATGAGAGGGAGGCAACCTGTAAACTGTACTATCAACTTGGAGGATGAGAACCTGTAAGATGAAGTACAAAGCTGAGTGGTTAAAAGACATGGCTGAAACAGCAGTAGCATAATGCAAATATTGAGGGAAAAGAACTGATGGATGACCTGTAAGAAGGACAAAAAGGGAGCTGATCCAGAACAAGCACACGCAGATGTGCAGGAACTGGAAACACTGACCTAAAATGAACAAGCCAGGCAATGGCTCAGAGAGATGAGTAGGGCTTTGGGGCACTCATCATTCAAGAAGGACAGCCATGCTAGCTGCATGTTACCTGTAGAGAAGCTTTGACTCCATCACGGGGCTCTGCCCCAGGGACATGCAGGGCAGTTCTGGCCACTCCATGCAGCAGTAGCCAGAGCCCATAAAAAACATGGGAAAAGGTAGAGAGAATCAAAAATGAGATGGAGAAATCTGTCCTGAAGGGATGATGCAGAGGAGAGAGCCAAGCTCTGTTCAGTGGTGCCCAGTGCCAGGACAAGAGGCAGTAGGCACAAACTTGCACACAGGAGGCTCCCTCTGAACATCAGGAAATACTTTTGTACTGTGCAGGTATCAGAGCACTGGCAGAGGTTGCCCAGTAAGGTTGTGGAGTCTCCTTGGAGATTTTCAAAAACCACCCAGACATGATCTTGGGCAGCTTGCTCAGGAGCAGGGGGTTGGAGCAGATGGCCGCCACAGGTCCCTTCCCACCTCAACCACTCTGTGATGCTGTGATTCTGAGATACAGCGCATCTGAGCTAGAGGTGATGAGCTATTTAACAGTGAGATGGTGGTCTGAAAAAGACACTGGAGGCAAGGCAGACCTTAAAGAGGTAATAATTCACTGGAAAAGATGGAAGATAAAAGGAGAGAGGGTGAAGAGCTGTGGGAGAAGAGAATATAATACATTGAGCATGCTCTTAGTACATCAAGGAATCACTTTCATTTTCAAGACGTTTAAAGAGTGGAGAAATTTGATGTTTTCATGCCAATGTACCCTTTTTTACAGATTTATATTCTGTGAATTTCTCCACTCATAAAGACTGACTCTCAATATTGGCTGAAAAAAGGTGAAATTGCTGTAAAATACAGCACACCTTCTACAGATAATTAGAGGAGCAGCAAGAAACTAGCTCTCCAGAAAGGAGAATATGCAGTCATGACAGGCATCCATCATCTGTCCTTCCCCATTTTGCACAGCTGAACAAATCAGCATCACACCATTAACAAACTGTTGGCATCCTGATGTGCATGCAACTCCTCTTGAAAATAACATACATCCAGCACATCAGAGCTTTCCAAAACTGGTGGCAAAGCAATTAGAAAGAAAATTGGCACATTATTGATTGCAAACTTGGCAAGGTCTTATTCAGTTACTTACAATGATTATACTGCTCCCTTTCTCTCAACTAATTTTCCACTTGAGTAATCAAGAAATCAGTTTGAATTAAAGACGAAGTATGTTTGACAACTTTGTTATCCAGTTGTTGTGCTCTGCAATTCAAACATGCCCAATGTCTCAGGGAAGACTTTCTGACGCTCTTTTTCTAGCACATGCACATTGCTTCTTGCAGCAGTCTCAGAGCTGGCTCCACAGGATATGCTGTAGGCATGACAATAAGCTGCCTTTTCTCTTTGTTTTTATCTTTACTATGTTTCTTCCCACACTGTTAAAATGGAAAGGATAAGTAAATAGTTTCCAGGTTGATTTTAGTGCTGAATGATGTAAATGAGTATTGAACCAGCAAGCCGTACAGCAGTTAGTACCCTTCAATCGAGCTTTCTTCTTGCTATTAACAGATTCTACATAAAATACATTTTACGTTATCATTGAGAAAATAATAAAATGAGCAGCATTTCTTCGTCTCAATGAGTTTGAAAAAGAATGCTGAATATATTCAAAAAAATTTAATGAAACTCTATACAGCTGCTCCAGTTTAAAATTTACTTCTGGACATAATGATCACTACCAGAGTTACTTTCAAATGATACTGCATAATTAACTAGTGACAGATTTTAATTATAATTTAGGATTGAACTTCTGGGACTCAGTATAATCAGAAGACCCTTTGCACAGTAACCTACAAGCCACTGTTCTCTGGTGGTTTGATTGGTTTCTGAAATGAAAAGCAGGACTTGGTTCGTGCTGGCACACTTGTTATTTCTTACCATGCCAAGGGACCCCAGCACACCTGCCCTCTAGGGTTTAAGAAACAGGGGCATCGACCTATACACAAGCTGTGGAGCAAATGACAAGGTTTGAGGGCAGAGGATTTTCTAAAAATAGTTCATACCCCCAGAAAATAAATAAATAAATAAATAAATAAATAAATAAATAAAAATATCTGCCTAGAGACTCTATTTTTGATACTGATAAATAGGAAAAATCTCTGGCACCTGAAAAAGACTTATATTCAGTTATTTATCTTATCCCATTCTCATCAGCAGGAAATTCTTCAGGAATATTTCATGAGAGAACACTGAATATAATATGCATTAGGAAACAAAATAGTATACAAAGATGTAAAGATTTTGATAAGACATGAAGATTTCAGTAAGAACAGACCTTAGTCCTCAGGCTTCAACATTAATTCTGATGAGACTTGCAGCAGTGTCAAGAGCTGAATGTTGCACTAGCAGGGCCTGGGAGGAGTGGGTCTGCTGGACATAAATAGGAAAGGTCTCTGTTACCATTTTTTTCTCCTGTTTAACACCAACTACCTCACTCTACAGACGTTCTCTTCCTGGTGTGCACTGCAAGAGAAACAAATGCATTCAAACATCCCCACTTCTTTTAGATGCTACAGACATGCCACATCAAGGAGGTAGAGGGTGGTCAACTGTTCTCTACTGCCTACAGCTTCCCAACCAGTAATTAACAAAGCATTAAAAACTGAGGTGTCCAGAAAAAAATAGAGCAAATCAGGACAAGGGAGTAATGGGTTCACATGGCTGCTTTATTAGATTATTTATTTGCTACTTTTACCTTGGTTTACTTTAGTTTACAATCAACAGAGAAATCAGCACTTGCCACCTCAAGAAAAGCCATCATGTGGAGAGCCTGTCCTCATCACATCAATGAAAGTCATAATCAAGTCTCTGTCCAGGCTATGGGGATGTGAATTGCTGTCAGGAGTCAGGGCAAAAACAATTCCTACAGGTCCTCCTAGTGTCTGTCCCACTTCAGAAATGTCTTCTTAATAAACCTCATCTCTCTGACCATTCTACAGACTGACAAAATCCATGAAGGGAGGCTTCTATAACATTGTAATTTATTCTTTTGCAGCAATGTCCACACAAAAGTTTGCTTACTCAAGAATTGTAGAAGGGTCTTGCTCTGCCTATAATGCTGCAGCTGTATCAAAAGAACAGAGCTACAGCTTGCTTGCCCTTTGCGTGGGACAGTGGAGCCATGTTTGAAGAGGCCTATGTTCTCTATCCAACAATAGTACTAGCAGCTTTTTCAAATCAGAGTACTTGATAGAGACAGCATCAACAAACAGAGGACGCAAACCCATTATTTCTGTGTTGGAATAGAGAATTTTATTGTGTTTATTGGATTTTATTCAATTTTCTGATAGATGTTGTTCTCAGTAATGTCACCAATGCTCCCTATGATATTGTCAGAAGAAAAGACGAAACGAATCAGCAAAACAATTGCGTATAAAACAGAAAAAAAAAAAAAAAAAAAAAAGGTAATAGCTTTACCTGACAGTAAACACAACTCACTAAAGCGTGTGGTAAGAAAGACAGGACTGAAGCAAATGAAATACATTCCCTTGGAGATGATTAAACAGAACTGTGATGTAGGTAGAGTCAAACAATGTGGGTTTTAAGCACAGCTATCACAGCTAGAATGTCTGCTGTTTTCCCATGCCTGCATGCTTGCATCTTCCCAAAAGGGCAGGGCACTGAGGGTTCAGTCTATATTAAGATATTTCAAAATAGCCATGATTAGTTACTGACTGACATCTGAAAGTTTATCTGTAATGGCTTTTGGTTTTCTAAGAGATTGTTGTAATTTTGGTTAAAGGACTTTGATTTTAGTGATATTTTACTTATGAGGTTGGTTTTACTTTAGAGAAAAACATGGAATAATAAGAGTTGGATTCTGATCCTGAATTAAGTGTTGCTTCACTTTCTATTGGTTAAAACTTCATATGCCTTGACAGCTAGTTAATTCTTTTTTGTTTGTTTGTTTGTTTTTGTTCTAAAAAATAAAGCCCAGACATGAAAAATTCATTTTTGTATTGAAGACAATTACTTGCAGCTGTCTTCTCATAAGGTAGAACTTTATAATGGACCTGAAATATTAACACAAATTCATGCAGTCACAATTGTTTGCATATATAAATTTTGGCAACAATATGAGTTAATGCTTATTTCTTAGGGTATTTTCTTTAGAACATCATTTTGGATGTAATGGTTACTTATTCAACTTTCACTGACAAAACATCCTTAATTTTTCTTAAATCTATCACTGCCGTTTGACACAGATTTGGAAGATTATCAGGTCATTTCCAATTTCTCATTTCTGATAATATTGACTCATGAAAACACACCAAAATGTTTGATTTTGACTACCCTTAGCTGCTCAGGATATCTGAAGTGTTACTACTGAATTTTTCTAGTTATTCTTGTAACCCTTCTGAGAACACATTTAAAATCTATCAGAAATCACAAATAAATTTGTTATTTATAATCGTTGTTCTTTTTATTTCATGAGTGACTTGATTGCTCTACAATTGGTTCTCAATTGTCAACAATAATGAATGACGTTATAGTCCCCCTAATTCTTTCCAGAAAATGGCAGGCCATTCAGAATAGTATAATGAACATGAGACTGGGAGAAAAAAAAATATCCATTTTTCTGATGAAGTCACAAAAGTATTACTTTCTTAGAATTTCTAAGAACTTTTTATTTTGTGAGAAAATAATTTCCCTACCTCTAAAAACATTCTGTAATACTAAGTTTGGCTATTTTCCCTTCTAGAAAAAATTTAAGAAGTAGGTGTTTAAAAAAATAATTATCTTTTTCTCCTTTTTATTAAGTACTGTGTTTTATAACTCTTCCATCTCTTACTATCTATAAGCCAACCAGGAAGAAACAAAGACAACTTCTGACAAATTCAGTTTTAGGTAAAATTATATTTTCATAAGCATGTGAACTACACTTAGGTTGAAATCATACATGATATTGGTAACATAATGCAAATTCTGTGAATCAATATAAACATCTCTAAACATGACTGATGAAATTACCAAGTCATCCTTAATATATATGCCACAAGTCCTTAGATAATATTTATTGTAGTTTATGGCTGCTGTGTTCCTCTTGGAATACCAACATACAACGTTAAATGTGATGATCACTTTTTAAAAATCTGAGATTTGGTTGTGCAAGAATGCAGTATGAACCTACAAGGAGGAATAGCAACAACAGAGATTTTAAATGGGCTTATTACTTGTGAATAGTATTTATGTGGTATTACAATCTGTGCTGTGAAAAATGAGATCACATCAGACATATTTATAACAAGGAGGGGGCAGATGCCATCTGATAAGGGGAGGAAGGGAGAAAAGAAAGCAAAAAGAAAGATGCCAGAGAAAATACAAAGCTGATCTGTTTGCATTTTTGTAATAAATATTTTGATAGAAAATAGTTTTATTGACATAGAGAAGACGGCTGCTGAAATTTAAAAATTAAATCACATACTTGCAAGTATTTTATATAAATAAGGTTCATCACTGTATTTATTCTTATAGTTTTCAGGTGTGTTATACAAAATATAGGAGTCAAAGAACAGATTTTGGTCACTCAATATCACGTGCTGGAGGATGAAGTCTCTGAATTCAATAATATGTTTTCTGGTAAGGAAAATAGTGCACAAAATAAAAATGTCCATGTTGCAAAGTACTCAATTCAATGAATTTTTCAGTGTTGCAGTGTGGTGAGGGACAGGAAGATGATGATTACAAACATAAATTGGATATAGAACTAGTTGAGAGCTTTAGGGCCAGGAACACATAGAGTAGATTATTTTTTAAGAATATCTGCTGAGAAGATTCATTCTTTATTATCTCCTTAGCTGACAATTGTTAAGGTGAAGGCACCACAATGTGCTTGTGAAACAGGCAAATTAACTAGCAATAGGACAAGAGGGAATGGCCTCAAGTTGTGTCAGGGGAGGCTCAGGTTGGAAATTAGGAGAAATTTCTTCTCAGAAAGAGTAGTCAGGCATTGGATCAGGTTGCCTGGGGAGATAAGTGGTGGAATCACCATCCCTGCGGGTGTTTAAGGGAAAGTTGGATGTGGTAGTAAAGGACATGGTATAGTGGGTGACACTGGTAGTAGGGGGGCAGTCGGATGAGATGATCTTGGAGGTCTTTTCCAACTTTAACAATTCTACGATTCTCTGAAATTTGCTTCCAAATACTGAGCTTAAATTAATCCTAGAACTCTGGGTGAAGAAGCTTGACTGCTACATCAGAAAGTTCCCAGCTCAAACCTCAATTCAGATTCAAAATGAGAAATACTGGAAAGGAACTAGCTGCAAGCTGTATAGTGCTGCAATTTATTCCTCTATCTTCTGGTAACTCAGACCCAATGACTTTCAGTTATGTGCCTCCAGACCTTGTCTCTTCTAGGTTTGGTATTTCTCACTCCTGTTTCTCCCAGCTGATGTTGCGCAGCAGTTTTTCCCTTTTCTTCAGTCTGCTCTCCCAGAGGCCCAATCAGCACCACTCCCTGTGTCGGCTCTGGCCAGCAGCAGGTCCCTTTTGGAGCTGGCTGGAGCTGGCTCTGATCTGAAATGGGGCGGCTGCTGGGTTCTGCTCACAGGGGCCACCCCTGCAGCCTCGCTGCTACTAAAACCTTGCCATGTAAACCCAATACAGTTGAAAAATATATTCACATATCATGTAATTTTTATTATTGTTGTCTCAAGAACTGCATGTTAAAAGAAGTTAGGATTAATGCCCCTTGGTTGAAAAAGCACTATAAGTTATGCATACTCCAACTAGAAAACAAGTTTTGCTGCCTAAAAAATGTTAAATGAAAGGCTAACAGCTAAAAATATTTTAATGGCTGCCTTGTGAGGACTCAGTTCTGGGATCTTGATTTATAATAATTAAGGTATTAGGTATATCAACTTGAAATCCCTCATTATCAGGTAATAGGCCACAACAGGGAGAAAAAAATAAAAAATAAAGAAGACATTTAATAACCTTAAATTTAACCAAGTAATGATTACACGTGCAGCGTGAAGTGTGTTGTTAAATCCAAGGAAAACTGGAGCAAGGTGAGGTATTGCACAGGATTGTAGCACATTGGCATTCCAGGCAGCCAGCTGCCCATGGAAATGCAAGGATCTGATTGGGTTGGACACCAAAATCTGCAGGGAGTAAAGGCGGATTTGTAAGAACTACTTCACCCCACCATTTCTGTAATGGGTAGTTTAGCCTAACAGTCCTGTACATTTCACTGGGCATCATTCAATATAAAGTTAGCTGGACTTTGCCCTGTGTTTTACTTATAAGTAGTTAAGTGTAACTGCAGTAGTCTAGAATTTGAAAAAGAAGGAACAGCCAAGCTGATATTCTCATGATATCAGGGCTTCAAATACCTGGGAGTGGGAGCAGAATGTATGAAATTAATATTCTCCAGAAAATATACAAGCTGCTTGTTGGCTAAGGTGCAGACCAGATTTGGCTTAAACTGCAAAATACGTTGACCAGCTGGAGCAGGTTGTATTAAAGACAACGTGTTATTTTCCTTTACAAAGAAATTTAAGTAGGAACAGAGCTACAGCCCAGCCCTGCAGAAGTCTTTGTGATGCACCATTGAAATAAAGGAGAAGGATGACTAGAGGGCAACACACACTGTTGTGAGACAAGACCAGCTGAAAGTGCAGCCTGTGGTTGCATGGAGGTCAGGCTAATGGTTGGACGTGGTGATCTTGAAGGTCTTTTCCAACTTCAGTGGTTCTATGATTCTGTGTGACATGTTGACCCCGTTGGACTTCTTTTTAACAGTAAAAGATCAATGTTTTGTTTTTAACATACAGGCACAGACACCCTGTTATGAAGTGTAAGATATTTAAAACCTGTGTGACATGACTAAGAGGCATGGCTGTGGGAATTAAAGTTACTCAGCAATGTAAACCCCACAGAGACAGACTTGGCATTTCAAAAACTCTTTTCAGCACATCATAGTGTGGTTAGGAGGACACAGGCATGACCCAGAAATTATGCAAGTCTGTAGAACTGTCCCCACTGATTTAAATGGGTTTGTGTCAGGCCCCAGGTCTAACCGGTGATGTCCAGACTCTAGAACAAACATGGGATAACATGACGTGTATGTGTGTAGCTGTGATCATGCCATAAGAATAACAGGAGATGCAGCTGGCAAGCCAGCCCAACTATCTTCAGATTTTTCTGGATATTTAATCCTGTATAAAATAAAAAGCTAGGAAGAAGGCAGAAGAGTTATTATAGGAGAGTTATAAGCATCTACCATATGGCTGTGATTTTTCTCTTGGGCAAAGTAATACTGCACCACAAATTCTGGGTTTCATTTATTAGCACAGGATTTGCTTCCACCTCCCCAAGAGCAAGCATTGCTCCACTGAGTGACAATGCAAAGACAAGACAAATATTCTCCATCTGCACAAGGACTTTGGCTGTTTTATCTGACATTATATTATCTAGACGTTAGATAATATACAGTACAGCATCCCTAATCCATGTGTGAAGAAAAACCAGGTACAAATTCATCCCATATCAAAATTTGAATGCATTAAACTTATTTTCTACCAGGTTATTGGGCTTTCTATTTCTATACTGTGCTGTGGTTCAATTTCACGGTTTTCTTATAGATAATATTCAGCTAAAATATTATATGTAATACAAAGAATTACAAACCTCATACTTGTTCATAAATTTGATGAACATACGGCTCAATAGTCCTAGCCATAGCCTAGAAACTTACTCACTGCCACAGTTTCCCTTAAAGTGTGACTTCTGAATAACTACAATCCTGAAGTTGTGTGCCACCTCCAGCTACTACATTTTTAACAATCTTTAGTTTGTTAACAAACAAGAAGACAAACTTTAGTTTGTTCTTCTACACTTTTACAGTTGATTTGTCTCATTGAGACAACAGAAAAGAAGTGATTTACTCTTAGAAGAATATTTTCCTTCCTGCTCTGCACAAGAATGCAAGAATAGAAATGCAATATTAGCCAAAGAGTACTGTTTCTCCTCAAAGATAAAAAATTTTGCTTTGTTAACCATCTAGCAAGCTCACTGGGGATATGTTCTTTTTCAAAGACTCTCCATTTTCCTCTTAAAAAAAAAAAAAAAGAGGGGAAAAAAAAAAATCTACAGTATCCCAGAATTATAAGTGAGAGAGCACACAACAACATTTTCTGTTGCTAAACTGCCTTTGTTTGATCTGAATAATAATAATAATAATAATAAAGATTAGATAAAATACAAAACTAGAGCTTTGATTGCTAAATCCCTCTTCCACCCTAACCTACACCACCCTTTCCTAAAAATACTGAAGTCCTACTGAGAAGACTTTTCTGTACATGAGATAACAGATGGGAGCCTGAGAACAAGTCTGAAGCAGTCTGATAATGTATCCCACACAACAGAATATGAGCTGAGGGGTACAGAGAGAGGACACTTTTCACAAAATTAGGTTAATAGTGTGCCCTGACAACTTTATCTGATAGATGATATCACATTAACATTTTACCTGCAGCTAATGTAAATAAAATATTAATCTCAATTTACCTAATGTGTTCACCATATTTTTGTCTCAGATATTTGTTGATACAGGTGATTTTGAACTCCATAGGTTAAAGGTTAATTTCATGTCACTGTATACAGAACTAAATGAATGGATTAAGAGTCTCAAATGTTTCAAGCCCAATTTACTTGTTCAAAACCACATCAGGTAAACCATGACCTTCTGAGGATATGGCCATGCCCTAATTTGTGCCACATCTGTCATCAGAATTTTTGCATTTCCTGTGCCTGTAACCTGACAAGTTTATTGAATAAATGCATGATAAAACGTACAATGCTACTAAGTGTCTTAACATTAACCAACACATTTTCAGAAGGAAAGTTTTTTTTGCCAAGCCATGTTGCATCTAAATTCATATAATCTATTTGCTTCCCTTATTCTTCTTAGTTTGTGCTACTATTAGGAGATCAAACTAAATGGCAATTTCAAACAGCTTTTTGTAAATGTCTTTGTTATTAGCAACTACTTGCCAGCGTGTTTGAATGTCTATAGTTTGGGCTGTTTGTATACCATTTGCTTCAACTATCCATTTTTCAAGAATCTGCTAGGTCCCACAGTATTATTTTTCCTCTCCAAGAAGTATGGTTGAATCTTTAAAACCAGGGACTAGTAAATAATGGATTTTCACTCAAAATTTTCAGATGAATAAACATGAAATCTGAAATCTATGAAGTTTTCAAAATTAACTAAGATTTTTTTCTGGATATAGTAGACTAAATATGACTAGTGTAATTTCTGCCTTCTTGCTGCTTTTGTTCACAAAGGTATCTCACCGTCTGTTTGCTCCCACTTAGGCAACTCTATCAAATTAAAAAGACAAATATTTGAGCAGGAAATATGTCTGCTAGTAAGCCCAAGGAGTGAAGTTGTACCAGCTCAAATGTTTAACCACTTTGAAAGTCCGCAGACAGGAGTCAACTAAAGTAATGCAAGTTGCAATTGTTTTGGTACAATCACACTAGGATGAATCACATGCTTATACTATTTACTGAAGAATGGAATCCCAGTTTTAAGAGAATTAGTAGTTGATATAAATATAATATTCTCAAAAAGGGGTATTTGGTGCACACTCTGAGACTGTTAGGTATTCTCCCTCATCATTTAGTACAGATTCTTATTCTATAGAATAAAAAACCTAGAGTATTACGGTCTTAGGGAGAAACCCCTCTGTATATAAGATGACAAACACAGGATAATATATATTTTACAGCAGAGCACATAATTACTTCCTTTATTTCTTCTCACCTTACCAAATTCATACCAAATACATTCATGTCAGATCCATAAATAAAAGGTAAAGTATAATTTCCAAAACCAACCAGCAAGCAACACCTTAGTTAGAAAACATTGTAGTATCCTCATACTTGTGAAATACTTTTGTTTAGTTACCAGTTACAGTACTCAGCATCACGATTATTAGTGCCTGATTCCACTATGTAGAATCTTGAAACCAGGATAATTTTAACAGAGAAGAGGTCACTTGTTACAAGAAGTTGAAAATGTCTGTAATTCCCCATGACTGACCCTACAATGAAGCAAGGAATCAAATTTAACCCTGGAAATTTCTGACTATGGGGAGATGGCTGAAAACTTTTCTAGCTGTCATGTGTGTATTATGATGTTAGATTTTGTTGAGTAATCAAAAGCAATTTTGAGAGTCTTTCTAGAGTCTGTTTGAAAGCATTAAATTTATGGTGTCTTTAAATTGGCCAACATCTTTAGGAGCTATACAGAATAATCCACCAAGATTTCTAGCAATGTAGGTTGGGTTTTATACAAAAATAATAACAAAAATAAAACATTCTCATATGCAGGTAAGCCTGACTCCTTATGATGAGCAGAGAGAGGCTGAAGAGTGCCTAATAGCTGCACAAGTAACAAGATGAAAAAAAAAAAAATACTAGCAAAGCCTCAGAACTGGAGAATAATTTAAGTCACTGCAATTTTGCTGCTGATGAAAATTGGCTTTCCCCAAACTGTGAGTAAAAGACACATTTTTGTATACTGGCTATCAAAGTGTGAGAAATTCCTCAAATTTTTAATTAGTTATATTTAAAAAATAAATAAATGAATAAATTAAAAAATAATAATAATAAAAAAAGTTGTCCTATGCTTGTAGGAGGAATTTCAGGCACTGGAGCTTTACAGGTGTCAGTGCCTATGAGGATAAAAGAGAAATAATTCTAGCAAGAACTGGGGCTGGTGCTGACCTCCCTTTCCCAGGACTGTCCCATTAAAAGTCATGCTCTCATGGGTGGAAAGCAAAAGCAAGGTGATGGGACTTCTAGACTTCATCAGAATTTCCTACCTTTGCCACAGTATGCTTTTTACTTTCCTCACTCCTTGGAAACACAACAGCCCAACTCTTTCCCCCTATGGGGTGCCCAAACCAAAGAGAATTGTGGAGGAATCAGAACTGTGTTATCAGACAGAGAAGTAATCAGTCTGGGGAGATAGAGGTGAAAAAGTAAATTTCACCTTAGCAACCTGAGATAAACCTATGAAAAATGTTGTGTGTTCCCCATCAGGGAGAAAATGGCTATCAGATTAATATTGAATCAAGATATTTTTAATCAAGTTCCCAGAGCAGGTGAACAATTTGCTAAGTGGCATGAATACATAAAATATTTCCTTCTTCTCTTTCTATAGTGGTCTACATATTCTAGCCATCACTGACATATCGACATGTCAAACAACTTAGAAATAGGCATGCGAACCACTGTTGATTGAGTTTTATTCTGGTATCTGGAAAAGGGTACTCCGGTGAGGAGTTATGTTATCACTGTTTAACTTGCTTTCCTAATCTTATTTTGGGATTTGTCAAAGAGGGGTGAAGACAAAAGATTTGTGATTAATATTTGGCAGAAACTTTAGGAAGTGTTTTTCCAGTTCACATTTTGAATTTTCTTTTCTTAGTTTGAATTTTGACTGTTGGTCTTTGTTCTTGACTTTTAATTTGTCTCACAGAGATCTGGCAGCTTGCTGAGAAATTCTCTTTCCCCTTCTTTGTGCTCAGTGTTAGCCTCTTGTGCTAGGTTTCATTTCAGTCTGAACAACAGCCCAGGTTATATAATTTCACTGCCACAGTACTTGTTACTGAGGCAAAGTTTCTTACCCTGTCGTGAGGTGGCACATCCCCTTCTTAACAAATGCTCGTTCCATGCAATATCCTGGTGATAACCAGGAGACAAACTCAAACAGTCGTGCCAAAGCCCACACACAAGTTGTCAATCTGTAAATTTAAAAGACAGCTTTGTCATTGGCATGAGAAAATTTGTAATGTAAATTGCAGAAATTTCCTGAAATTTGGGCATTGATTTTCTTTGTTTATTTTCTTTCCTGACTTTTGGCTGTATTTCAGTATCACCCTCTAGCACTCATTATAGATTCACATCTGGATGTATTGTGCATACACAGCTTTTACAAAGTCTCTGCGCATTTGTGTTAACATTTTATTCTTTGAAATTATCAGCAATTTTAAATCCCATTGTTCCACTATAATTATTCCTCTGCAATTTGTGTAGACAGTCTCTTGTATAGCTTAGCTGCAGTAGGTTTTCTTTTAAGTTGAACAAGAAGAAATACTTGGGTGGAATAAAAATAAGTGGCCAAACAAGGTACTGCACTACACCAAAGCAAATATTGTTAATTAATATGTATTAACGTATTCTTAAAGTAATTAACTAGTCTGATTTTAAAGCCACTGAAAGACCAATTTTGACTGTGTATTATGATTCCCTGAGAGAGGTCATACATTTTTGGCTAGCAGTTTCCAAACCTAATCCAAGAACTGCAAAATCAAATTCAAACTAAGCTGTTAGTGAGCAATCAACATTAATATTTAAGGAAAGCTGAGAAACTATGGAAACTGTAGCACAAGAACTAAGTTAGAAAGATCTCACTCCTATCTTGTTTACTTAAATATGTACCTAAAGTTAAGATATCAACTGTAGACCCCAATTCAGGAAAGTATCTGTTCAGCATGGCATTCGAGCCTCTGTATAGACTCAAATAATGCTGATTGATGCTTCATTCTTATGTTAAAGTACCTATTTCACCCTGGTTATGCAGGATTTCACATACGACTTCCTTACATCCTCATCAGACTTAACAAATCACATATTTGCAATTCATTAGTATGATCCTGCACCCAAAGGAAAGCCTCTGTTCACATCTTTCCTTTGGGATAATATTTGAAGTTGTGATGTGTATTGTTTGGTCTTGACAATAACTTTCTCAAAGACACTAATAGATTGCCACTGGCAAGGATGCTTCAAATGGATAAATATATAATATAAATATATTTTATAATATATAAATATATATATTATATATATAATATATATAATATATATATAATATATATATTTATAATATAAATATATAATAACAGCAGCTCATTGAAATACTGGTGGATTTTCTGTAACATCTAACATGTGGCATTTTAAACAGACTGCATGGATTTTCCCAGCCCTTACACTGAGAGAACCCTAGGACCAAAGCCTGCAGCTGCGCACATTTGCTTGTGTAGAAAGCCTCCATGTCCCTATTTATAACCAATATCTATGCTGGGTTTGCTTCTCAGCACTAGAGAACATCTCATTTCTCCAGATTTACTATTTTCTGTCCCTGAAACACACCGGGAATAATTTATTGCTCCCCTCCCCAGCTCTGCCTTTGGTCCACAATAAGCTCTAGGATGGTGGCTATGTTCAATGGCAGCTGGAGGACCTGGACAAGGCCCAGCAGTTCCCATGTCCTCATGCCAGTTAGGGTGGAGGCTGTTATGGGTTATGTTGTACCCGGACTTTTCTCTAAGAATGAATGTTCAAAACAGGAGAGGCAGAAAAACAGCCTGGAAATTCAACTTAATTTTCTTTCTTTCACATTGCATAAGTCAAATTGAACGAGAAAACTATCTCAGAATTAGTAGCAAGTGGTAGCAGGAACATTACTGTAGGATGTTGGAAATAAGAAAAATTCTAGTTTTTACAACATCTGACAGTCAGACTCTATTAACACACAGTCATCTTTTTTGAAACCAGTGACTACAGTTTGATTGCTCACAGTAGGGCAAAGTTACCTGCTTGGTTCTTCATGAACCTGAGCAGTGACTTCATTTTCGTCTTTAAAAGTACAGAAAGTCTGATTTAATGAGTACACACTAATGCAAATTCTTCATTATCCTACATCTTCATAGCGAGAATCTCTCCCAGACTATAAATTAATGAAGAATGTAACATGAAGAAGCCAGGAAAAAGTGTATCACCAGTACTTAGTGTTCTGTTCATCCTTTTATCTGTTCATGTCATAGAGCACAAGCCAGTTGGTAAAGTGGTTTGAATTTTTATATGCATGGGACAAGGAATGCTGTTATAAAGAAAAAATACCACTAGTTACCTTTAAAACCACTATATTGCTATGCATTCCTGAACTCACATTCTTTTCTTCTATTTAATGTAAAATATAATTATAAAATATAATAAAATATAATGATTTCAAATATCTACAAGCCTAATCTTAATAATAAGAGAGATTCATCTGTTTTCATAAGCAAATGTAAACAATAACAACACCATTAGTAATATACAAATAAATGGAAAACAAGGATTATTTGTTATCCCTTAAAAGTGTTTGCAGAAATGCTTGTGATGCATTGGAGGCTGACAATTTGAATTTCCTTTCATAAGTCATTATAGATGATCTATCCAGCCTTCAAACAGGATTTTCCGTTTATCCCTTGTCTATGAGAATGGGGAAATACAAGCAGATAAATAAAACAAACTAGGAGAGCTTGGTGCTTTTCTGCATCATTGTAATGAGGCATTTGAACTGCCATAAGACAATGTATGGAGAGATAGTTGAAGCTATATTATTTCCTATTATCACTGTATAAAGATGAAGGAGTCCTCTGTATTCATGATTTTTCAGTACATAATAAATGATGAAGGAGAGAGTATTTAATTTCTTCCTCAGCCTGTCAGGAAAGGAAGACTGAATACTGGAATTCTTTTATGCAATTCTAACTTTCTGATTAATTTCCAGCAGTATGGACACATTAAGGTTGGGTGTCACTCAAACCCAGCAGACAATGAGGAAAATGACATGGGGAGAATTTTACAGATGAAATTGCTGTGCAGTGTGGCTGCAGTAACACTAGAAAGAACTTTCGTATTTAGTCTGGCACCAACCTTTCCCTCTCAATAGGCTCCTGAATGTCATGCTTGGCATAATACCAAGGCTGAAAGAGCCCATCCTTACCTGTCTATTAAGCCCATCTCAAGTTCCCAGAGTTTCCAATCATGTCCAAGATTGTGACACTGTTCTTCATGGCACCTAACATCAACCCACAGCTCCTGCACATCTATCCCACAGTCCACTATCATTTGTCTGCTCTATCCGTGCTGTGGTATCCTACCACCAAAATAAAAGGTAACTGCCTTTTGTTTTGGTAACACTACTATCTGAGTTCAGCACCTTTAAACTCAAGACTGGATGTAAACCTTGTCTAGACTGTTGAGACCATCAGCTTTACTTATTGCTCTGCCAGTGCACCTGCACCTCACCTCACACAGGGACAGGTTTTGGAACAAAAACCCAAACAATGAAAGCTGCTTTAAGGCAAGCCCTTTGAAATACCCCTACTTCCATCACCCGTGTTTTCCAGCCTGGTTTCTGTAGCCTAGTTATACGTGATAATGGAGAGAGCTGGTATTCTTACTTGAGCACACTTTGGGAGGTGAGGAAGCAAGAAAGAGCCTTGGTGTGATGTGAAAGCCTGGTCACATAGGCTGTACTAAACTGTATTCTCAAACATGAGATTACTTTCTATCTGTGTTGGGTCTGTCTGAGCTGGAGTCACCTTTTCCCTACAGCAGCCTACACAGTGCTGTACTCTGCACTCGTAGCTGGAACAGCACTGATATCACTCCAGTGTTGTGTCTATTGCTGCATAGTGCTGGCACAGCATCAGGACTCCTTCCAAGCCCCCAAGAGCCAGCAGGCTGGGGGTGGGCAAGTGATGGGGAGGGGACATTGCTGGGGCAGCTGACCTAAACCAACCAAAGGGATATTCCATAACACCTGATGTCACACTCAGCAATAAAAGGGGGGGCTCTCGTGGGGGAGGGGGCTGTTCCTCCTGAACAACCACTACGCGTTTGGGGCCCTGCTTCCCAGGACGTGGCCGAACACCGCTCGCTGATGGGAAGTAGAGAATAATTTTTCCTCTCTCTGTGCTTCCGCGCGGACTGATTGCTTCTTTTGTCTCTGTTTTTTTTTCCTCCCATTCCCTTTCCCTTTAATTAAACCTTTCTTATCTCAAACCTCGAGTTCTCTGTGTTGTATTTTCTCCCCCTTCCTCTTTGAGGAGAGGGGGAGTGAGAGAGCGGTTGTGGTGGAGCTCGGCTGCCCACCTGAGTAAAACCACCACACTATCAAATTTGTCTTGGGATTTCGTCCTCCTGTTTGAGAAAACTTGGCATTCCTTGCAAGGTCTGCATATTCTGTAAATTTCCTGGCTGTCTTACCAGCTAGATTTTTCTCGTTTTGCCAAGAGCATCCCAAACACAAGATAAGGTGTAAGAAAAAGGACTTTGCTGGAGTACCTTCTGCCAACAGTTCATCCATAGATTGGCTTTAGCAAAGAGTCTTCTGTCCATTCCCCAAGTTGTGCTCATACCTAACCTCATAACAGTAGTAACAGGTGCTGTAATACATCCCATATATAGAAACCTTACCTTGCACGATGCCTGATTTACAAGACCTTAAAGTTTTAAAGCAAAGCTTTCTAAATGCTCTTGAGAGGGCAGCCAAGCACTGGAACAGGCTGCCATGGGAAATGGTAGAGTCCTCATCTCTGGAGGTATTTAAGAGATGTATGGACATGGCACTAAGGGACATGGTTTATTGATGGGACTCAATAGGTCAGGTTGACTGTTGGACCTGATGATCTTTTCCAACCTAAATAGCACAGATGGAAATTCCAGAGATACTTTTCTCCTTTGTATTCTTACACACCCCCTTTCTGGAATGGTGTTCAAAAGAGGCAATTCCTGCATAATCATCATCAGTGAGTCAAAGTGAGCTTACCACAAGCAGCTTGGCCGCAGTTGACTGATGCTCTTGTATTCCTTCTGTTGGTTCCAGTGAGGTTTTTGTGCCTTGCAGGAGGATACAGCAGAAAAATGCAGATGTACACTTCCAAAATCTTCACAGGTAAAAACCTTTTATAAAAGTTTTTGTTTGTTTGTTTGTTTGTTTGTTTGTTTTGTTTTTTAGAAAGGAATGTTTGACTGAGCAATGATTATGGGAACCTGGTGTCCTCTGTAATTTGGATTTCAAAGTTTTATAGAAGCAATTGTTTTACATAAATTTGAAAAAAAAAAAAAAAAAAAGATCAGGAAGTCAGGTAGGAAGTCAGGTCTGATGATTCAGTATTTTTGATTGGTCTGTGGCTTCACTTGGGATCTTTGCATTAATTAACCTCAAAGTCCTGTTTTCCTGAGCAGCCTTATTAGAAAATCAAAGTAATCAATGCTCATATAAAATGATTTAGGTAGAACTGGAGAGGCTGGAAGTTATTTTATAAAGTACCAGGTGTTCTTCCTTTTCTCATCATCTGCAATTTCTTTTAAGCTTTTTTTTTTTTTTTTTCTTACTCCAAAGTAACATACTCTCCTGTGATTTTTCTTTCAGCCTGCTTCTCAAAGGAGAGCCATGCAATTTTCTTGGCTCATTCCTCCAGCTACTCCCTGAAATCTTCCTGCTTTTCTGTACACACATTCCTTCCTGTATTTTGCCATTTGTTTTCCTGTAGCCATACTTCTTTCAGCCCAGGCTTCCAACAGTGCTGGAAGCACTCTGGCTGAAATAGCTGCCAAGTACTAATGCAAAGGAAAAGACCTAAGTGAGATTGTTGGGGCTCAGAAAGAGCAGCTACTGAAGATCAACTTTGCTGCTGATAGCACTTAGCATAGAAGACAATGGAAAGGATCCAGCTAACACCTCAGTGTTTTTGCTGAGTGTGAAGTATGCAGTATAACTTCTGCAGCTTGATTGCGGAATAAAAACATTGTGAGCTGCTATACTGGGACTGTGAGCTCAAACTTCTGAAGAGCTCTACTGTTTGTCTTGAAACTCTTGAGTAATGGTTAATAGCTGTGCCAGAGTAACAGAGAAACCTTATAATCTATTATCTAGTAGAACAAGAAGTGATGATGGGAAGATTTCTAACTATGCTTTTTTAGCCTATTATTAATAATATGGTAGAATTGTCAATAGTGAAGAGGTGATGAGAGAAAGCAAAAGTTTTTTCTAAACATTCTTAGCTGTAGATTGGAGAAATGTAGAAAAAGAATTCATCTCCTTTGATGGTAGCAATACCATTCAAATATTATATTAAGCCAAAACAATAAATGCTTAATCAGTAGATAGAAACAATGTGCATTTAGGAGCTTAAAAATGCTTAAGAACTTTAGGATGTGTATTTAGGAGATTAAGAAATGTTAAGTCATTTAAGTTGAATTAAAAAAGACTTCAGAAATCTGAAATATTTTATTGTTATGAAATTTAAGTTAACTGAATGATCCAATCAGTTCCAGGTTTGTCAATCTGACACCTATCTGAAATAGATAGAGAAAACTGTCATAATAAAATATAAATAAAAATGAAAGAGTGGAACAAATAACACAAACCTTCAGAAAATAGATCTCGACAGTCCAGCTTGGAGTTATCTGAGCGTTTAGCAGGTCATCAGCTTGCTTAGATGGGACAGGGATGCTGTCTCCATGTACTCCCATGATGAGAGCTGGGAATACAAATGCAATAGAGCTAAATAAAACAAAGGTTATTTATCCTAGGAACAAAACTTCTGGATTTGCTTACATTTTTTAAATTTCTCTGGCACATGAAACCAGAAGATTGCCTTTTGTGTAGATACATGCTCTTCAAAGAGAGGAATAATACAGTAAGTCAGGAAGAGTGGAACAAACTCATTTATTTCATCTGAGATTGGTTTCTTTCTTTATTTTACATTCATACTGAAACTTCAGGAAGTGTGCCTGCAGGATGAACTGTCAAACCTCTGTTCTGTCCTCTAGCAAATCTCAGCCTGTTACTTTTACAGCTGCATTAAGAATCCTGTAAAGAACTGTCTTTGGGATGATCAAGCATGGAATGTGCTCTTGCTATATGAATGGCCTGGACAACAACAATCTTATGTGGAGCCTGAGGTTGGACTCAATGGTCCTTGTGAATTCCTTTCAACTCAGGATATTCTGCGATTCTGTGAAACTGACATAACATACCTAGAACAGTGTAATGCATTTTAATAAGTAGAAAAAGATGTCCTAATCAGTAGAACAGGAATGATTTCAGGTGTAAAGTCAGAAGGAAAAATACAGCCACATTTGAACAACAGAGTATGAACAATGGAGTATGTACACCTCAGAGGCATCCTGAAATGACCCCACACTTCATGGCTGTTTGTAAAAAGGGGTAATGCAGTCTTGCAATGTTTAAACTGAGAAGCAGAGGTTGGAGCTTATGTATTTACTTCACAGTTTGAGGCAACTGCTACTGAAACACCCACAGTTCAAGAAAGATGTTGATAAGGTAGGAAAGTTTTGGAGAAGAATAAAAGAATGAATTAAGATATAGGAAACGTGGTTTGTGGAAATATATGAGTACTAGATTTGTGAAACTCATCAAAGACAAGATGAAGAAGTGATTGATCATACTCTATAATATATGTTTGAGGGACCAGAGCTCTTCAGCTTAGTCTGCAGATCAAAAACCTAATGGTTCACATACAACTCCACTCAAAGATAAAATATATTAATGAGCACAAAGAGTAATCTTGTTGGAAATGTCAGTGTTATTTTTATCAACAGAGTATTTCTATTTTCATGTTAAAGCATGATGGAAAAGTACTTGGGGTTGCCTCTTCATGGTAGGAGTACTCCTCTTACAGGCAGAAAATACAGCTGGTGTCAGTTTGTGGAGACAGAGGTCACAGGTTTTCTGCAAAGACTGTCTCCATTACAACTCTTATGTCTCCATTTCTTTCACATGGGATACATGTCCAAAGAAATTAGGTGTCATGGATCCATGATGGCAGATATTACTTCTACTTCTATAGACATCCCTGGATTTTGCTAGATGACCGTAACTGCAAGGAAGTCTGCATGGAATTGCTTAGTCTGAAACCTACTGCAGACAATGAGTCTTCAGTTCAGACCCCTGTGAAATAAGACAGCCATAGTCAGAAGAAAAATACATAAGCATGTATTAGTAGAATTAATTCTAAGCTGTTCACATTCCTAGCATATTTAAACTGATAATTTTTAGTAGCATTCAGGTGTGTTGTGCTTTTTTTTAAAAAAAAAAATTAATTTACATAAACATATTTCGGCATTTTCAGTTTTCTTTGGGAGTCTCAAATTGTATTGTTCTTGATGCAGATGGATGAAATAAATGAGTGTAAAGTTCTATCTGCATACTGTCAAAACACATTTGAAAGCATAACCTCAAAGCTTTTAGTGAGATAAAACAGTACCACAATTTATTAGCAGGAATATTTTAGTTAAGAAAGGCAAAGAGGAGGAAAGAATAACCTTTTCATATAAACTTAAAATTTTATTCTGTTTTGAGGAGAGGGCTGGGAGAGTTTTATATTAGTAAAAGGTAAGCAGAGATGTTACTTCAAGTACCCTGTCATGTACATAACCTAACCTCACCTTTGAATTAATGTGCAGCAACTTCTTAATATTTCTAGCTCCTTTCAAAGGCTCTCCAATCATACTGGCTTTCAAAGTGCTAATATTCTAAACAACTACGGTCACATACTAATTGATAATACTAAGAGGAATATATGCAAGTATCTGAAACATTGCCCATGCTTCAACTAATCACGTGAAGATCGCAGGTACACATTATTCTGCTCGGGGAAACAGAAAATTTCATTGCTAATTGTTCATAAAAGGTTTACTTAACTGGAATTTACATTTCTTTAAGTGATGCTTCAAGACAGAGAATGTCTAAGCTCTCATTAAAACACATTTTATTAACAATTATTTAGTACGTATCAATTAATTTGTCAAAGAATTTCTTTCCCTTCATCCTATCCTTTTTGCATAACAGCTTATCTGCATAAAGTTGTTTTTGTCTTCTGTTCAAAAAAGTCGTTCTAAGGAGATACATAAATAACATATATAAATATATATATATATATAAAAAAAGAGAGAATATTCACTAACACTGAGCCAACCTTGTTAATACCAGACTGAATAGAGAAAATCTGGCATAAAGTCGATTACCCTGATTTTAGACCCTGTGTGGCCTCATCTTAAAATACCTGAAACACAGCCATACTTCTCACAGTGCATACCTTCTTACTGCAATAAGCACTTGTGCAGCAAACATAAATCAGAGGAAAATTACCTTCTATTCTTAATCATTTTGCATTGTACCATAATTAGCAAAGTTAAAGAGGGGGAAAGGAGGTGAGAAATCCACCACAGATCACTGGTGTTAAGAACTACTGCAAACCAGTTTCACAGCAAGAAGCCAGAGCTTCCTTGACCACAAAGCATCTTTATGTTTTTAACTTATTCCAGTGAATCTACATGGGAAAAGGTGCAGAACACCTGCACCTGGGTGTGGGTTTTCCCCATTGCCATGCACAGCAGAAATCCCCCATGCCTTACTCACCAGCGCAGCAGATTTAACAACATACCACAGGTGAACGTCAACATTCAGTGAAGTGAATGTGCTAATTGTTTTCCATAAGGAAAACTTTATCTGAAAGAGGAGGGTTGGAGAGGAAGCTGGCTTCTTGTAAAACAAGATCAACTTATGCGAAGAAAAAACGGGCAATCACTGCCAGTCAAGAAAGGATTCAAGGTTATCAGCTCACCGAGCCTGTGCACAAGGACGCTGAAGGAGTGTGATCAGGCAATGATGGAGCATTGCAGGACATAGTGGCTGCTCACAGCTGGGAGACAATTTGTTTTATATCTATATAAAGAACCCAAACCTGTCTATCCCATATAACCTCTGTCCTGCTTCATCCTCCTCCCTGTGCTGGCTGGCAATGTGGGGAAGGTGGCTGGCACAGCAGTGACCTCACTGCTTGTTCCTGAGTAGCATCATCTTATAGGGGAAGGCAGTATACTTCAATTTCTCTGACAGACTTATTCCCCATATCTTTCTGGACCTTCTAGAGAAGATCAGCTCCTACTTTATTAATGCACAGAAAGCAGCCTGAGAACTGCAAAATTTGGTACAAGTATGGGCAAAATTTGGTTAGGATGACTGGGAATGTGACAAACTTTGTGTATATTACTATAAAATTACCATTTAGTTTGATGCAAGATAGGCTTTGTCTCTCCTTTTCTCTTTTCCCACTTCTGTTTTTTTAACAGTTGCTAATTACCTAAGTGAGGGAATACAAAGTACTGATTTGTGTTTTTCAGTCTGCCAACATAATAAATGTTCACAGGGTTTTATTTTTAAACTTTAACAATAGAAAAACAGATGGCGTGTGTTATTCTGTGGTGTCCTGTGAGCTATCAGTATTCTCAAAGCACTATGTACACTAACCTTAATATAATCGCACATGGAGGGGAGAGGGAATATCGTGGCAGCTGTGTTGGTATTTTCATTAACAGCATAGTGGCCATTTCTGCATGCACAGCACCAGGCAATCATACAAAGGCTCGTGGGACTGCATAGGTTGGAAGGGACACCTAAGGTCACCACATCCATCCAGCAGAGCCTGTTACAGCAAATTGCTCAGGGCCTTGTGCAATGAAGTCTTGAATATATTCAAGGATGGAGATCCCACAGACTCTCTGGATCACCCATTCCAGTGTTTTGCCACCCTCAGAGTAATTTTTTTTCCTAATACCTAATGGTAATTTCTGTCATTAAAGCCTCTGTCTGTTCCCTCTTATCCTAGCACTGTGCACCTCCAAGTGCAGCCTGGCTCTCTGTCTTCTCTACAGCCACACATTACATAGTTACAGACAGTAACACATCGTCTGAGGCTGAAAACAAACAAAACAACAACAAACCACATTTGTGTCAGACTCTCCTTGTATGCCATTTCTTCTAGCTTCCCCGAACATCTTGGTGCACATCCACAGCGCCTCACCCATGCTCCAAGGCTAAAATCTTCAGTGTAAACTCTGCTTCAGAGAGCATGCAATTCTCCTGCCCCAACTGATCCAGACCCCGATCACATCCCACATAGGCAGGCAGGATATAATGTTGAACTGTAAAAAAACATGACCAGCATCATGAATACCGATTTTTCTCAATGTTTACCCTCACAGGCATTTTGGGCCACCTTTGGGGAGCCAGTAACTCTTAGAAACCTGAAACTTCATCTTGTTCAGAAGGAAAATATGAGAGAGAGAGTACAACTAGGGGAAAATATCTGCTCTGTTCAAGTTTCTTATCCTTCCCAGGAAGTGTTAAGACTGTCTTCTGACAGTCTTCCTCTCAACCTTCTCTCCTGCTTTTCTGTATTTTCCAATTCCTCAGCCTTTCTGGATTGGATTATTTCCATTCTTTTCCTATTTGTCAATAGTTTGTATTTGTTTAAAGTGGCTTAAAACTTAAAAGCATAAAGTTAGTAGTTTATTCCTGTTGGATATCAATGAAACAGTGACAGTTCTTGATGTGTGGTGGCCCTATCTATATGGGAGTTCTGCTACTGCAATGAGACATAACTCTTGTTGTGTGGGACTAGTTAACCCTTTATACTTTGAGCAAAAGGCAACATTAGCTCCATCAAATAGACATCCATCTAATGTGCTTAAAAATTTTAGCTCTCTTCCTTAGGGCTGTATTTTGAGTGCAGTGAAATGGGGTCTTATGAGTACCATGAAGTGATTACTGCAGTAGCCCACATGAAACAGAATTCTAGCCTGACCAAGGGATTGCTTTCTTTCTATCCACATATAATTTTCCAAACAAATGTGATGTGGGCTTGGCCATAACCAACCACAGGCTGTATTACATGCTCTGTCTCTTGGAAAGTGCAGAACAAGTTATTCCAATTTAAAATTAGGTATAAATTTATTTAAGTACGAGGGTAAAATTATTAAATTATGGGGAAATACGATCTATACTTTGGGTCTTCTTTTTGTTTACTTGCCCATCACTGAACAGCTATGGTTTGCTTTTGATATAAGTGCTGTCTCATGTCAGTACATCAATGATCTCAAATGATTAGGCTTACTGGGGTTTTGTACAAAATATTTAAGGATAGAGGTGGATATGCAGCATATCAGTTCTCTAGTGATTTCCATGTAAAAAAATAGATTGCCCATAAAGCTACATTAATTTTCATTCAAAATCCGCTTTAGTAAAAGTATGTAGTTTGAATTAACTCATGAGTACAAATAATCCATCCTCGTATTCTTACATATTCTTACATGGCATCTCTGTCACTTGTTTCCTGTTTGTATTCTATTATAGCTTTTGTATTCTCTCTTGCTTCTCCCTAGCAATTTGTTTCATTTATCCTTAAGTGCATCCAAATATTTGATCAAAAAACTCAAACGGTAGCTCTGCCAATTAGAGAGAAACAACTTTGATGTGCCTGATTACAGAAACAAAAATAAATATGGGTACTTACAAGAAAGAATTTCAAATAGAAAGACAAACAGTCAAGATAACAATCTTATGGCTGTGAAATCATGACAAATGCAAAGGCAAACTGAAATTAAATAAATAAATAAATAAACTACAATGGAACAAGATTGATAGGCAGAAAAAAATGTTGAATATAATTAATATTTAATTCAGGAAAGTTCTTCCTAAACAATACTTACATAGGAGGCTGAAGTAGCAAAATTGTCAGTGACAAAGAACATCAGGCAATATGTGCTCAGTGTATGTCAAAACAAATGAGCTGGAAAGTAGGATTTGGAAAGAAAGATTTCAATTGATAGCAAAATCAAACAACAAATTGATGGATAATGTTGAACAGATTTTTTTTTCTGTTCTATGAATTCCTTTGATAAAGTCTCAAGACAAAGAAATAAAATATATATTATATATATATTTCTAGAACATTAAAAAAGTTAGACCCAGAATAATTTCATATCCTCAGTGTGATACATACAAACCTTTTGATGTTTTAGGCTCTCTCTCTACGAATTTTAATGGTGAGGAGATTCCTAATGTCCCCTGTTTAGGATTCCTTCTCTGGGGCGCATGTTATCAGGTGTGTAGGAAGCTTTTTCTGTTTTCTTCCTAACACTTATAATACTTATAATACTTATAGCACAGGTGGCATCACAGTAACAAAACACAGGAACTGCTACACTGGCATTGCTTTGTTTTTGTTCCCTTTTCACTAGAGCTAATATGCAATATATGGTGAATTCAAGGAAAGAAAGAGAGCTTAAAAGTTGATCTGTGAAATCTGAGATTTATGTATAAATGGATAGAAAAAATGAGGACTCTTTAATCCATGGAGGGGAGGGATGGAAAAAAAAAAAAAATCAAAAGGAGAGTCATGGCAAGGAAAGAAAGGAACATCAGGGAAAAAAGCAGACCATGGATTTTTATCCTATTCCCAACACAATCCATTAAAACTCACTGGAAAAGTACATTGTATATAGGGTGTTGACACATCTTGACAGGAGTCAGAAATGCTCATCTTCATTTGTAACAATAAATAAATTGTCCAAGTGTTCATTTAATGCCAAGCTGAATTCATCTGATCTTGAAAACTAACAGTTCTGGACTCAATTTTTGGACTGGAGATCTCCCAGATGCCATAAAGACAGGCCATGAATTGTGGCTGAACACTTGGCAAATGCTAAACCATGGAAATCGAATGAGTGGAAAGACTTTTTTTTGGCCCAATCACAGCTACTGATTTGACAGATGGGAATACTTTGTTTTCAGTGGGACCTGGTGACATATTCATTTCTGACAAGTGCCAGAGGCAGAGCTGAGCGATCTGACCCAGTCTGTCAACTTCCAGTCTTTAATGACACCACTGGGTGAAAAATGCAACATGTGAGCAAACTATGGGCAGATTCAAGGCAAATTAATTAGTGATATTTTTTGAATTTCTGAGTTTTCATATCTTGATATTAAGTATTCTAAAACCAGAATAATTTATATATTTGTTTGTTTGTTTGTTTGTTTTTAATGTGTCATCTGACATCCCAAATCTTCATATCCTGAGCTGTCAATTTGTCATGTGCTTTGTGGTCACAGTGACATTTCACAGCTTTTGGGCAGAGACTAATATGATTCACATTGTCATAAACTGGGAATCATTTGTTTGATGTCAGCAGAATGACAGCAAGGCAACAAAAGTAATCAGAACCGGGTCCTCCATCTGTAAGAATTTTTTGACTTGATGATGATAACCAAATGAGACGTACCCAGATTCCCAAAAGTATTTTTATGAACAACTGTCAAATTATTTAAAGTGGAATCTAGAAACTGAGATTAACAAATTGACTTCATCCATGTTTTATTGTTCAGCAGATAAATATTTTAATGGCAGTCTTTAAAAATGTGAATCCTTTTATGCAATTACAGAAAATTCACATTATCCATCATTATGGAGTACATTGCAAATTCAAATCATTTGAGATCTACGTAAGCACTTTGTTCTTATGCTCTTTACAGTACTTTGTTTCTTGCAAGTGTTACACAAACACTATTTGCTTTACAGAGCCATAGGTCCCTGCCAGATGATCACTGCAGAAGTTGTGGCTCTCTCCTCCACCCACTCCTCCTCCTGTCCCCACTCACCCAGCTGCTGGCTGCTGCTCCCTCAGCTCACCCAGATGAACAGACCTCATGACACTCCTCAAGGGATTTGGTCAAGACTGGAAGAACATCAGGGGTAATTTAAGGAAAGCAGCTGGCTCCATGCTGAAGATGATAGGGAGTGCTCATCTACCTTCTCCTGCTGGCTCAAATGAAGGTGAATACTTGGTTGTAAAGAGGGGATGAATTATCTTAAATGACATGAGCCGTTTTCATCTCAGTGATTTGACCAAAAGCTTCATGCAAGTGTTTCCTCCAGACTGGAAAACTGAAACAAACGTACGTGGCCCAAAATACCAAGACAAAAGTTAGAAATGCAGCTATCTGTGCTACTTCTGTTTCCTGTTCACTGACTGCACCTTTTAAAGTATTTCATGAAATGTGGCAGAAAAAACACGAGAACAAATCTTTCAGGGTGAATTGACACTAATGCAGGCTAAAGGGGAAGCAAGAATCTGTTTGAAAGTGTTCTTCAGCTAGAACCAGGCTGAGGAAATAGCTCCATAAGAAGTCAGTTTTACACAAATCCATTTGAGGTATCCACTTGTCAGGTAGTCCTCAGTGAAAAGCCAAATTTTTCCAGACTTCTTGTTCAAACACAGCTTATTCTTTTCTGTGTGTAACGATGATGTATGAGCAGATGCCTCTAACAGGAACAGAAGTGAATTGCATTGCAATCCTCACTAGTGTGAGGTGATTCTCAAGCAGGCATGATTTGCCTGTGGGCTTGTAGAAACAGCAAAAGGTCAGCAACATGTCACATCACTTCCAGTTTAGAGGTTTTGGAGGTGTGTGTCTTTGTACTAGTCCACTAGGAACAGATTCACAACCATTAGGAATAGTCTACAAGAGCTGGCTTTTTTTCCAGCCTTTCTGAAACTTTCTGGTGAGTAATTGGTGGAGGAGCAGGAGTAACTAAGGGACAGAGAGCTGGGTTGAGAAGATGGGAATCCAGCAGGCTGTACAGAGGACTCATCAGAGAAGCAACATAGGCAACTATGCTTGAAAGTCTTCTTGCATTTCTAAGGGCATATTATACTAATGATATTTCAATGTCCTAAGAGTAAAGTAGGCAGCTGCAGTACATTTAAGCAAGATACTATAGAGAAGACATCTATCCCAATATTTTAAAGTTCTCATTAATTACCACTGATTGCTTTCAAAGTACAAAACTTTGCCACTGCTGTCCCTGCTCCAAGTTGTGTGTGTGTGTCTGTGTGTGTGTGTGTAGGAGGAGAGACACGGAATCCTCTGTATAATTGGTATATACAAAACTGTTCCTCCAGTACTTCTGACTGAACTGAAAAACATAAATAATTCCTGATTATTTATCTCAAAAGAAGTTATCATATAAAAGATCATCAGACACTCACATCCCTAATACGTATATTTAAATTTAATTATATCTTGAGAATATGACTCAGAAAAGTGCTAATGATGATTGCATCACTCTAATAATAAATATTTTCCCATTTTTTCCCAAAAGTTCTAGTACCTGACTAGCTGTATAATATGTGAACATCATGTATCAAACACTCCTGATGAAAGGAGAATAAGTCCCATGTTCTGTACACTAAAGCAATATCCTGTCCCATCCTAATGTCATAGACTTCTTTCTGTGTTACGTTTAATATTCTCACTCATTCTTTCCCTAAAGGTAAAGCTGAGATTATAGTTCTTTATGATTTAAGATCCCAAATCCCAATTTATTTGAAAAGATTAAAAACACTGAGTGGGTCATGCCTTTCTGAAAATTTTACTTCAGATTTACCAGATTTTAAGCCACAGTAGCAATTCTTCAAAGACATTATGCAATGAAACAAAGTGAGAGCTTGCCCTATGCAGCCCACGTGTATCCCTCATACAGCATTTTGCATAGAATCCAAACTTACTATTCCTATTGTCTGCAGGGACATATACAGCCAGGTGTTAATTTTAGTAGATCACCCAGGGGACAGTGAAAGAGTATTTCCAATCCAATTAAAATAACCCAAGTCTGTGTTCTGATAAGGCAGTAATTCAGGTTTGTGTAATGAGGCCATGTTCTGAGTTTCAAATCAGAATGTTAAGGCTTTTGCTCCTTTTGCACTGTTTTGCAGTCACCAACAGATTGTATCACTCAGCAAAGTCTGAACATAAATAAGCAGCGCAGCCCAGAGTGCGTTGGATATGTCTTGTTGTGACCATGGGTTCATTCATCATGCAGACTTAAGTACTTTTATTGATATTTGTGCAAGAACGAGTGAACACAATGTGGGAATGTGAGAAACAACATTCATAAATGCTATCCTGTACAGCTGTGGGTCCCAAACATCACCTCTTTAAGCTACACCAACGTACAGCAACAAGATTGTGATTGTGGGGTTAGGGAAGCCAACTTGTTGTGTGTGCAAAGTTGTTATTAATGGAAGCATATTGCAACAAGTTGTCCAGCATAGCACCTATCCTCATTTTCTTTTCTTTTCTTTTCTTTTTTTTTTTCTGTTTTTCTATTATTTTTCAAATTATTCCTAATGTTTCATATACTTTTTGACTGCTAGTGACCAGTGACAAAACTTTCATAGAAAAATATCCCGTTTCACTCTCTGTGATGACACCCAGCTCAGAATCCATATAGGTGTATTAGTGAAGTTGAGATTTTCTTTCCCATGCATGTCACCCTATTATTTATCCACAGTGAATTTCATTTTATCTGCCAGTTGGTCAATGTGTTAAATACATCTGTGATTCTGCATTCTGCCCATCTATCCTGGATAACTTCATATCATCACAAACTACCACCTCGCTCACTATTCACCCCTTTTCCTAAACAACAAATAATTTAATGTATGGACAGAGTAAATAACAATGGAAAACAATTTGCACATATTGCTATCCCTGCACAGCTGTACTAGAGGAGCTATTCAAATGACAGGTTACGTGCTGTTAGGTTAAGAGAGACTACAAGGACTGGAATGAAGAGAAAATATTTCAATTTCTTCTATGATAAACAAAAGGCCTCCAGTAATCCTCAAATAGACACGTATTTTAAAAGAGTTCAAGAAATTGAAGTGGGTGATATCTTCTTTTTTTTTTTTTTTTTTTTTTTTTTTTCCCCAGCAGATTGATTTTATCAATAGCATAGTTTTCTTTCCGGGTCTCACACTAGTGTTCATGGTTAAATACAATAATAGGCAATGTGCTGAGAATTGGGAATGCATTGTGAATCAGATCTCCAGGAATATCCCATGTCCCTAGTAGGTGGAAAGAAGAGGGATCAAAAACAAGGGAAGGTATTAATCTAGAGTGGGAAATGGGACAGAACTGTATAAAATTGACCTCAGGATCTTATCAGGCAGCAGCAGGCAGCCAAATCCAGCACTTTCAGGCTGTCAGCACTGGTCCAGGATGGATCCATTCCCCATTCCCTTCCTACCATTGTATTCCATGAGTATTTTGTTTGTCTTAAGTTTCCATCAAAACCAGCCAGCAACTCCTGGCCTCTACCCATAACCAAACCTCCTGCACAAGCCTGGGAAGCCCAGCAGTTCCCAGGAGCGCCAGACTCCCTGCAAGCATGCTGTGGGACCGGTCCAGGGAAGCACAGCCAACTAGCACACGTGCAGAAAAGCCAGGCTGCAGGCTCCCAGGAGACGGGGCCCTGCACTACGCATGCAAAGGCAACACAGGACTTCTGCACCACAAATCCTGATCTCTCCTGGAGTGAGGTAGGCATGCCTGAGGCTGTGCATTCCTCCAAAGTCTGCCTTTGAGAAAACAGCTATTACAAATTAGCCGTGTTAGTGCTAATGTTGTGGAGCTGAATAGACATAGTATCACGTAGGTAGAACACACAAAAAAAAAATCTTACAGAAAAAAATATGTCACAGAAACAGCAGATAGATGCAATATATGAGAACTTAATGACTCTCATGCAAACAGCGGTTCCTTTGTTTCCCTGTTTTTTTTTTATTGACTTGTTGCTGGAATGTACCAGAGTTTCTAAATTGCTTCCTTTTGTCAATAAATGATAAAGCCATGCTATGAAGCTCAGCTACCTTCCACTGTTTACCTGTGGTGGTGAATCTAAAATGTTGGCCTTCAAAGAGAAGACATATCAAATTTTAAGTTCAATGAAAAAAATGATAGCAATCAATGTGAAGTTTAAAAGCAAATTAATGGGAGAAATAGATGTAGTTACTGGCAGATGCATAGACCACTGAAATTGCCTCAGTCAGTCATTTTATTGGCTTTTAAAAGACAGAGGAAGAGAAGTCTGAGGCAAAATGAGGTTTCACTGCATTAACGGCAAGCCAAATGCAGCTGGACTTCCAAGCAGAGCTGCCAGAAGCACTGAAGGCCCCCATTTTAATTGCATGAATATCCGAACAGTCATGTTTGGCATAAAGTATTCAAGGAGTATCCTCAAAAGTCCACTTTTAGAGAACAGGCACAAATTATAACTCTGGGCTTTATTCACAACAAATTAGTCATACGGGTGTTGCATAATTTTGCTTTAGACAAAGAATGTTTAAGTGGGGAGAGAAGCTGATGCACTGGCATTTGGATGAAGTTTGCATGCATGAAGGGGTGATTTTCTAAATGATGGGGGAGCCAGGAACACAAAATCCAAATAGAAGGATTGGAGTTGCTTCAGCAATTCCCTCTCCTGCTCTGAGAGACTACTGAGCATTCATTTGACGTGTAAATAACAGCTTCGATAGGGTCAAGCAAAATGCACCTATACAAACTTGAACCAGAATGGGAAAGGGGAATTTTACCCACAGAAGAATAAATAAATAAATAAATAAACACGGTAAAGTGGTCAGATCAACCCAGTTAAAGAAACAAAAGTGAAGTGAAAGTGCTCATTTCTAGAATATAAGGATGAAGAGAGTTTTAACATTTTGCAGTGTTGCTTGTTCGTGTTTTCAGTTTTCACAGTAAACATGTAAATGATGAACAAATTCTGTTGGCTTAAAATGACTTTTTAATATGGAATTAAAAGCTACTTCTTTGGCTGGAATGTGTACATGAAACTGAGGGAAAAGCCACAATTGAATGAAGAGGGTCATAGAAAAGGAAGGATGAGGACAGGTATGTCTGTGGAGCACTGGAAGGCAACTTGTAAAAGAACTCTCTGAGGAGTTGGTCAAGCCCTAATTCTCTTGTTTATACTCACATCTAGCACAGAAATGGGCTGCTGGTGTTATAAAATCATGGAATCAAGAAGAACCAACATCTGATAAAGCCCACCCAATGAAGGCCAAAGTCAGCAGTAGCTGGGGTAACAGATATTGTTTATTACTAATAGAATATATTTCCATATGATTCAGGGCTCTCGATGCATTGGCACCTAAACTATAACTATCATACTTTCAAGCACTCTTCTTTCCATTTGTTCATTTCACTTGACTGAAGCTGTAGGCTGGAAGCTCGTCAGGTCAGGAACAGCACTCGCCAATGAACGTTTAGCAAAATACAGTCTAGGCTGAGACTTTTGAAGGACTACTCATACTCAAATAATGACGCAATGCAAGAAGAATAAACTATTATCAATCCTGCCTTGCTTCTATGATATATTATTTTTAATCCATTTGTATTCTTTTGTTAGCAAAAGTTCCTTATGTATTGATGAGCTGTGAAAAAAGTGAATAATGTCTTGCTTTGTGTGAGCTTTGGCTTTTTTTTTTTCTTCTTTTTTTTCTTGCTTAAACACTTCCATTTTGTATCAGAACTTTGTTCTTCTCTGACTGAAGAAGAGAAGTTCAGGTAGATTTATTCTGATGCTAGTTATTACAAATATGCTAATAATTAGAAATGAAATTGTGAAACCAATTGTCTGGTTCTGCATTCCTGGAAACTGCTTCCTTTTACCCTCTAAACACACTACTCCTCTCCTCAGCTTGACAGGATGCAATAACACTTAATGTTGGCTGGCATGTTAAGATCTCTTGGCTTAATCGCAAGACCTCCAGTTAGCTGGCTTAGTGAGGATTTATATGACATGCAATCTTTCTCTTAGACATGAAGATGTACCAGCAAAATGTTGTTCTACCAGCCAAAAACCTTATGAATACTTAATGCATGTTCTTTGGTAAGATGATAAGGAAGAAGGATCTCTGATGAAAATTAAACACTGGTATGTGATTTTTTTTATTATTATTTTAATTACTGTTTTATTTTCTAAAATGCAGTGACAAGTTGAATAAAAAGCAAAGCATCATTTGTTGTACTGACAAAACACCCATTAGCTTTTATGATGGCTATATTGTCTAGTGGTGAGTGTTACTAATCGACAAAGCAAGTAGTCACTGAAAAGATCAGTTAAAAATGTCAGAAAGGTCTCCTAGGTTATAGGTCCTGAGGGTAATAAACACTTTATCACATTCATAGGTACACTATTCCAAAAAAGTAATGTTAACAGTATTTGTGAGGAAAGAAGATGCTGGGAGAAATGCGTTGTTGAGGATTTTTTAACTGTACACCTAATTAATAGTTCATACTCTGGCTGTGGAAATCTGAATACCAATTAGAAAAAAACCCTCTCTGCCTCTTCTTGGTGAAAACTGTCATGTTAGTTGTGGAGTTACAACACCCCTGTTACAAATGAGCCCTTAGGAACAGTAATTCTAGGTTCTCCTTAGCTCACATTTAGGGATGATCCATAGTCTCTCTTTTTACACTTTGAATATTAAGATACCTGAGACCTCTCCTTTTGGAACCTCTAATAACAAGCAAGGGAAACAATTACATTTCATACACTCACACCGGGTTCCTAAGCATCCACACTCCAATAAGCAGTGCTGTCAGGACTCACCTCCTGCCGCAGCTGTGCAATTGAGCAATTTTATCATGTGCACAAATAGATTGTTTCTTTGGAAAAGTCCTTTTAAGGCACATAAATTCAGAACTAAGCAGAAGGTTACAGAAGTGAAAATCATTTTTGTTTTTCATGAAACCACGGCTGTGAACCTTTGGAGACTTTTCTCTTGAACTGAATTTAGCATTTATATGTCAGAAACAATACATTTTAAAATATATCAAACTAAACCCTGGCTGGTGCTAATATGAATCATATAAAAAGGTTATATAACTGTCTCATATCTTAATTTGAAGTAAATTGCTTTTTCTTTTAATTCTTGCTATGCTGGAAATGTACATTTTGTCTATAAAATATCTTCCTATATGAGGTGAAAGTTTCTAGAGCTAGTGAATGGAAAGACGGGGTTTTATATCAGAAAATACATTGTTCTAGCTGAAAAAGCTACTACTAAAATCACCTTGTGCACGTTGTTCTCACATTTACTCCTATGATTCATGCTAACAATAAGTATATTTATACTGCTAAATAACTTAGCCCCATGATTAATTCCAAGATCCCACTCTCCTGAGTATCTTCACCTTAAATAGTTTTGTCATAATAGGCCAAAATAGCTTCCCTTGAGGCAGATCCCAGGCAGTGGCATGGGTAATTCACCCAGGACTGTTCTGTATGAACAAGTTGTTCTGCACCAGAACATCAGGGGAGTGAGAGAGAGTGAGATGATGCAAGGCTCGTTCTGGATTTCAGTAAGAAAGACCCAACAACAAACAGCTTAATAAGATGACTGCTTTAGTAAAACAGGGTAAGAGGAATACAGATAGTGAGTAAATCTTACATCCCTTCAGACGCCGCGCACACAGTGTTCATGCAGCATCAGACGGAGCAGGTGCTATATGGAGTGAAGCTCTCCCTATTGTTCATTCCAGCTACTACATAACTTCCTTGCAAGAAAACATCTGTATCCCTAAAGGATATTCATGAGATCTTGCTGCATGGTGAAGTAAAGGTAAGGTGGCATAATCACTGGTAGACAAAGAGTGCTGCCCGAGGGTCCTCTGTTACAGGAAGCTGGCTGAGGCTACCTACCCTGTGGCCACAGGATCTGTGCAGCATAGCATGGGCCTGAAAGCCAGGCTGGACACACAGCAATTGCTCTGGCTGACTGCTACATGGATGAGTGGAACAAAAACATGCAACCATCTCTGAGTCAGGGTCAATACATTCCATATATGGCCTGACTTTCCAACAGATATTATAAATTGCAGATTATATCAGTAACATATAGGCTTCTCACACTGAAAGTACAAAGCCCAATAGAGCAAACAAGGCCTGTTGAAGATCACTAAACCCCCAGATAGAATATGATGTTTTCCACAAGACTCCCAATACACAAGCCAAGACCAGGCTGGGTTCCCTTCAGCTCCCAAAGTCATCCAGCCCCCTTTCAGTGGTCATTGCTCTCTTTGTTGACCAAAGCACACAGGTACAAAATAATTATTATGCCTTAAGGCATATGGGCAGCTCTCAGGCCCATTGCAAAGCCACATCAGGTGCTATAGCAGTAAGAATGGCTAATACTCTTGAGGGAAGGACATCCCTGACTTGTTTGGGGTTAAATGGCTTGTTACCACTTGTCATGTCACCAGGCAATACTTCCTGGGACAGCACCCTCTGGTGGGACAAGCAGAGCTAAGGAAATCATGTACTCTACTTTCATCATTAATTTAATTGAGCTCACTCAATTGTAGTCACTAATAGCTATGGAAGCAGCTCTGTGCCTTCTGACATTCAATGCCTATTGTAAACATCTACCTCAGAAAACAGAAGCAACAGCTACTTGGTAGGAGAGTGCAAACTTGCAAAAAAAATGCTTGAAATTGTCAGAACTTTCCAGAAACAAGAAAATCCTGAATTTGCATGTCAACTTTGTGGTATACCTTAGAACAATAACCTTGGGCAGTTCATCCTGCAGTATAATTTGGTCCTATTTATCATGGTTAAATTCCTTCTGTTTTATACTGCATAAACTATTAACTTTCATAAAATTAACAGCTAATAATGTCAAAAAGAGTCAGAAAGAGTCCTGGTCTCTGGACATCTATGACAGATGCCTTGACTTTAGGAAAGTGGGATTTCAGACATATACCTATTTTCAGTGACTTTCACCTGAGTATCTCCTAAGCATTTTTTAAAAATCATTTTCCTCAGACACCTACCACATATTAGCAGATAGACTGTCAAATGGCATTTTGAATTCAATATCACTGGTCATGAACTTGATTTTCAGCTTCTAACCTGTAGGCACCACAGTCTTCTGCTGGAGTTAATTTGAAAACAGTGCAAATCCAGTTACTGACTTCTGACTCCAGTTCATTGACTCATCCCTCCTTCTTCTTTATTGTGGATTCCTACATGACACTATTTTCAAGTTACCCTTCAAATTAGGAAAGAATTGTCAGTGTTTGTCAAAAGAGTAAGCTGATACAGGTTCTTTCCTGATACTTCAGGAAATACCTACTCTATTCCAAACTGTTTTTTGTAAGAAAAGTCTCCTACAAGTTAAAACTTTTGTCATGTTTACCTTTACTGATGTGATCCTTCAAGAGATTTGAGGATTGGAGTTTTTTTTGCATCATAAAAGCTAAGTAATAAAGTCTGTTTCTTCCTCAGAAAGTCTATTTGCCTTTCTAAAGATATCCAGCTTACATATGCTTTTCTGTTGCAGAGATACCTATTAGTCAGATGAACTATATATATGAGAGTTCCACCTTATCTAAAGATTTCAGACCAAGTGAAGAATATGTTGGAGTAACTAAAATGGCACAGACTTGTGAGAGTAGCATTTGAAGTTGAATATCCTTAAAGGAAGTACAAAGTGAAACTCATTTCATAAAATGTCTTTCACAAGAACAAAATAGTTCACTGCCTTCAATTAGACCATCCAGAAGGCTAAAGAGAAAAGAGAAATATCTTCAGCCTACTTTCCAGCTTGCTGTGGATCCAGGAAATACTGGCTAAATTAGCAGGCATGCTTGTTCGGTGAGGGGCCGGAAGGCATCACAGTGCCTCAAGAGATCTTGGTTAAAATTCCGCCTTCAGATTAAGGAAGAAATGCGACAATTTCCCTGCTAAGTTGTCCTTACAAGACATAGCTTCTTTTTTTCTGAAATGCCGTTTTATTTCTTTTTTTTTTTTTTCTTTTTTTCCCATTAATAATGGATAAGATTGCACCAAATAGCAGTATTTTCAAGAGGAGTGGGAAGAAAATCTTAGTAGAGGTTTTTCACCTTTCTTCCCCTATTATCAAGCCATACATTGTCTGTACTATTGCCTGCCGTTGAAAAAGAACAAAATATAAACCCGGATGAGCACAATGAATAACTGTGCGTGTTAGAAAAATGACACTACTTTCTTGATAACAGCTGAGGATAATTTATTTTTATTTGGTCAAATACTCCTTTTTTCATAATCTTTCATTCTTCAACTCCAACCACTTACAGTTACCCACAGTTTCAGTGTTTATCATGGAAGGCCCCTGTTAAAGCACTGACAGGACATTACCAAAACTCAGCAACACAGGGGAGAGAATGGTGAAAACTTTCACAATGTGTGTTATCCATCAATTTTATCTATGCTGTAGGTAGTCATAACAGTTAAGTTAGAATGGAATGAAGTCATTGTTAATTCAAAATCTGTGAAAACAAGCTGAAGAATACGTCTGTTAATGCAGAATAACTCAGAGTTATTGGAGTCCCAGCTGAGTTTTAGTATTAGGTAGCATGTTTCACCCCTTAGAGGTAACACTCATTTTTCAAGTCCTTTGGGCAAAGCTTAACTATTCAGGTACTTTCCAAAGCCTCCCATCTTCCCTTACATTGTCCCATACATGTGATGACTTCTAAGAAATCTCTTTTTCCCAACCAGATATTTCCAAAATGCTCTCAGCTAAATGGCTCCTTCTTCTACAACAGCCATTAGACACCTTTCATGTCACTTACATTTGGCCACAGATAGCCTTTTCTGACTGCTTTTTTCTCATCTTGTCACATGGTTTCATTTTCTTTCATTTATTCCTCTCTTTCATACATTTGTCTTTCCAGATGCTTGTCTTAGAAATTAAGGAAGATTAATCTAATCAATGGTTACCAATTTATCATGGGCTACAGTTGGATTTCATTATCAAGGTTTCTTTAGGCAGCTCTAACATAAGCTACTGTATATCATAGCAATGTTCTATCCAAAGCCATATTGAGCAAACAGCTCTGTGTAACCATCCTTCATCTATTAGTTCATCACTAAGAACAATGAGTATTTAAGTGTCTAAGCAGTCAAAATAAGTAGTAGGTAGCACTGAATTTCCTTATTCTTGAGCTGCCAACCAAAGTAAATAACACAGAAAATACAAAAACATCACAGCCAGAAAAAGGCCCAGATGAGATGAAAATTAATTTCTAAATTTACTGTAGAAAACTCATATTTTACATAGATATCTGTATAAGTTTTGTAACTATTCATTTAGATATTGTTTCTAAAATCAATGGTTATTAACCCAGTATTTATTTTAATCAGTTTATGAGATTTTGAAAAAAAAAAAAAAAAAAAAAAAAAAAAAAGAAAGCTTTTGAAAAATTTTAGCAGTTCTTGCTGTCCTTATACTTTCCACATGCCACAAAATGTCAAGACTGCAATGTCATAACATCTGGGGGGGAGAGTGGTGCAGGTGAGAGCACAGCTCTACAGCTCTGTTGGCTCCTCTGTATATCACAAGCAACAGGGGCAGTGGTAGGTCAAGGATACTTGTCCTCCGGCATGATCAACCACCCAACCACCCTAGACCTGGCATTCAGCTTTATTGACCAAAGCTTACAAAAAGAATCCATGCTATTGATGAGCTTACTGATATTGATCACCATAATGAACTGGGTTTTCTACATTACAGTCACTAAATCAGAGTTATATGGAACTTGCAGAGCAGCTAACTCCCCTGAGGAGCAAACACAGTAATTTCCAATGGATATTTTTCAGACTGCCATCTGAAAAACTGTATTCAAACAACTGTGAGAAAACCCACTCTTACCTGTGACATACTTCATCCTGAGAGTAGATTTTCAAAGAACAGATTTTAAAGTTATTTTGTGTGTTGATCTGAATATTTTATTGACACTTTTGGGTTTTAATGAAAAAATGGAATTTCATTCTATGAAACTTAAACAAAAAAAAAATAGGAGACAGTCTTCTAATTAATCTGAAGTGGAAACATCATGCCTCCATAACTGATCTGTGAGCAGAAACACTTTGCTAGGCTTGTTTGCCTCTTGAAAGTCAAAATTTGTGATAAAGTATTTAATAAATAAAGACTCTTGTATTTTCACTAATTCCTGAGTTTGTGAACCTGCCCCAGTCCTGCTGAAATGTTTTTCCTTTATGAGGATGTTTATGGAACCAGAAGACTTTGATCATCTTAAGAGAGAAACCCTTTCTCAATATGTCTTCATACATAGTCCTTCACTGCATCAAAACCTGATTTTAAAAATTGACAAAGTAAGCTCTGTTGCAAGAACGGTCCCAGAACATTTCTGCACAGAACAACAGGGGCTCTTTTGGATCCAGCCATCCTAATTTGTAATCTTTAAGAAGGTTAATGACATTGATGAGTCTGGTGATGGCAGTTGGTCAAAAAGACAAAGAAAAAAACTGTCATTGCCTTATTTACCATGACAGCCACACTATAAGGGTTTAAAGAACGATCACCACATACCACACACCCATACTTTGTAAGAGCAATCTATTTTAAGAGTGATGTGGCTCAGATCTTATCTAGGACCTCTTAATGCTGTAAAACACAACACCAATGCCTATAAAATCACTGTATCAAATGCATGGTAAAGAGTGAACCCTATGTCTTTTCAACTGAGTCAAGACAGCTTTTGGCAGTCAGATTAATATTAGTATTACATTATTTCAAAGGCAAACATCTCAGTCAAGTAAAGCACAAGTATGAAGTACATATTCTGTATGTTCAGCCTCTGAATCACAACCTTTGTGATATTTCCAAATCATAAGCAAAAACTGGTTCTGAAGACACTTAAATTTAATGTAGTGTTCTACACCCTGGACATCTCTTTGGAGGGAAAGAGACTCCACTTCAGGACATGCTTAAAGACTTTGATTCAAGTAGAACCTAAGCTTGAAATTCAGGGTTTTTCTGAATCAGAGCTGTAGTCTGTACAGCATATATCCCCCTTGTGAGAAGAAACTACAGATATAGCTTAAGCCTTTTGACTGTTAAAGCTTTACCAAGTTGGGACACACTAGTCCCAACACTTGCATGCTCAGCCAGGGGGAACCTGCCTGACCAAGTGTAAAATCCTGGAATGGCTAAATGAAGAATTAATCAAAGTAAAAATATTCTGTGTTTAGTTACTCACTGGAGGGAAAAGATAAGACCAGAAAGAGATCTCTTATTCATAACAGAAGCTGAGACATTGCAACAGGAAAGCAGAAAAGTAGCAACATGAAAAGGCTTCTATGCTAAAAGCACTAAAACATTATTTTCTTTTCATCTTTGTGGTTGATTTCATCACATATGTACTGAACTTTCACATAAACTTCTATCTAAGACCTTTGGAAGGACACCTGCTTGTTTCAAATGGTGAAAATGCCAGATAATCCAGCAGGGTTGAAGCACACAATACACAAAACTGTAAAGACATATAAAGAGGGATTTATTTATTTATTTATTTATTTTTATTTTAAACATGCATCTTCCAACACCATGTTAAATACTTGAAATCCATAGAAAAATACATTTGGTCTTCTAATACTGCTAACTGCCAGCACATTTTTACATCCCTCTTTTCTAGCTGTTGCTTCCTCTCTGCTCTTTCATTTAATGGCAAATACATGAGCTTGCAGGCTTTCTTTGACTCTTCCAGTCATGTATGTGAGCATTACTGCCAAATACTAAGGAGACAACTCTGTGTTGCACTCTGAATGCACTTCATTCTATGTTTGCATAAACTCTTCCTTACCTAATGAAACAATTGTTTATTTAGGTATGGCTTAACAGTTCTCTAAGAATGTATTCATCCTAAGAACAAATCACTGCTCAGATTTTTTCCTGAGTTGAGGCAAAATCATTTTCATTCTCAAAGGAATGAAACATTGTAGTTTGCCAAACTGGCATCTGGGGTGGGGAGCGAGGGGCTGATCTAACTTTGCCAACAGAAGCATTAAAAGGCTGCTGGGCAGTAGGAAAAATCCCCAAACAGCTCCATGAGCTGAATGATTATTTCCTCTTGAACTTGCTCACTGTGACAATTTAAGCAGCTGAGTCCAAAGTTAATGAAAGTCTCCTGTAACTGCTCTCATGCAAAATTCACTTCCAGCGATATTTGCAGCTGGCAGGGTTGTTGCTCATAGCAGAGACAGTAGGAAGAATCCTATGTGAAAGAACTCAGCTAGTCTGTTCTCAAACCTTATAAATTGTATTATCCTGCTTACCTTTCCATCTATTTGCTTTTTTTTTGCTCATCCTTCTGTTTAGTTTTATAGACTCTGGGTCTTAATTCTCCCATACATACTTGTTTGTACTGCACTTGGATCAAAGAAATCATTATTTTTTCATGTGGTTGTATGTCTATTGTTATGAATTAGTCTAAAATTCAATCTAGGCAAAATAGCTTGATTATCAAAGGTTAACACCCTCCAAAAACTGCTTCAATTCAGTTCATGGGGAAAAGATGAACATGCAAACAAATCGCCAATTTAACATGAGTACATCTCTGTGTACAGAGATGCAAAAAATAGGTTAAGTTAAATAGATATATTTCTCTTAAAATTAGTGATTAATTAGTGATATTAATTAGAAAAAATAGTGATTACAGAATTCTCATAAGGTTTGTGCATATTCCTGTTTCAAAAATGTTACAATTTCACTTTTTCAAATCCACTTGATCAAATAACACATACACAAATAGAATAAAACAGCTAAAGCATTAAGAAAAAACTGATGCATATTAGGCCAAAAAATATTCAGATCAAGCTAATTTTATTTTTTTTTTTCTGCCATTTACAGTAAGGCTGTACTCCTTAAGATTCATTCAGGTTCCTGACACAATTAGGTGTAGAAAAAAAAAAATATTAGTATTCTGGGTTTCCCACATTATCTAGAAATGGTAAAGGTAGGTGTTGAGTGGGTTGTTTCTTTTCTTCTGCATTTTGTTTGTATGTTTGTTTGTTTGTTTGTTTTTGGTCTGGTCCACATTTTTATAATAGCTACTGATCTTTTCCCTGTGTTCCTTTCTGCATATCAAAATTTTCATTTCTCCTGTAAAATTATTTTGAAGAAAAATGTAGTAGTCACCCAGGAGTCCTTGCAAGGTATTGTTTCTCTTCATTACCTTCTTGTATAAGCACACTTGGCAATGTGTTTGCTGACGTATGAAACACAGAAGTTTGCATTCTTACAGCACACAAGCCTGTCTTTGCAGGATCAAGTAGCATCCTGATCCACCTGTACTTTCCTGAGTTTTGGCCAATTCCTCCTCTTCATTGGACCCTCTCTACCCTGTAGACCTGGCTTGACAGTGAGTGGTAGAAAAAAAAAATCACGTTGTAACCATCTAAGAAACAAATGTCCATTTTATATTGCTATAATACAGATATAAATTCTTCTTGAAGTGCTGTGAATAAAAAGCCAGGTATAAATTCTTAGTTTCATTATATTTCAAACTTCGCAGGAGTTGAGGCACCTACTGAGGTAGATGGCATTAATACAAAGTCAGACCACATCTCCTCTATCATATCACATCTTCCAATCACTTTCCTTGTGAAGCCTAAACATGTTTGTTTAGGATGCACCCTTATTCATTTTGTACCCAGTACTCATTCCTGTCAGCTCACCTTTCCCTGAATCATTTCCATGTGTTAATGCCAATGCTATACAGTTGCCATTACTAAGCCAGGAAAGGATGAATATTATGTTAAACAGGCTTGCCGTGAATATTCATTATTATGTACAGAAAGGAAAACATTGAAGCCATCTGAAACAACCCTTTTCTTCAGGAAAGATGTGACAGAAATCAGTGTATGAGAATTTGCATGTAAATATTTTCTTGGAGAATTAAACTTGTGTATCAAAATCATATGATATTGTGTATCAAAATCATATGATATTTTATAGAATAAGTTTACACAATCCATTAGTTGCAAATACTTCTTCAGAGATTTCAAAAGAGCCTTCATTTTTTTAATTAGTTAGAACATTTAGGATCTTTCACAGCTGTTATAAGGATTTTCATTATGGTGTTTCACGATAAATTGAACTATATAACATGGTTCATGAAGATGTTCCTGTGCATACATCTATTAAAATGGATAGTCAACTTTTTAAAATGAATGGTTTACCCAATTTATGTAAAGTGTCTCAGCATTATTATCCAACTGATCTTAAAAGAACTTCTTTAAATTGAAAATACCTCTGATTCCTTTAGAATGAACAAACAACGCACATTTTTATTTTGTGCTTGGGGCTGATCTACATGAAAATGCATAGGAAGAGTAATCTGGAGTCATTAAACTGCATTAAATTCCTGTGGGAACACTCTTATTTTGAATTTAAGTTGTTTTGTTCCAGCTAACTTATCTCTCTTCCAAAACAAACTGAAATAAAATAAACTAAGTTAATCAAAAATAATCCAAAATTAAGGCCACTTTATTATCATATAAACAAAGATATGTATTGTGATTTAGGATATTCACTGAAATGTTAACTTGAATTAATTTCTCTAAGTGTCTGCCCATAGACAAGCTACCCAACCTGTTAATTCACCATTGTAATAAATAAAGAGAATTTCCATTTATTTTAATTTGTTTGCATTGAAATATAGAAGAAAGGGACCAAGAAGAAGAAATATAGAAGAAAGGGACCACTGATATAATATTATGTATTCATTTTAATAAGTAAAATTTAAGACATGACCCATTTAACATAGAAGAGTGAAATGAAGATAAATCTGGACAAAATTTTCAAACATGGATATCTAAATTTAACCACCATGTACAAAAATAAATAAATAAATGTTATCGATATCATTTTAAGAATATGAGAAAGGATGTCTAACACAACAATTCTTTGTAACAACAAATTTTCAAGAGGTCTTAATTATACTCAAATCCTATTTAATTCAATTATATTTCAGATGTGCCCACCTTATTTCCCTTGAAAATTTACTAGTTAACTTGGAGCAGTAAGATTTCAATATGTCCATACTGCAGAGTATGCAGAGGAAGATTACTAATTCTATCCTGCATGCAATTAATAGGATCTGTATCAGCTTCATTTGGAGAAAAAACAACAACAACAAAACAACAAGAGAACAACAGAAAGGGAGGAAGGGAGGGAGAAAGGAACAGACAGATGTCAGAAAGTGATGCATATTTAGTTCACTGTCTACAAATCCCATTGTACTTATCCAAAAATAATGATCCATAGCAGCAAGTCAGTTGGAATGCAGGTTTGCAATAGGTCATGGAAAACAGACTCTGCATGCACTTTTTTTTAATAGGGAAAGATGGAATTCTGGTGTCAAATTAAATCCCCCCTGATAGAAATTCAAGGAAAAAAATATATATAAGAATTGAAATATATTTTTTTTTCATTTCATTTTTAATCCTCAATGTATGCTCATGCATTGCAGCAAGAAATCTCAGTATCCAGCTTGTTTCAATGTGTTAACATTTACCAGATATTTTTTATATTCTATATTCAACTTAGAAGATTTGAAGGCAGCAGGTGTACTCAAAAATAAAAGCTCAAGTCTCTCTCCAAACTTGATAGAGAATTAAGAATTTTCACAAGACTTTTTAGAGTATGTAAGACAAGTACAAGTAGAGGTATGACTAAGCCAAAAAAAAAAAAAAAATGACCTAAGTAAGCCTTACATCATCCTTGTGGGTAGAATTGAAATGGGCACTGGGATTACCTCTAACTCACTGTGTGAGACAAAGATGATCCTAGCTGCTAACAAAGAACAAGGGATTCAAACCTGAATGCTTAGAGTGAATATTTTGATGGGTGAGAAGGAAATGTTAGAAACTAAAAGTATGTGTTAGGTAACCATTGTCCCATACATTCTATTTTATTATACTGTATTAATTATTATATTTTATTACACTATATTAATTATTATATTATTATCCTATACTTAATTTTTCTTGATACCTACCCCTTTCTACTTCTGTAGATCAGTTATTCTTTTCCTTAGACCTAAAGATATAATATCTATCTTTTACCCTTTGGCTCTTTCTTGCTAAGCTAGTGTTGCTTTGTCATTGGGTTCTAAATATACCTCAAAAACAAAAGGAGATGTGATGTGGAGGAACGGAAGAAATGGAAAAGCTTAGTATGTTAACAGCAATTGACTACAGAAAAACCTCAAATGGCAGTTAATTGACAGATGGACAAATGAAATTGCAGGTCCCAAGGGCTGCAACTCAAATTAGATTTAGCATTAAAGGGATGACAAGGAGTTACATGCCTATCCTGTGTATATATGCATATGCCTCTCTTCATCTGGCTGCCTTTTAAATATATGAAGCTGCAAGAACATTTGCAGTACAGCTGGCTCACAACACACACACACACACACACACACACACAAATCAATATAGAAGTAGGATATAAAGGAGTAAAATGAACTTTCATCTTGCACGTGGAAAAATTGTTCCAGGAACCCAGAAACAAAAAGTCAGCTGTAGATGAAGCAGGCAAAGGGTTTTCCTAGAGGGTACCTAATGCACTGCAGAAAGCTGGAAGCATACTGTGTTTGGCAGTATGCTTTGGTGCCTTCTCAAAGATTGGCACAAGACTAAACATAACAGCTCAGTGATGAAACAAGAGGTAATATTCGAGGGCAGGTGCAGGGGAGGAGACATAAGAGACATGCCAATTGTTCCAAAGGAAGGAAAAAGTATCACAGTGGGGAGAGGGCACAAGTGGCATTAAGCTCTTGAGCTTTGCTGATAAGGTCCAACAGGCATGTTACCTGGACTGCCAGTTCTTTGTGGGATTTTGAATTGCTTCCATTTTATAATATTAAGTTGGGATCTTTAACACTAATGGATTGACCATGCAAGTGGGGAAAGGGAGGGATGAAGTGAAAGGAAGAGGTGTGGTAGTTTCCTCTAGCTGGGCAGTGAAGTTCCACCACAAACACTTTCACTCATCATCAAAGGGGAAGGGGAAGAAAATACAGTGGAAAGGGCTCAAGGGTTGAGATAAGGACAGGGAGATCACTCAACAATTATCGTGACAGTCAAAACAGACTCAGTGTAGGGAGATTAGCAAAAATTATTATCAATTACTAACAAGCTAGAGAAATGAGAAACAAAGAAAAAAAAACTAAAACCACCTCCCCCCCACATCCACACTCTTCCACTTCCACCAGGGGCTCCTCCACGGGCTGCAGTGTGGAGATCTGCTCCATGTGGGACCCATGGGCTGCAGGGGGACAGCCTGCTCCACCAGGGGCCTCTCCATAGGCCGCAGGGGAACTGCTGCTGCTTGCCTGGAGCACCTCCTGCCCTCCTGCTGCACTCACCTGTGTGGCTGCAGATTATTTTTTCCCTTCCTTAACTCTCCTCTCCCAGAGGCGCAAACAACCTTGCTTATTGGCTTGGCTCTGGGCAGCAGCGGGTCCCTTTGGAGCTAGCTGAAACTGGCCCTTATCTAACATGGGGCAGCTTCTGGACTTTTCTCACAGAAGCCACCCCTGCAGCTCCCCGCTACCAAAACCTTGCCATGTAAACCCAATACAAGAGGCCAGACACATGGAGTGTGTAGATAGCTAGTAAAAGAGCTATCTACATGAGCTATCATGAGTATATAAAGTCCTTAGAAGACTGGGGACACTCTGAGGGGAAAAAAATGGTCAAGAGCAACAACCTGAAGCTTGTAACAAGTTGCTCCAAAACTGAGATGTAAATGTATAATATTAATGAACCAAGACATGTTCTATATAAAGTAGTATAAAGGTGTATTAAATAATGATCTTTCAAAGAAAATACTACATATTAGTTAAATGGTTTAATAAATACCACCCAATTTATCATGCATGTTGAGAAAGTGCTAATCTGTAAAAATCAGAAAACGCCATAAAATAAACTAATTCAAAAGCTTTCTAAAGAGTTTTCTAACATGTAGAAACTACACACAGTTTGTGCATCATCAGATCATTCCATGTAAACATAATTTTGAAATTTCAGCCTTCATCTCTGAGGAGGCTTTTTTTTTTTTTTTTTTTTTTTTTCTTTTATTTGTGGCATCTGTCACTGGCTTTACAATGTTTTTCAGAATGGACTAGTAATTCAAGGTTTATTAAGCTAGGGCTCCCAAACTCAGATGTATAAATGAACTATAATTGTAGAAAGCATCATGCAAATGGTTGTCTCTGAAAAGGTGCATCAAGCAAGGATCTGAGAAAGTTGTTTTGTTTCTGAAACTCTTGTCCAAGGAGTTTCATCTGCTTTAGAGCAGCGCCTTGAGGAGGGTTTGTAAACGAGGGGAGAAAATACAGATCCAAGTATCAGTGCCTGTGAGACTGAGGGATTGTTTTTTTTGTCTACAGGATGACCAGAAATGAAAGGCAATCCACTAATAGATATATGCATTACTTTCCATTGTTATTTTCCTGCTCCAAGCCATCAATGAGACATAAGTCTCCTCTTAGAACCCCTTCCTATTCCTTTCATATTTCATTTTACATGGCCTTGTTACCAAGGGACAAGTCTTAACACTTAAACAGTTGCAATGCCTTTATCTGGCGACAGCATGATATCTGCAATGCTTTTATTTGGCTACAGTACCAAGGAGAGGAGACATGAAGATTAATGTTAACTTCAGAAGGTTTGTGAATACCTAAGGGACACAGTCTATACAACTGGTGACATTACAGATGCTCTGTTGAATGCCCTGAAGATTTAGAAAGGGCTGAAGTGAATGCAAATGTGAAAAAGCTTTAAACAACAGACCTTAAAGTTTGTTTAGTTCCACTTTTTTAACAAAATGTCTTCCAAATATTCCTTTCTCCTGCCCATTGCTCCCTTGATATCCAAGAAGCAGTGTTTTTCTAAAGAACACAGCCTGGGAGTCATGTGTGATCTTTCCACATTGATTAAATACCTCGCTCTTATCAAACATTACTTTTTTATCTAGCTTTCAAACCACCCACTCTTGCAAACTTCCCATAGGACACTTTTTAAGGGTAAACAAAGAAACAAATAAATAAATGTATTGTTCAAAGCAAGCCACTTCACAGTTGTTTTTTCTCTTCTGAAACATTTTTACTTTTAAGAATAGTGCATCAGCCTTCAAAAATGTAGTCAGGCCATTTCATCTGTCAGAAACAGTTCTAACACCTTGCTGTGTGATGCGTTTGTGTTCCCATTAAATCACCATTCATTCAAGACAGTCTTCTGTGCCATACAGCTGCAGAAGCAGCCCAGCTATGGCTAATAATACCATCCTCAGTAAAGCCCCCAAGCGGTATCATCTCCAGTAGCTTTTAGGTAACTTCTACATTAAAAACATATTTCTCCCAAATTTTGTATCAGTCTATAATATTTTGAAGCAAACCGTATAGGAAAACCTGTAACTAATGACTTCATAATGCAGCATGTAGAACTGTGCTATCTCGTGGTCATCTCTATTACCTAAAGGTCCTGCAAGAACCTATGGCTAATGGTATGACATCCCTTATCACCACTGCAGCATGGGAGTTTGGCATGGTATGGTGGAGCACGTACCATTTGTATCATCCTTGGGAACAAGCTGATGAAACTTTCCAGAAGGTGTATTTTTTTTTTCTTAAAAAAAAAAAAAAAAAAAAAAAAAGTTTTTAGCTCACCTTTCAACTGCTGTAACAAACTGCCTTTATGCAAACTGTATATCAGTGTTGGTATAGGAATAAAAATACATTTATATATTGAAGATGGTTTATCTGTTTTTCTATGGTGGTTTTTGTGTTTTTTTTTTTTGTTTGTTTGTTTGTTTGGTTTGGTTTGGTTTGGGTTTTTTGTGTGTGTGTGTTTGTTTTATTTTGTTTTATGAACTCCAAAGTAGATTACACCTGACATTATTTCGAATGACTTATTGTAGAGGTGGGAAAGATGACATCTGTATGAAGACAGAAGCCCAGATATTCACAAGAGTTAGCAAGCATTTAGCACAGACTCCAAGCAACAGATTTCCTGGTTGTCTGCTTTTTATTAGTTTGATATTGATTTCCAATAAGAAATGGAGCCAAATCTGGGGGCATTCTATTCCTTCTGATTTATGTAACACAGGGACTATTCATTCAGCAAAGGAAGATTTGACAAAAAGTAATAATTGAGAATTAGTAAGTTTTGTGCAGTGCCTGAGCTCTGAACATGTTTATAAAGCTGCCTGGAGCTGTCTTAGTTTGAGGAATGGAGGGTCATAGGTTGTCACTCAAGTGCTGAGTGACCGGGGAAGATTTGAGCAAGAGATACTGTGCCAGTGCATTGTTCAACATTAATCCCTTCCCCAACAGCAATCTGACTTTCAGTTAGCTGAAATCAGTAAAGGGTTCCCACGCTGTGATAAAAAACAAATGTTACAGCTCCCCAGAGCTGCTGCTTCAACAGTGACATGGGCGAGAGCTTCTCTGATTCCCTAAATAAAAGAACTTGCATAAACAAAGACACAAGGGGAATTGGGAAAAGAAAAATCCAGTCTTCCTCTGGTAGCACTGTCCACTTTGTCACTGGAAAAGATGGTCACCTTTAGCTATTCCTTTCCCCATGATGGACAAGACATTATTCTGTAAATGCAGTTAAAAGAAAAGGATCCTTGAGAAAGTAAACATTTTCCCCTTCAAGTCAGTCCTTTTTTTGTTGAAAATGGAAAATGTGCAGTGAAAGGAGAGCAAGGGGAGGAATAGATGTAAGAACAGAAATAAGCAAGCTAGAGTTAAAAAATAAAAGAAGCAGCAAGGTAAAATAAATATGGAGAAAAAAATAATAATATATACATATAATATTAGAATGAAAGAACAAACATTAGAACAAACTTAAAATTGTGGGCCAAATCTGTTTCAGACATATGTTCAAACCAAGGGACGGAGATGCAGACAATTAAAAAAACAGAGTAATGGGGATATATATATATATATATACATATATATAAAGTCTACTGTAACTGTGCATAATTTGCTTGAAACATATTGTGGCCACCACCTGTCCTGATCTTTCCACACCAGGACTGTGCACAGAGAAGAGACTGCACCATCCCCTACAGCTGCTTGAAGTTTAGTTCTTTACCTGTACTGGTATGCTCTGGCTGGGATTTAAAATTTTGTGACCCTGTGCTGGGCAAAGAAAACACAAATAAAAATTAGCTGCAAAAGCAAAGGATGTATTTCAGTCTTTGACATCCTTTTCTGACCCTTCCATGGAATTAGCTTCCAGAATAAGCAGTGGGATTGGATCTTACCCAGAGCTACAGCAACAATAGCAGTTCAATTCAGAAAAAAAATCTCTTCTCCCCCACACCCAAAGTGCTTCTGTCTCACACAAAGGATTACCAGACGTGGAATTTTCTTTGGAAAGACTCTTTACAGCTAAAAGGAAAATGCAATATTATTAAAGCATTTCATTTTCAGCACTAACTTCTACCCTTGTTTTTCTGTCTATTTGATTAAAAAGTGGAACATAAAATATGCTCAGCAGTGACTATGGCAGCAGACCAGAGCAATCTAAAGTCTTATTATTAAAATGAACTGATGATTGCACATTGGTAGGACCTCATTAACACTTTGATATTGGGCTCCACGTATTTCACCAAAATCAACACAACATGCCACGTAGTCAGTATAAGTAAGCAGAAAACTCATTCCTTTTCCTGCCTTGCAAAATATCTTACACGTTTACCCTGGAAGCAAGCATGACAGCACTCTGAAAGAGGCTCTGTCATGCTTTAGGTGGGGCTGTGGCCCCCAGTGCCATCGTGGTGTCCACACACAGCTCCCCTGCATAGAGAGCATGCAAAGCACAATCCTCTCCATTGGTCCAGACTAGATACAAGCACATTTTTTCTCTCTGGGGTGTTTTGTTCTAAGTAAATGTCCCTGGAGTATTGTAACAACAACAACAAATCTCCAAATGCTGAATTTTGTAAAGGGCATTTGCAGAAATGTGAGATTTAAGTATTCAAAACAATTCAAATACTGGCACATTTAGTTGGAGCACATAACAGCAAAGCAACTAGCCAGTCCATTATTCTTACTGAAATTTTGAAGACACAAAAAAGACCTCAAAGACCCGGAGGAAAAGGATTTCATTATGGAATCTGTAGAGCTGCTTTTAAGATGCACTGATTACCATAAATACAGCAAGTAAATAGACCAGGCAATTTGCCTGTGATCTAATGAAAACAGGCAGCCAGCGTTGTGAGTTCACTGCATGTGCTGATAAAATTTTGCCTGATGTATCACTGAGCTGTTACAAAAGGAACTAAAATCTATCATTTAAATTAAATATTTTCCTTGCCTATGAGAAGAGGTTTTCCTAAGGAACTTTCTCAAGAACAGCAATCCAGTTACCTATGTTGTGGGCTTTCCAGTGCTCAGTGAAGCAAAACAGTAAGGTTTTTCACTCAACAACACTGACCAAATCAATAAAAAAAAAAAAAAAAAAAAGAAACAAAACAAAACAAAACGAAAAACAGAAGTGAAATCTGTTTTGGATTTGAAACAATAATACCAAAAAGAGAACACTTTGCTTTTCAGTGGAGTGTCTGCTTCTCTGTCTCCCAACAGGCTCTGGTTCTCAGGCACTGGTTTAATGTAATTCAGGTGGCACAGTTGAATCTGAAGTTAAGGCAGCCATCAAGTTTTATTGATTTCTTTTTGGTAAATGGGTCTGCATGGCTCCTTGTACTGCACTTACTGAGTATTTTGGGAGAACTTAGATACACTAAGTCAGAGAATTTTGGCTGAAATCTTTGAAATTCATGTGGTTTGCCAAAATGGTTGAATTAGAGAAGTCAAAAATAATTCTACAGTAAAAGTGAAAAGAGTTACAAAGTTTTTACAACTGGAATGAAACTCAAAAGTTATGTTCCTGTTGCTAAATGGACAGTTTGCAAGCCTATAGTCATCAAGCCTGTGCCAATTTTAATCTGATTTGCAATCTGCTTCTTCACCTTTCACAGATGACCCTTTCCACAGGCTTCAGAACCTGCTTTCTGTAGTCACTTTTCAAACAGCCTTCCCCATACACTGCATATTAAAGTTAGGAGACAAATGTTCACAGATATTTAGAATTTAATTAAATATATCCTAAATGTAACAACAATACAGTTCTGGAAGATAGACAATTCAAAGAAAGAAACTGGGAAAAAAATAAAAACTAGACTTCAATAACAGAGGTAGATTTGTTCTTGGTTTTGTTTTCTAAATGTTTACCTGCTTATTCCCTGAATCTGATTCTTACTTCATGCTAAAGGAATTAGAAAGGCTATGCTTGAATGGGGCTTCATGAGCTCTCATGCTCACTCTAATGCTCTGCTCAGAAGGCTGCGCTGTGATCTTATAATGGGCAGTAAAATGTTCCATTTCAAATTATAGGTCTACATCTTTCCTCTGTTACAGAGGACAGGACCCCAGGAAGAAATCAGTAAAGTGGAAGGAAGAAATCAGACCTGACTGACAAAAAAATTACTGCATGGTGGCAGAGAGACCACACATACTCTAAATCAATTAGGAGATCTCTAGTTCTGTGCTTGCTCCATAAGGGAGCAAACAGGGATTATAAAGGCTGCTGGGAGTGTGCTATGTAAGGCACTGTATAAACATGGAATAAGGACAGTCCTTGTCTTGGAGAGCTGGCCATAGAAGCAAACAGGAAAAGACAGCATTTTATAAAAGACAATGGTCATATAAATTACACTATATGTGGCTCGCTGTATATGGTTTGTGGATGAAAATCATTTGGTGAGGAAAGAGACTTTTCTGAGAAAAACATTAGTTGAATGAAAAGACTGAAGAAAAGCAGAACATATTCTGAAGGGCAGGTAATAAGTTGGGTAAGGAATAAAGGATAGTGTTCAAGGTGAGTGAGATGGAGAATTCAGGAGTAGGATGTTCTGGAAAAGGTGTAGCAGGGCAGACTGTAGGCATGATGAAGAGCTCAGTTCTCTGCTACAGAAGTTTCTACAGCCCCATCCTCTTGGCTGCTTCTTGCCCTCATTCACCTCCCACAGACATCTCCAGGGAAAATTAGCATTGCCCTACTCAAGTGCGTCCATGTTCACACCCCAGTGTGTGAACGCATACGTATATGAAGAGCTACTCTACCCTGCAATCATCTGAGATCATGATGTCTGGAAAGAGGCAATCTTCATTAATCCTTATCTCTGCCCTCTGTCATTTGCTGTGGATTTGCTTTGATACATGATAATGTTGAAGATCATGATTCCTTTATACCTTTTTTAAATTTTTATTTTCTTTCAACTCTCCCAAGCTGAAACCAATATTGATAAAAGAATTTATATTTCCAGGAAGCACATTGCTTTCAGTCTACCACCAGACTTGTTGCTCCATTTCTGTCTAAATTCAAGGGAATACTTTCAGAGACCAGTACCCATCCTAAGGGCACTCATTCAGCACAAAAGGGCAAGTAGAATCAGACACCTGCTGCAAGCCATTGTTACCTTAGTATGCTGAACATGAAGATATTGAAAAGGATGCAACAAAACAAACTGAAAGGAGCATGATCTTAGGATATGGCTAAGGTGAGTGGTGTCTCTAACTGGATTACATCTCTCCAGATTCCCTATGGATAATGCCAACCTATTGTTTAACTGGAAAAAAAAATAAAATAAAAATTACCTGTTTTCAACTGCTCTTTAGGAGTACAAGCCCACACACTGCAGCTGTCTCTAGCTGGATGATCCATTGAGTGTGCCTACTTCAACATTTCTTCACTGACATTTTCAGTTGCAAGCCCTCAAACTTTGATTTCTCCTCATGTGGTTAAAGCAGACAGAGGAGAGGAAGAGTACAGGAAGCAATTTCCCAGCTCCCTGCACATACTACACTCAGAAAATGTCAGAACAAGTGTTGCTGATTAGTGCTTGAGACTGGAAATAGGTGTAGCTAAAAACTTGCTACTGCTCAGCAGGAGCAGGCAACATGTTTTGAAAAAATAAAATAAAATAAAATAAATAAAATAAAATAAAATAAAATAAAATAAAATAAAATAAAATAAAATAAAATAAAATAAAAATATAGAAATATCATTCATGTAGACAACACTCAAATTGCTTTGGGGAAAAAGAACATAACAATCTCAAATATAGGATCACTTCTGCTAACATACCTCAAACTAGATTGCACAGCAAATATCATGGATGCACAGGGAACAATATGGGCTGAGGTTAGAAGGCTGCAAAATGCCACAGATGTCAAAGACGGAAGTTCTGACATGCAAGAGCTATGATATGTCCACACCTCTCTCTGTCCCTCAGTAGCCTCTCTGTCCCCTAAGCCATGTCTACTTCAGACTCTAAGCTCACTGATTGATCATACAGGAATTTAAAAATGAGGAAACCTTCCAGAGTGCTTAACGGTGGATAACTAATATGAAAAACTAATTTCCTCATTTGTAATAAACTAAGTACCTAGTTTGGGGAATAAGACTCAGGGTATGTAATAGGAGATGAGCTACCATTAACACCCTGTGTTTGTTGCATGAAACAACATTATTATTATTTTTCTTGGTAGACTGTAATGATTCTCCTGGAGAAGCTGGCAGCCCATGGCTTGGAAAGGTAGACTCTGCTGGATTAAAAACTGGCTGGATGGTTGGGCGTAGATAGGGGTAGTGAATGGAGTGAAATCCAGCTGGCAACCAATCACTAGGGGTGTTCCCCAGGACTTGGGTCTGGAACACAAGTCCTGTGAGGAGCAGCTGAGGAAACTGGGGCTGTTTAGTGTGAAGAGGGGGCTCAGGGTAGACGTTATTGTTCTCTACAACTACCTGAAAGGAAGGTGTAGGGAGCTGGGGGTTGGCCTCTTCTCACGAGTAACTAGTGATAGGACTAGAGGGAATGGCCTCAAGTTATAGGTACCTTAAAGGAGGCTGTAGTAACAAGTACTTTAAGGGAGGCTGTAGCGAGGTGGGGATTGGTCTATTCTGCCATGTGCCTGGTGACAAGACAAGGGGGAATGGACTAAAGTTGCGCCAGTGGTGTTTTAGGTTGGATATTAGGAAGAACTTCTTTACTGAAAGAGATGTTAGGCATTGGAATAGGCCACCCAGGGAAGTGGTTGAGTCACCATCCCTGGAGGTCCTTAAAAGATGTTTAGATTTAGAGCTTAGTGATATGGCTTAGTGGAGGACTTGTTAGTGTTAGGTCAGAAGTTGGACTTGGTGATCTTGGAGGTCTCTTGCAACCTAGATGATTCTGTGAAGTTGCACCAGGGGAAATTCAGGTTGGAAATTAGGGGACATTTCTTCTCAGAAAGAGCAGTCAGGCATCGGAACGGGTTGCCCAGGGCGGTGGTGGAGTCACCGTCCCTGGGAGTGTTCAAGGAAAGGTTGGATGTGGTGCTTAGAGAAGTGCTTTAGTGGGTGACATTGGTGGTAGGGTGATGGTTGGACCAGATATCTTGAAGGTCCTTTCCAACCTTAATGATTCAGTGATTCTATGATTGCTCAAAATACCTATCAACATTATAAATAGATGAAGATACTCCTGCTGTGGACCACATTTTCATTTAATAAAATGGTAAGGCACGTCAACAAAGAAAGTCATTTTTTGTTGTTGCTTCAGAAAGTGAAGCCTTTAAGTGCTTCCTTTTGTTTCAGATGATGAGATCCAAATGAGGCTGTTTCGGTTGATTTTATGGGACTGCTGGCAAACAAACAAACAAATAAATAAATACTTAAATAAATAAATAAAGGTAGTGCCTTTACCTTATTCTAAGTGTCATGTCTTTTTGAGATAGGACAATGTATTAAATTACTTAAGCAATTTTATGGCATCTAATCAGACAACTGAAAACATCTTTGTATCTACTGTTAGTTTGCATAGACATTTAATATTTATATATCTTAAGGCACCATTACCAGAATAAATTAAATGAAATTCTAGCTTATTACCATAGCAATGGAAGTGTTACCTTTATTTTGGAAGGGCAGGGATTTCACTCAAGATATGGTTTTTTCAAATCATTAAGCTGTAATTGTCATTCATAAGAAGATCATTCAGCCGCATTTAAATACTTCTATTGGTATTTCATTTTGAGTTTAATTAATGCAAACATCTGCATATACCAGGACAAGTTAGATAAAGGTTAGGTTTTCCAATTTTATAAATATTTCACTATTACTATTTAGATAAACTATGAATAAAAGGAGATGATGTCATCAAAATTACAATTAGTCAAAGCAATGTGCTACTAAACCAAAGTTATTGGCTAAATACATATTCCTTTCTGCAAATGCTAAGTGAAACTAATGCTGTGTTGTACAAATTTTGCCAGGTATAAAAAATTAAAGATGTTTGAAAAGAAAAAGATTGTGTGATAGAATCTGATCAAAATACATGAGGAAAAAAATGGCAGATATTAAGGAGATTTTGGCCAGGAACTGAACTGGATCAGAACAAGAGAAATGTCACCAATTTTCAGGACTGCACTCTTGTGTCAGAAGGTCTTTTGGAGAAGTCATGTCTGGCACCTGAAGAGAGCATGAAGATACTGAATGCAAAGGAATAAATATATCTCAGAAGAAGTCCTATCCTTAAAAGACTTTATGTGGAGTAATAGATCTGTACACGTATCAAAAACAGTATTACATGCTAAATACATTTGGATGACTGAACATGATGGCTACAGTTTGCTTATCCTGTGATTTCATCTGTGTGTTCTTCCTAGAGAAGAGAGAAGTGCTGCATTCTCTTATCTTTTTGTCCCTGAATTAAAAAATAACTAGAGGGACATACATACAGAGGCAAGGACTTGCCACGTCATGGCTGTAGCAAACTTTAGTCTGTTCCCTACATTGTGCACTAAGTGTCTATGATTGTGGCTGGGGAACTCAGGAGGCAGCTCAGCAGGCACTGAATGGGTCAGGTCTGTGCCCTGTTCAGTGAAAATGAAGCCATTTTACTGGCACTCCTCAGTCACTGCAAGTATGAAGCTTAACTCAAAAGAATGGTCAATGTGGTCTGAAGTGTTTTCTCTGATATCCTTGACTGTGTCCATCATTTTAACAGATTTGACACTTCTCACTTTTCTGACGTGTTTTGCTAGCAATTTTTATAGTGCTTTACCTGCTATTGAAGTTGGATACAGTTCTGCAGTTACTTTAACACATTTATGGGAAAGAAAAATGTATTTTTAATGGGATTATTATTATATCTCCTCCTGCATCTCATCATATTTTTTTAAAATAGAATTGGCCTTCTGTATGCTAAATAAATTAGGGCTGATCAGTCTCTTGGCTTATTTTGAACTGGCCCAACAGAATTCTGTATTTGTCACTTCTGCAGCCTGATCACTTTAATAGGATTCTCAGTACTTTTTTTCTGATCTCCAGACTAGTCCATCTGATTGAAGATAATTAGCACTTCAACATTTTCTGCTTAAAATCCCAATCAGCTGGGATTAAACAGTGGCAGCCTGTGTAGTTCACTTTTTGGTTCACAGGCACAAAGAGAAAGAGCCTGGCTTGTCTGGAGATCTCTGCCTGGAGAGTTTCTTTTGCAGAAAAATGATCCTTCTGCAGAGTAGCTGAAAGCTCTTTGTGGCTTTTGCTCAACAAAAAATATTAAAGGACAGAAATATAATAATTGGTGCCAGTCAGTACGGTCTTTACAGAAAACAGGTTTTGTCAAACTTGATTTAATTCCTTGAGGAGACTACAAGTTTGGTCAATAAAGGTAACTGTAAATGTGTTACGCATTCTAAACTATTTGCCTCGGTGCCACATACATTTTGATAATGTTGAATTAGAGCAGGGCCAGTAAAATATATTTCATGTACATTAAGAGCCACCTAATAGACAGATTTTTAATCATTCTTTGGACTTTTTTTCCAGCAAGGTTCTCCTGGGAGCAACATTAGTCATGAATCTACCCAAAAACTATTGGTTGTGGTCTGAACAGAAGTATAGTTACAATTTATAACATATAAAATACATGCTGCATCCACAAATTGGCCTGGTGAAGATCAGGAAGCAATGAAATCAGTTTGAACTGTATTTTTGTACCATTTAAGGCAAAGTGTTATGTCTAGAAGTAGTGAATGAAGGGCTAGAGAGTGGGAACTCTATTTTGGAAACCAGTGACTTCAGGGTAATAGTGAATAAGCAATTTAAGATAAGCTGCCTGAAAAAATTGTTAAAAGCCTATCAATAACCCTAATATGACTCGTCTTAAATATGTCCTGTGTCACCACTTTAATTTACCCTACCTATGGTTTTCTGTCAGTGTTGAACTTCATGCTTCATTTGGATAAAGAAGCAATAGCTAAGATAAAAATCTCAGGAACTAGAATTTAATTTCTTTTTTAGGACATTTATGAAAATTTGGGCCTAAGCATCCCCTTGTCCTGAAACATCTGAGACACATGCTAGTTTACTAAAAACACACCAGTAATTTATGGCATGTCCACATTCCACTGAAATTACAGACAAAATTACTATAGGAATCTCTTTCTATAAACTCCCCAACAAGCTTGAAATGAGCACTCTAAACTAATCTTTTTAATTGCTCAAGCCACAAGCCATAGTCACATAATTCCTTCTGATTACCAAAGCAGACTGGACTATTAAAAACTATGCATTGCAATTTGAATAGATTAGCCTTTAGGATATATTAACATCAATTTTCATATGATATTAGCTAATAAATTATTCTAGCAAAAGAGTTCAAATTCTAATTATCAGCTAGTCATTATGTGTGTCCAGTTAGTTATATCAGGCAGTGCTGGAGGGAATGAAGTTTGTGAGTAACTTGTCAGCAAAATACAGCTGTGAAAGCAACACCATCACTGTCTTACAGGATTTCTGTTTCAAATTCATACTAAGATGTCAAACATATCCACGAGCTGAAAACGAATCAAAGTCCTGTTGTGTTAAGCCAAATATATGAAGATGACAGGAACAAATCATTACCTAGAGTTTCTACAGCAATTGCATAAGAACAGTTTCACCCACTGTTTTAAAAACAGTGTTTATACATTTCATGGTCACAGCTAAGCAGATCAGAATTAGTACACCCTGAAGGTGTGCCTCTCTCTGTGGGAGACAGTGCATGATCTACAACCATGAAGGTAATGAAAAATTACTTTGTACATGTTGAAAAGGACTGCTTCCGTGTAATAGATTTTACTGCAAATGAAAGACCACAAGAACATTTCATAACGTCATACCTGTCCCTCCAAACCCAACCAGCTCTTTCAGTTACAAAATAGTGAATATTAGCAGACTTAGAAACACACCCACAGATGGAAAATGTAGCCTCACATTGTATGGAAGGGGAACATGTCCCTCACTATGTTTCCTGGTTTCCCTCACAGATTCAAAGCATGCCTGTAGGCAAGCTTAAAATTATGTGTTATCTTCATTTGTCCTTCACTATTGATGCAAAAAAGAGTTTGCTTTTCCTGCATAGACATAGACTGAGGTGGCAAGACAAAAACAGACATCTCTAGCAACATATTCACATTCATTGATTTAGACTGTTTCAGAACCCTTCAGTGGAAATATTCAAAATATTTTTTTCTCCCATATTCTTCACTTGAAAAATCAACATATATTTTAAAAATATGTTATTCCTGATGGTATGCCTTGAATGCAAGCTTACTTACACACCGAACAAAGAGGCAACTAAGCAATAAGAAAGTGTTCCTTTTTTATCCCCACCCTGTTTCAATTTGTTCTTTCTATCATCAGGAGTGGTTTGGGGGTGTTTTGTTGGTGGTGGTTTTTAGGTGTTCTTTTTTTTCTTTTTTCTTCCTCAGGGCAGAAACAAATGTCTCTGTTGCTCAGCTAATCAAAGACCCTGAGATTTCTCCCTCATCCCCCCTTGCCCAAGGAAACAAAAAAAAAAAAAAAAAAAAAAAAAAGCTGTCTAATTCACTGATGTGAATTTCAGAATTTCATCAAAGATTCAGCTTTGCACATCCTGATTAGGAACAATCAACTGATGACTGGCAAAAGTTCAGCTTAAGCAATACTGGTTATTGCATATTATATCAAGTTAGGATTCAAAACAACAGCAAACATAGAGATTGTTCTTGCTCTTCCCTGCTTCATAGGGTTACCTGTATCTCAGAAAGAGGAAAAAGAGATGAATTGTCTGCTTACTGTCATTATATTCAATTGTCTGCTTAGTGTCATTATATTCAAGGCGTTATATGATGTGATTTGGTAATTTCCTTTTCTTTCAATGGAAGAAAGAAGACCAAGGTAGTACCTTTGCTGCAAACCATTGATATTTTCACCATTACCAGCTTTTCAAGAGTTCAGGGTCCATAGCACAATGCTCTCACCTTGGTGACCCTCAAAAAGGACTTGATCCTGTCCTGAAAATACTTAAGTGTTATCGTGCCTCATCTCAACCTGTGCATTATTCCTATTTGTACAGTTAAAAAAAATACACTTGATAGTTGATAGGCAATATTAAATTTGAGTTGTAGTATACATGTACAAGGAACCACCAGGCAGAAGAGAAACTTAACCTGTGGATGTATTTTTTCTTTCCTTACAGTGCACTGTGAGAGCAATTGTTAATGCATTCAGTTTATTAGATGAATAGGAAATGGTTCTGGTTATCAGTCCCAGTGGTCGCTGGTGTTTCTAGTGGAGACAGCCATGATAAAGCCATAGGCTTTAAATCTTCCTTTATGATTAAATTAAAAATCACAGAAGTTTGGAAAATGCAATATATGTACCATGTCAAGATAGAAAGTTATCAATGACCCCAAAAAGGATTCAGTTTAGCCAAACTGTTTTCCAAGATATGGCAGAAAGTTTTGTTTAAAGATTGTATTCCAAACACAAGACTCTGCAAGCATTCTAAGAGATCACTAGCTGAGCAAAACAGAGCTAGGGACTGCCAGACAGACAGATATAAGGTATATATAGTCTTATATTCCTCTATATTCTTCCCTAAATTTTGTATTATACAGTTAGGAAGTAGACAACAGTAAATAAATTCTTCCTTCATTCTTAATTTCTAGAGTTAAGGGTTTAATGTCTTGAGTTAGGGGTTATTTTACAGTGTCTGGTAAAAAAAAAAAAAAAAAAAAAAAAGTATTCCACTTTTCTGTTTTCCATTTTCTCCAACATCAAAAAAGAATACTTGAGATTATCTAAGAGAGAGAGAGAGAGAGAAGGGAAAGGGAAAGGGAAAGGGAAAGGGAAAGGGAAAGGGAAAGGGAAAGGGAAAGGGAAAGGGAAAGAAGGAAAGAAGGAAGAAAGAAAAACAACATAAAGTATTTAAAAAGCAGGCAATAAAGGTTAGAGTATTCTAATCCTTTGTCTTAACTCCTTCAATTTGAAAGGAGCCTTTTATTATTTGACAAACCTAGCTACTCTTCCTGACAAATCAATAGAGACATTATGTTTGAGTAAAATATAAAAGAATTTTCTCACCATTCTAATGTCTTTTTTTCAGTCAGTCTGAAACCTCTTTAATATTCAGTGCAGAAGACAGCTATCAAAAAATAGACAGTAATGATGATGATTTTATTGATTTTGACTTGCAGAGAAGGCTCAGATGGGACTAACAAGTAATTTCTTCTTCTTCAGCAAAATCTTTGTACGAAATCATCTGTCAAAAAAAAATATGCATTTGTGGTGTCACATCTCATACTTTTTTGTATTAATTACATTCTAGCTATTGTAAACTGTAGTGCCACGTACCTGACTCCTCTACTTGTGTATTTATGCATAGGTGAATCTTCTAACTAATTCAAATCAACTCAGTTCCTCCAATTGTCACCAGAATATAAAAAATATATAGATTTTGTTTGCCTCTAAATTAAACTCCTAATCTGAGACTTGAAATTTATTATGCACTTTTTCATGTAGCTCAGTTTTTAGATACAGAATGATCTCATTCATACTGCTGCAGAGATTAGAATGATTTGTATTGAATTAGTTTCCCTGTTCATAGATAAATGCACATGCAGACATTTGGAGAAGACAATTTTTTAATGCAAAATACTGCACAACATAAATATGTTATATTCACAGGAGACATTCTCCAGTAGAACTTACAGGAACATTATTATTTCATCAGTATTCTTGTATGCTGTATTACTCATTCTTTGGAACAACACTAAACTGAACACTCACCACCAGAATAAAGGTTATGCAGTGTGAGATGATCCCAGTGGATGGACCATTGTTATTTCAGCAGTACTTAGCAAAGAGAAAGTAGAGTGTCTTTCTAAAACTCCCCAAAGCCAAACTCCAATAGCATGGCAAATTATATTTTCTAGCAATTTCTCCCACTTCTTTTCTTCAGTTCAGTTACTGACCTGAATAGAACATACAAAATATACAGGCCTTTTAACAATACTCCTTTTATTCTGAGGGCATTCTCTCGGAATTCATATAATATGCATTCACACTGCTTCCATCATGTTCTGAATCAAATGCCACTAAGAACGATGTATCTTTTCCTGAATTTCTATTTCAATACTGATAATGGTAAGAAACTACATTCCCTTTAATTTAGGGGGAATCAGCCCACAAAACTGTTAAAAGAATGTAGACAGATAAAAGAATCACCAGAAAATTTGTGGAAGAAAAAAAAATCATACCACCACCAACAAAGAAACAAAGAAGCAAGCAAAACCCCTAGAACTAGTAATAGAGTTGTTTGAACTGAGGTCTCGTAATAGTTGGAGAAATACAACCTATCAATACTCTCAATGGCTTCCAATTCAACTGAGTAAGAACTTTGGTTCCTTTACTATCACGGGACTCTTCAGAAAGTGAAACAAAGATTGCATGGATTTTAAGACCTCTGCACTTGCCTTTAGGGATATAATTTACCTTAATCTTAAATTCACCTCGACAAGGTACTGGGATTAAAAACAAAACAACAACAACAACAAAACCTCTAAAACTCTTTCTCAAGAAAAGTGTATTGTATACTAAAAATTTTCCATGCTTAGAGGGTTAGAAAAAATGTATTTCTTCTTCCTGATATTTCTATAAAATACAGTCAGCACATTTAAGGGATTTCTCCTTATCAGTAAAGAACCAGAGTAAGGTATACAGCAGTCTTCAAAGTGATTTTGTAACACAAGAGTGAAAGCTGTGATTACATCTACACCTTAATGTGCCAATGCATAATCTTTCATAGTTCATTGATGAGTCTAAAGAGTTGATTTTACATGCATTTTTAAACATACCTACTTTAGAAAAGGTTTTCACTTATGCGATGAATTAATTCTTTATAAGCAATAGTACCAGTCATTTCTACTTAAGGACTAGGAAAGAATAGTAAGTGAAAGATAATACACTTTTCTATTATTTGGGGGGAAGTGGAAAAGGGGGAGAAAAAAAGAGAGAGAGAGAGAGGGAGGGAGGGAAGGAGAGGGAGAGAGAGGGAGAGAGAGGGAGGGAGGAAGGGAGAGGGAGAGAGGGGGAGAGGGAGAGAGAGATGTATTCATTGCTTTCTAAGGGCCTTTATTCATTTAAGACTTCCTGGACCATTTAATGGACCATTTAGATATTTTTTTTTAGTCTTGCTTCTGCTTCTCAGGAGCCATTTGTAGCCCAGTAGCCAGACAATCATTTTTCTTTCAAGGTGATGTAATCAAAACATTACAGCTTCTGTCTTCTGCAGGCAAGGGAGTCTCTAATACAGCAGACATGTTTGAGGTCAATGTATAGTTCAATATTGTAACTTTTTCCTTCTCATCATTCCTACCAAAGTTACACACTCTCTTATTCTACTCCTGTTTCCTAACAATACTCCCATTCAATTACTCCATTTCTTTAAAAAATGAGGTTTCTAAGAAGCTATCATACCATGGCTTACAGGCCTAAAGGACCAGTCTGCCAATCAAATGCATATTTGCACAACAGCTCTTCCCCAGCCAAGCCCAAATGCCTGATTAAATAAATCCCTAACTGAAAAATAACTGAAGCAAATTCAGTCTGAAAGTTACTGGAAAAACACTTCATAAGGCACTGACACCACCACGCTTACTGTCATTTCTGTGAGTAAAACTGCACTTGTAAGTAAAAGCATTTCCAGTTGCCCAGGAGCAACTGAAGAATACATCTGTTCATAGCTCTTCTTTCATATCTTCAGATAAACCTGTATTGCATCACTTTGTTGCATGCCTCTCCTCTATGGTGAGTGGCAAAGCCCCAGGGGCAGCTAGCTTTGCCTCATGCCTCAGAGGACAAGACAATTAATCTCTTTTATATGGCCTGAGTACATGACCTGAGGATAGACTTTCCTTCCAAAATGTCTCAATTTTAAAGGTGTCTCCTAAATTACCTTAAAAAATGGAAAATAAAGTATTAACAGCTTTGATCAGCAGATATTATATTATTCAATTTAATATATTATTTATATTATTAAAAAAAAAAAAGAAAAAGAAAAAGAAAAACAACTTTCTAAAACAAGTCCTTCTGATTCTACAACCCACAGAATTAAAAAAAAAAAAAAAATCTTCTGTTCTTTCTCTCTCTAAAGCAACATGGAAAACAAATATAACAGGTGCTTAACTAATGGGGCATATTTTTTTTTTATTTTCCAAGGGAATCCATGTACTAGATTAATAGATATCAGATTTATCAAAAATTAAGAGAGAAAAATACTGTGTGTATACATGTATATATATATATATATATATATATATATATAAATCCTTTTCTCAGGTATGTATCTTGAATGCCAAAATCATAGTTTCTATTATTTTACCCCTTTGTAAAATTAACTATTGTCTTTACTAGTTTAAGGATTATCCTAGCAAATGGTTTAATTATGTTTATACCTAAAAAACAATATGTTAGGGATCACATGTGCCTCTGTGAAGAATTTTAATCATGTAACCCTCTCTCATGGATTCTGTGTGGTCTTTTGATGACACATGACATTAATACCACAAGGTATTAACTAGTTTTCATTTCATCAGATTGACAGTCTGAAATAGAAGTGTGTTTTCCATTTGGTTTGTCAATTACTGTACCAGTATATGCCTTCAGCAACAGTGAACTTTAAATTGCATCTTTTCTAAATAAGATACAATATGAAAGAAAAAGACAAAAACATGAAAATCCTAATAAATCATGTGGCACAACAGCTAAAAGCAAATACAGCATTAAAAGATAAGCCACCATCAATAACAAAGGGTTTTTTAACAATTTCTTTTCTATTTTTTGTTCATTTTCTTCTTTCAGTAATGAAGGAATATAAGTCATGAGTCCTGGCTCAGACTGGCTAAGATGCTCTGGAAATTAAATGAAATGAAATCCAGTGCAATAGCTGAATCTGTGGGTCTGCCTTTGTCTTTAAAGGCACTGATGCTAAAGCAAGGTCCACCTGGGCATAATATTTTTTTTTTTCCTGTTAGAAGCTGAAATAACAATTTGATAGGACCTTAGAGGGGTTTATGCTCTCTTTGAAGGATTTCTTCGGTTATTCCCTCTCTCTTCAGGGAACAGTTTCCTCCTCACTGTTTCTCTATGTTTTCCTTTACATTTCTTCACTAGTGGGACTCTTCACATGGGAAGGACTTCAGAGGTGAGGCCACCCTTAAGGGGGGAAAAAAGTCTGAGTTCACTCCTTTGGAGGAAGTCAGAGGCACCCTGAGGCACATACTGGCAAAACCAAGGTGGTAGTCTCTTTGGGGTCCCTTCCCATGGTCTTTGATTACATCTTCTTTTTAAATTATGGGGTACTTTGTGAATGGATGCTCATTGGAAAGGCATCAGGCAAGGTGTGCTCTTTATAAAATACATCTTAATGGGGCTGTAATTCTGAGTAATTAACTTTCCTCCTTTGGCTCCTCATTTCTCTGAGGTGCTGTATCACCAAGCAACACAGTTGTTCCCATCAGCCTGCAGTTGAAGAGTCTCAGACTCTTCACTCAGTCTGGCAGGGAACTTCTTGAAGACAACACAGGCAGTGCTGGGGCTTTTCCGGCTGTCCTTGCTTGATACAAGCTTTCCTTAAACTTCATCTACCATTGCTACTTTTTCCTCCTGTTCATGAGAATTACATTCATCTACCTAAAATGGAACAAATGAAGACATTAGCTTTGTATAAAAATACATATATATATATATATATATCTTTGGAACCGATATCAGACCAAGTCAACTGTAGCGGAATGTAATGTAAGTGTATTTACTTAAATCTCATTGCTATACACACTTGAATGAATATTGCAAATGTGACACTTTCTTGGGATCACCATCTTCACAGACATCAAAAAACAGAATGTAAATGGAATACTTGATGTTGCATGTCATTTCACAGAAGTCATTCTAGCTAGGAAAAGCTAAGGAAAATTAGATTCCCCAGCATTTAATGGGATGAAAATAGCTGTGAATGAAGTAAGACATTAATTGTTTTATCAGCGAGTTCAGAAAAACTATTAGCTCTGTAAGACTGCCTTTGCATTTTGCAGGAAGCTTTAGGATACTTTAAGCAGTTCATCTTCAGAACTGCCCTTCTATGAAGGACAATTTTTTAATGAGAAACTGTGACATATTAGAATTGCACTTGTTCACAATATGTGGGAGATAGATGATTCCTAAATAGCAAAAAAATAACTACTGGCTAAAAGATAAATTTGAATATCTAGTGGATTGGAGGGGAATTATTCCTGTACAGTAAGGTTTCCAGTACTTTCTTGCTGTATTTCATGGCTTATAGCATTATCTTGAAGAAGACTTACAAAACAACTCAGTTTCTCAGAGGCCAATTTTTTCACAGAGTGTCTAATAAAGAGGGAAAATATCAGAGCAGATGACTGCACATTCTGCTTCTCTCTCCAGAAGGTCAGGGACAGGCAGTGAAGGGTGCCTGTTGCTTGCCATTTTTCTCACAGCTGACTTGGCCCACCCTAGGTTTGGTTGTGTGCTCCTTCAAAACAAAAGCTCTCTGAGTCATTACTCAGTCAGCATGACTATTTTATTTGCAGGCAGAACACCCCTCTGGTTTCACTTGTGCCGTTTGCTGAGCAAAGGAAGAGACAAGACATCCAGCTGCAGCCATTACTCCAGCGGTACTGCAGGGGGCTTTCCTGCGTACCAAATATCTTCATGTGTTTGTCACAATGTGCTCTATTCAAGGAAAAAATTTCCCTACCAGCCTCAGAGTTTTGATATTTGAACGTCCGTTTTGATATTTGATGGTCCTTTCCTTCTGTCCCAGTTCCCTGTTTGTTGTTGTTTCTTTTTTCTTTTCTTTTTTTTTTTTGTTGTTGTTGTTGTTTTTGTTTGTTTGTTTTTTTCGTATTACCATTTCAGACAGTGATTGCAACATATACAATGTTGCCTGGTGTTACAAAGTAGGCTTTTTTTCCTTCCTTTGTAGAAATTGAAGGGCAACTTTAGGAAACTATTGGTTGATTTTTATTTGTTTATTTTATTTTTACCAAGCCACTGTAGTAATAAGTTCCACATATTTCATTAAAATATTTGAACAGGTAGAGAATGCTTGACGGATCAGTACTTATGGCAACATATAGCAACCTGTTTTGAGTAAGCTCTGGAGGTATGATGGTCAATGACTGAAAGGAACAAAGGAAAAGCAGGCTTCATGCAGAAAGCCCAAATATCTGGAAGAGTCGAGCAAAATCACTTTTAGCTCTTCCTTAGTTGTTTGTTTCTTATATTTCTCTTCTGCTCTGCTTCAAATAACATAGAATTTCCAATAACCTTTTTAAAGATGCTATTAGACTCAGAAGAAAAACACAAAAGCTCTGTGGCCCCAAGACAAATGCATACCATTTCAGAGGAAAACATGTTTTGATCAGTAAGACATAACTACAACTGAATTTAAATGCATCATTTTGCTTTTTGCTTTTGCTTTATTTTATTTTATTATTATCTTTTTTAACAACAGTGCATACCTACCCATCCTTGATTTTTGAAATTCAGCTTTGGAAAGAAAATTAATTTTGTTGCTTCTTTGGCTTCTGAATATGTTCCTCTAATATCTGAGCCACAGAATATCACTCAAAGAGCTTAGCAAGGCTCAAAATGAATGAGATTTATAATAGCATCACCTTCAAGGATAGGCTGCAAGCCTGTGAAGCATACAAAGTTTTATGGTTTCAGATAAAAGTTAATTCCTAAATACCAGGAGCTGAAGAGCAACTTCTCTCATAATACAATGCCAAGAGCCAGGCAGAGAAGAACAATTCTGCTTCATGATGACTTGGGAGGTTTTGGACTTTGTTTTCATCTTTCACTGGAATGAAAATGAAACATCTCCTGTATTTTCACAAAGCAGAGTTGTGCTAATACAAGAACACTTTTTTCCCCCCTCAAATTCAGATTATTTTTTCTCTCTTGTTTTCTCCCCAGAGATGACCAGAAAGGCTACCCTAAGTATAAGAAACCAGAAAACTTCCAAGTCATTAAGCCCCTAAGTGACACAGTGTTTACACACACACATAATCACAGAATAGCCCAGCTTGCCATGACCTGTGGTTTCCATTTGAAATGACTGTGTATGATTGCCCACTTTGATATGAAATGGCTCCTGAACAGTTTTTGTGAAAGTGGTGCCAAATCATAAAAATCACCATAATAAATGACACACTTATCAGCAGTTTTCAGCAGTCAGAGGAATCACAGAATCACAGAATTTCTAGGTTGGAAGAGACCTCAAGATCATCGAGTCCAACCTCTGACCTAACACAAACAGTCCCCACTAAACCATATCCCTAAGCTCTACATCTAAACGTCTTTTGAAGACCTCCAGGGATGGTGACTCCACCACTTCCCTGGGCAGCCTGTTCCAATGCCTCACAACCCTTTCAGTGAAGAAGTTCTTCCTAACATCTAACCTAAAACTCCCCTGGCTCAACTTAAGCCCATTCCCCCTCGTCCTGTCACCAGGCACGTGGGAGAACAGACCAACCCCCACCTCGCTACAGCCTCCCTTGAGGTACCTATAGAGAGCGATAAGGTCGCCCCTGAGCCTCCTCTTCTCCAGGCTGAACAAGCCCAGCTCCCTCAGCCGCTCCTCGTAGGACTTGTTCTCCAGGCCCCTCACCAGCTTCGTCGCCCTTCTCTGCACCCGCTCAAGCACCTCCATGTCCTTCTTGTAGCGAGGGGCCCAAAACTGAACACAGTACTCGAGGTGCGGCCTCACCAGAGCTGAGTACAGGGGGACGATCACCTCCCTAGCCCTGCTGGTCACACTGTTTCTGATACAAGCCAGGATGCCGTTAGCCTTCTTGGCCACCTGAGCACACTGCTGGCTCATATTCAGCTGACTATCCACCATCACTCCCAGGTCCTTCTCTGCCTGGCAGCTCTCCAACCATTCCTCTCCCATGTGCAAAGACTCATGACAAACAGCACAACAAAGCAGCAGCAGCATTCACCAGCAGAAGTAACACTATCTGGTTGCTGTGAAGACTCTTGCAGCAAGGCAACAGATGCTGGCCACTTTCTGGAAAAGGGGCTGGGACTGTGCAGTGGGAGCCATTTCTTGGTCTCTAAATACCAGAGCAGCTACAGACACATGAGAAAGCTCCTGACTCTGGAGCATTTTGTTTCTCTTTGGGAGATGCTATTCTCCACGTGCTCATGGATGGATGCAGCCCCATGGTACAGGGAAGTGGTGCCAAATGGCCACGTGCACTCCACCAGGTGACACAGAGCACTTGGCCCCAGTGCTGCAAGCACTGCAGCGATACCTTCCCTTCAGCCACACACCATGTGCTGAGCACCTCTGCTGGCTCTGGGACATCCAGAGCTCAGATAGGACATGTCACATGAAGCAGACCAACTGCAATGCTTCATTAGCAATTTAAAAAGAGCATCTCACTTGTTTCTCTCTTTTGGGCTTTGTTTCTTAATTTATTTGCTTGCCTATGTCTCTGCTAGGATTTCTTGCCCCCCCCCCCCCCAAGATTTAATGTGACCATTGGTTTGGCTTCATGAATGACAGAAACAGCATCAAAAAATAAGAGAAGAGCCCAGTTCTGGAAAGGATTAGACAGCATGAAGCCCAAAACAGCTGCTTTTCCATGAGGCCTCCTCTGCCCAAGCACTCCCTGCTGCTGGGCCACCAGTGGCGAAGAACAAACAGATCTGACAATGGGGAGAAAATTTAGGGACAGGGAAGTGGGGAGAGGGGATGTTTGTGCCACCACAGGGGATGTTTGTGCCACCACAGCCTTTGTGAACATACGCAGCATGGATCCAGAGGGGCAGGGCAGCCAGAAGAGTCATTGTGGAGACCTGTTTCAGATTGACCTGGTTTCTTTGCCAAAAAAAAAGCACAACAGTTTGAGTCACAAATCTGGCCCAAACAATCTATACAAAACACCTTTCTACTCCCATCACCATCAGACTCATGATTTATATAGATACAGATATAAAGTTTTAAATAGGCATATGTTTAGGGTGAGCAATCCCCTCTGAACATAAGAACTAGGGGATCTTTCTACTTATTGTGTAATGGCTTCATTGTGTACATCTCTATGTTGCTATTTTGAGGTAACTTTAAAAAGCAAATGACAAAATGGTGGGGGCCACAGTGCTAGATTCAGGGAACAGCTGGATTTTGTTATATTGGCTTTTAGACAGCTATTGTTGTGCCATTTTTCCACCCAGCTCTTCTGAGAAATGCTGAAAGAAATTGTATGTGGAACCTAATGCAACGGTCAGTCTAATTCAGAATAGCACAATAGATAAAACAGAAGAAAATATTACTTTGTTTGCTTGGCACAACCTGTATGTTCAGGGAGAGAGGGAACATAACAGAAAAATAATATGACTAGGAAGACATAATTTTGCAAGTAATGAAGTTTTAATACATTCTTTTGTGTTATGCAGCAAACAAGGGAAAAAAAGAGGGGGTAGGAGATCTTTGAGAACTCTGTGTCTCTGCCCCTATAGGGGCAGGATTCCTCAGCCAGATGGCCCTGGAAACACCAAGAAATGAGGTGACAACTCAGTGTTCATGACATGATGTGGGAAGCTTACATTACAAAAGAGGACCTATAACTGGAAGAGGGCCTCGAAGATCCCAGTCTCGAAGACTCACAGTTGGGCAGCTCTACATATGTGGTGACCAAACCATCCCAAACCTAGGGTCTTCTCTGGTGGGAGAGCTCCCCTCACAACCCTTTGGAAACAGGGTAAAATATCACTTCATTTTCTGTAACATTCAAACCACTGCTAGTGGATCTGAAGAAAAGTATGGAAACAAGTTTTTGTCACTTGGACAAAAAGGCACAGCCTCTGGGATTTTGGGCTTAGCAGGTAGCAACCTTCTTCAGCTGGTCATTTTCTTGCAGAGAGGGAGCAGGTTGGCAGCTGAATGCAACAAATATCTCTTGAAGAAAAAGTAGTCATGAGCAACAAGTAATATTTTTTTTTATATGTGGTAAATATTATGATGGCGTATGTAATCCAGTACAGGCATTTTCTTTCTCTTTTTTGACTAATAGAAATTCATGGAACAATCAGTGGTTCAGGGAAAACTGAAGTATTTCTAAAAATTGAGTTAAATTTCATTACAATTTCAGCCAATGAAGTGTATTCATAAAATTTTATTTCAAGTGGTTTTGAGCATTTCAAGTAAGAAACATCTAAGTGTTTAATACCTATGTTTTTAATTTCTTGTTTTACATTTTCACTTTGAACAGAATATTTTATTTTCATTAAAAATGTCCTGAATTAAGAAAAGTGTTTAAGATGAGAAATCTTTCTATGTTTGGATTGGGGCCATTTATTCAACCCGTATTCTAAGATCTCACCAAATTTCATCAAATTGATGATCAAAAATTCACCAATATTTCATCAAATTGATGAAATATTGGAACAATTTTTACTTTACCTGTTATTAAAATTCACAGATCAAGCATAGCCTTAATACTTGCAAACATCAGTACATGACCTCTAGAAGATATTTGGATGATTTCATGAAAATATAACCTTCCATATCAAAACTGGTAGTACTTTAAGTACATTAAGTACATTAAGTACAAGATATATAAGAGCCAAAAATACGTATCTGGGTTTGTTAGGTTCTGTGATAAAAGCTTTTCTGCACTCCCACAGTGGAGCAGAGAGAGAGAATGGCAGGAGGGAGCCACTGAGGCGTCAGAGGGACACCCTGTCTGATCCCCTGTCAGTGCTATTGCAGGAGGGAACCCCCTGTTGGACTACTGCCTTGGGACCTGAGAAACAAGGAAAGAGCATTTTGAGATTGCACAAGACTTACAATGGGATGTTTAAGGGAAGAACCAGAGGCAGGGAAGGGGATGGATCTAGGTGATTTGGTGATCAAAAAATGGAGGGACAAAGGGATGAAAAGGGCCAGTTGCCTACCAGTGTGAGCAAAAACAAATGCTAGCCACTGCGGTGGAACCAGGGGTCAGATAACCATGTGTCTGTGGTGCCACTTAGGTCAGCAGACTGGTATCTAAGGGGAGCTGCTGGTCAGACTTCATCTAGCTGCTGGAGGTATCCACATTGTATATATATATGCATATATATGCATATGTGTTTATTTATTTATTTAGCTAGCTAGCTAGTAGACCTCCATCCTGCTAAGCCAGAAAAGGGAGAAGGATGAAGTTACTGGTGCTGTTCACATGAGTGCTCCGTGTGTCTGTCAGCATTGATCTGTGTGGACATATGGATATATGCAATGTACAAGTGGGATATGTGTTCATGTGCTTACTGCGAATACATGCTCAGCCTTGCTACTGGTTGGATCTGGGAGCATGGAGCTGTGGCAGCCTCACTTCCATCAAGCAGTCAGATCCTGCCCAACTACCCTAACATAGATAACTTGGGAAACAGTTGTAAAAACAGTTGTATTAACAGATTAAAAAAAAAAAAAGTGCTGATATTTTCCCCATATTTTTAATTCATATTAAATTCTTTATATTAGGCAACCATATATGTTCCATCCTAAAGAGACAAATTCCAGATTCTTGGAAAAAATAATCATCAAAAATATATGTTATCTAACATTGCGAGGCTGTTCCCCAAACTATCATTGTCTTGTGGTATGTTGAGAAATAGATTGTGCAAAACTTAAAAAAAAATAAAAATAAAAATAATAAAAAAAGATCAGTCTGAAAATCATGTCGTTTTATTTTGCCTCCCCCTCTTTAATTTTGTTCCACCCTACACTTAAATCTTTTCTCTCCAAGTGGGACCAATTACAGAACCAGTTTTGTAAAGGTGAAACAGCATTTGGCATTAAGGCAAAGGTACATGATCTAGCCACACACATACACTGTAGCAACTGGAGGCATCCAGCTCTCTAGCTTTACAACATGACTTTTCCCCCCCAGGAAAGCCAATTGCTCTGTTATGGTTTCAAAAATAGGAACAGAGTTCACCTTGTCTTTGTGAAATGTGCTCAGTACTCTTTATCAGTTTAATCCCCCTGAGCTATACTGTATAAGCAATAATGTTACATGATTGCAGGAGAAAAACAAGGCTTCAGGTAATGGGAAATGTGATGATGTTTCCTCTTCCACCTGCTCCAGGAATATTTAGAGGAAACAAAAACTTGTGAAATGTTTGAGCTCTGCCCAGGTGATTGATGAACAGGTTTCTGACTGCTGTGTTGACATTCACTGGGCTTTCATCAGTGCAGTTTTAAAAAAATAAAAGAGTGAGGAAAAAAGAAGCCAGAGATTTTCATCCTCTGACAGTGAGTCTGGCTTGTTTGTGCCTGAAGTCCTGGAGCATTGTTTTAAGATGCCCAGGACAGAAACAAAACAGCATATTTATATTGGAGAACAGTCAATACCTGAATTTACATCACAGGCTTTTGTTCTTAATTAGGTCTTTCCCATATTTAATTAAATTCATCCATTTTCCTATGGGAAATATCCACTGACATTTCCTCTTCCATTGTCGCAGAAAGGGAGATTAACAGTGAAAGATTAGCCACTAACCTAAAGATATGCAATTCATCTGTTCTGAAGAAAAAGAAATCACTTTCAACTGAATGCATATTTTTATTCTATTTTTTAATCCGTCAAACTGATAGACTCACTTAGAATTTCATTTTCCAGACACAAACACCCCTCCCAAGTATAATTTCTCCAATTATTCAGAAATCAAAATAAAACGTGAGTATGGTTAAACCAAAGTCACCTATGTGGGCTGACATAACTGAACACTGTGCTTGTTACACCCAAGGTAAAGAAGACCATGTATCAAGGTAAAGAAGACCATGTGGCAGACTATATTTTGCTCACAATGTGAAAAGGGAATGTGCTGAAAGTCATAGCAGAACCTGGTGAGGTAAATGAGGGTCCCTTGGTCATTGCCTAAGGCCCAAATCTCTCATGCATGACTTGTGCTAACACTGGTACAATACAGGAGCAGATCTTCAAGGTCAGAGTCCACAGCCCACTCCACAATGGCTGATTCCAAGAGCCAGCTGAGTCTACAAATTTTTCCATTAGTCAGCATTACCCATTATTATGCTGTGTAATGATGTCTGAGACTTTCTGTACATCGCTTACAAAATGATGGTGTGCTGCAGGTAAGTATGTCTGGATAGGTAATGGCTTCATCATCTCACAGGAGATTTGAGGCTTTGATGTTTTCTCCCATCCCACTTCAGTAGGAAAAACAATTTCAAATATTTTCATCTGTAAAAAGGAGAAATCTTGTCTCAGATGACTAAAAAAAAATTGTTTGCTTTACTTTTTTATTATTTTTAATCTTTCCCTAGTTGACAATAGAGTAAGCCATTGCTAACATTTTGAAGGAAAGCTGTCTTTAAAAGACAAACAAACAAAACCAGCAAACAAACAAACAAACACTATGATTTTTAGACATGGATATTTTAGCAACTACCATTATTACTTTTTATTTTTAATTACGAGTTTAATTAAAAACAACTTCTTAAGGAGAAGAGCTTAATTTTCTTAATGCGTATCTGTTGCATATGCATGTACATATGTCTGAAGCATATGCAACTAAGTGGTCAGAGGCACTTGAGTCAGATGTTTTGTAACCAAGAAATGTTTGTTAATATTGATAACAGATTTTCATGTGACCCTAACTTGTAATTTCCATCTGCTCTAACATGGAACTGCAATAGCTCACATGAAGATCCTCTCGCCACTTGTCTTTGCTAACTGCACATTAGCTTCCTAATTACACATATCATTTATGAATGTAAAATTGTATACTTTTTGGTATACAGACAGAAGGGCAGAGATGACAACAGCCCCACAAAAAGAAGTCCAGATTGACTTACTGAAAAGTCAGCAAGCAATATTCCCCTTAAGATTTTCATGTCTGCAGCTCCCGCTGCTTCTAGACGTGTCTAACTTCTATGCCCTGTCTTCATCTCTCATCTTTTAGAGACCATAATCATCTTCTTTGATGTCCAAATTTCAAATTTCAGAGTCTTCATCTGCTGCTGCCTATTATTCCTGAGCTTCAACTAAACATTTATCAAATCAATGAAGAAAGACAACATAGAATCATCTTTCTCCCTCCCTACAAGTTACCCTTATACAGTATCTAATATGCCATATAAATTCATCTCCCCTTCTGTCCAGTCATAGTGACTTATATGAGAAACTGTTAAACAGATGCATAGTTGCTTTCCCTGAGGAAACCATACGAGAAATTCCAATTTAGCAGACATGAAATGAAAAACCCTTTATTTCATGTACATGCCATCCCAAATATCTGTGAGATTATCTTGTCACAAAAATGGATTAATGTTGTCCCCTTTTTTGTTTCTTTCTTTTTTTCTGGTATTTTTATTTCAGATCAGATTAATCTGCTCACAATTTTTGATATAAACAGTGTCTGAGGAAGGAAACCTGAATGAATGAAGCAAGCAATACGGTGCAATAAGCCATTCTGGTGAGACACAGTTTTGCTTTGAATAGAGGTGAAAGGAGAGTGTTTATCCTTTATGGAAACAATCTGATCTTGAAATGAACACAAACAAAAGGTCCAACAGCCATCATTTCTCATAACAAAGACAAGTTGAGAAAGAGAAATGATACCCAGTCCACCATCCACTATCATGTTTCGTATCCCTTACTATTGGTAAGAAAAAGCAAAACAGTGGAATTAGAGTCTACACACAGGAAACTCCCTAAAATTATGCTCTTAGAGTGACCAGTGCAGCAGGTTTTCCTACTCCTCTGTGAAATGCTCAGCTCCCACACTGGCCATCACTCTTTGCCTCAGTAGTTCTGAGCTCAGCTGCTGCTGTTTTGATGCCAGAGACAATTCCCATCTCTTCTGCCTCCAGTATCAACAAGTGGGTCTTGATGGAACTTTTTAGATCACACGGAATTGTCTAGGTTGGAAGAGACCTCAAAATCAAGTCCAAACTCTGACCTAATGCTAACAAGTCCTCCACTAAACCATATCACTAAGTTCAACATCTAAACGTCTTTTAAAGACCTCCAGGGATGGTGACTCCACCACTTCCCTGGGCAGCCTGTTCCAGTGTCTAACAACCCTTTCGGTAAAGAAGTTCTTCCTAAAATCCAGCCTAAAACTCCCCTGGCGCAACTTAAGCCCATTCCCCCTTGTCCTGTTACCAGGCACGTGGGAGAACAAACCAACCCCTACCTCGCTACAGCCTCCTTTGAGGTACCTGTAGAGAGCAATAAGGTCGCCCCTGAGCCTCCTTTTCTCCAGGCTGAACAAGCCCAGCTCCCTCAGCCGCTCCTCGTAGGACTTGTTCTCCAGGCCCCTCACCAGCTTCGTTGCCCTTCTCTGCACCCGCTCAAGCACCTTTGATATCCAGATCATCGATAAAGATATTAAAGAGGACTGGCCCCAGTACCGAGCCCTGGGGAACGCCACTAGTGACCAGCCTCCAACTGGATTTGACTCCATTCACCACAACTCTTTGGGCCCGACTATCCAGCCAGTTTTTAACCCAGCGAAGCCAGTCCAAGCCACAAGCAGACAGTTTCTTGAGGAGAATGTTGTGGGAACAGGTTGGACTCGATGATCTTGAGGTCTCTTCCAACCTAGAAATTCTGTGATTCTGTGATTCTGTGAAACGCTGTCAAAAGCCTTGCTGAAGTCAAGGTAGACCACATCCACAGACTTTCCCTCATCCACCAAGCGTGTCACTTTGTCATAGAAGGAGATCAGGTTCGTCAAGCAGGACTTGCCTTTCATAAACCCATGCTGACTGGGACTGATCACCTGGTTGCCCTGTAAGTGCCGCGTGATGACACTCAAGATAATCTGCTCCATGAGCTTCCCTTGCACTGAGGTCAACCTGACAGGCCTATAGTTCCCCGGGTCTACCCTCCGGCCCTTCTTGTAGATGGGCGTCACGTTTGCTAGCCACCAGTCGACTGGGACCTCCCCCGACAGCCAGGACTGTTGATAAATGATGGTAAGCAGCTTGGCCAGCTCCTCCGCCAGTTCTCTCAGTAACCCCAGGTGGATCCCATCCAGCCCCATCGACTTGTGCACATCCAAGTGCCGTAGCAGGTCGCCAACCATTTCCTCATGGATAGTGAGGGCCACATTCTGCTCCCCATCCCCTGCCAGCAGCTCAGGGTATTGGGTATCCAGAGAGCAACTGGTTTTGCCGCTAAAGACTGAGGCAAAGAAGGCATTAAGCACGTCAGCCTTTTCCTCATCTTTTGTAACTAACTTCCCCCCTACATCTAGTAAAGAATGGAGATTCTCCCTAGTCCTCTGTTTTGTGTTGATATATTTGTAAAAACATTTTTTGTTGTCTTTAACGGCAGTAGCCAGATTGAGCTCCAGATGAGCTTTGGCCTTTCTAATTTTGTCCCTGCACTGCCTCACAACATCCTTATAGTCCTCCCGAGTGGCCCGCCCTCTTTTCCAAAGGTTATAAACACTCTTTTTTCTCCTAAGATCAAGCCACAACTCTCTGTTCAGCCAGGCCTTCCCTGACGGCTTGTCTTTGGGCACATGGGGACAGACCTCTCCTGTGCCATTAAGATTTCCTTCTTGAAGAGCGCGCAGCCTTCCTGGACTCCTCTGCCCTTCAGAACTGCCTCCCAGAGGACTCTACCAACCACTGTCCTGAACAGTTCGAAGTCGGCCCTCTGGAAGTCCAATACAGCGGTTTTACTGGTCCCCTTCCTGGCTTCTCCAAGAATGGAGAACTCTACCATTTCATGGTCACTCTGCCCAAGACAGTTTCCAACCACCACATCTCCCACCAGTCCTTCTCTGTTTGTGAACAGAAGGTCTAGCAGGGCACCTCCCCTGGTAGGCTCACTAACCAGCTGCGTCAGGAAGCTATCTTCCACGCTCTCCAGAAACCTCCTAGACTGCTTTCTCTGGGCTATGTTGTGCTTCCAGGATATATCTGGGAAGTTGAAGTCCCCCACAAGAACAAGCACTGACAATTTCACAACTTTTGTCAGCTGCCTGTAGAACTCCTCATCAGTCTCCTCATCCTGGTTCGGCAGTCTATAACAGACCCCACCAGGAAGCTTCCCTTGCTGGCCTTCCTGTTGATCCTAACCCACAGGGACTCAACCTTATCATTCCCAGCCTCAAGTTCCACGACATCAAAACTCTCTCTGATATAGAGAGCCACACCACCACCATGCTGCTTGTCCTTTCTGAAGAGCCTATAGCCAGACATTGCAGCACCCCAGTCATGAGAGTGGTCCCACCACGTTTCCGTGATGGCAATCAAGTTGTAGCCTGCCTGCCACACGATGGCTTCCAGCTCCTGTTTGTTACCCATGCTGTGTACATTAGTGTAGATGCACTTTGGGGCCATTGCCTTCTCTCCCAGCCTTGCCATTGTTCCCCCTGGCACAGCTCTAACAAGCCTTGTGTCGGCCCCATCCCCCTTCTCACCTAGTTTAAAGCCCTCTCAATGAGCCCCACCAGCTCCTGGCCTAGGATCCATTTTCCCCTTAGAGATAAGGACCCGTCTGCTGCCATCAGGTCAGGTGCCGAGTAAAGTGCCCCATGGTCAAAAAAAAAAAAAAATTCTGTGTTGGCATCAGCCTCTGAGACACATGTTTTATCAGGTGGGCTTTCTGTGTCCTCTCTGTACCCCTCCCTGCCACCGTAAGGATGGACAAAAACACCAACCGGAACTCCCGCTCCATCCACTAACCGTCTCAGTCCCCTAAAGTCCCGTTTGATGGTCTTCAGGCTTCTCTCTTCAATGTGATCACTGCCAGCCTGGACTATCAAAAGAGGATAATAGCCAGAGGCGCGAACCAGATTGGGAAGCTTTCTGGCAATGTCCCTGACCCTGGCCCCAGGAAGGCAGCAGACTTCCCTACGGGTAGGGTCAGGCCAACAAATAGGTCCCTCTGTTCCCCTGAGAAGGGAGCCGCCCACAACAATCACCCTTCTTTCTGTCCTGGTGGAGGCAGTTCTGAGGCGTAGAGTTGACTTCCTCGCCCTAGGCATCCTCCTGGGTAGACTTTCTACCTCTTCTCAGCTACCGGTCTCTCAAGCTCCAGGGCCTCAAACCTGTTGCGTAAGGGCACCTGGAAAGGTGGGACTGGTAGGGGGACATCGCCTGCGATGTCGAGCAGGGACCTGTTTCCATTCCTCCTCAACTCCTAGGTCCCCTCCCTCTGCGCGACAGCAACAGGGCAGGGGGCCCACCCCCATCTGGGGGGTCTCACCCCAGTACCTGTCCTTCAGGCTGTGCAGGGAGTTGCTCCACAAGTCTACATGTATCTCCTGCTCACACACCCTGATATCCCTCAACCTCTCGACGTCCTCCTTGAGTTCTGCCACCAGGTGGACCAGGTCGTCCACCTGCTCGCACCTCATGCACACAGTCTCTCTGCCCCCCGCAGGTGGTAGCAACAGGCTCAGGCACTCCCTGCATCCAGAGACCTGAACTGCCACAGTTTTGAGCGGGCAGTCGGTCTGGGTGTGTACAGACTTCCTGGAGAGCACACTGTGCCTGGTGGAGACCATTGCAGCTGAGCTAGCGGTAGACCGCCGTTAGAGGAGGTGTTCGTATGGGCGGGGGGAACGCTCTGCCCTTCCTGCTCGCCCTGCCTGCGCGAACTGTCGCACCATTCCCTTCTGATGCGCCATGCCCTGTTTGCCCGTCCTGGTCGCTGCGCTCCCTAGGGGCAGCTTTTGAACGGCCGGGGAGGGGGTGCTGCTGGCTCCGCCTACGCCTCATTCTCACCTCATTCACCTCCCTTGCGAGGGCTGCCGGGTCCTGGCGGCTCCCCCGAGTGGGCTCGGTGCCAGAAAAATTAGCCCTGCCTGTCTCATCCCCCCGCTCCGCTGCAGAACGCGTCTGCCCCAGAGCCAATAGCCTCAGCAAGTGGCCAGGGAGATTAAAGGGAGATTCTCATCAGTATCAACATGGGAAATATAATTCCATCATAAGACAAAGGCCTCAATGAAATCAAAATTTGACTCTTCAGAAAATCATCTATATCATCATCCATCCTAAAATGCCAGCAAGCACCACCACACATGCCACTGCTCAGTGGCTTGATGTGGCCTTCAGAGAGCCCTTCCATGGCACCCACTGATCATTTGCTATACGTCCATTAACATAGTTCTGCATTACATTTTCACCTCAGCTAGCAAGAGGAGAATGTAATATTCCACCTCTCAGCATTTCACTTCTCTGTGCTTTTCTTTCCAGTCCTCACTCCATCACCTGTAGGTGTTAAAGTTTCTGTGGGTGCCTTGGTGACTGGCAGGAGCCACCTGGCAGCCCTGTGGTGTGCTATGGCTCATGCTGTACCACACTGGTCTGTTCAGGCTCAGTTCAGAAGAGGCAGACCTCTGTCAGGTTTCTCAGCTTTGAATGTGGCTGGAAAACACATAGTAAAAGGGTAACATCAGCTAAGAAAATAGAACAGCTAAATTACAGAGTATTCAAAATACCCAGCACAGCTAAAGTTTTTGGAAAACTTGAAGGAAGCACTAACGTTTTATGACAATGTTTAGGCTGCCATCACCACACCTTTCTGAACGGACATAGAGATCCCTTTGTAACAGTGAACAGGAAAATGGTGCTTACTTAGCTAACTGAACCAAAGCCCTGTAAGCCCTTTCCAGCAGAAAGGGGTGGGTTTGGAATACAAAGCTTAATAAAGAACTCAAGAAACTGAAGGAGATAATTTAGATACCGCTCTTCTGAGATACAGAAACAGCAAAAAAAAGCAAAGTTGTTTGCATATGCCTCTGAGATGGTTGTTTGCACAGTTGCCAGGTAAAGGTGTACTCAGAACTAGAAACCAGCAGTTTGTATTGCAGTTGCACCAAAACAAACTGAGCATCTTCTGTTCAGAAGGGCAAGGATGGTTTGACGTGGGGGGAAGAACTGACTGAGCTTTTCCTTTAAGTGAACTGCTTGCATTTATCCTGAGCTGCAGGTAACCCTGACAATAAGGAAAATTGAACAAGTACCTCATCAAACCTAAAACAGTGATTTCAGTGTTGTGCATGGTTTCCAGCTTTTCAACTCCATACCAGAAAAATACAATGATTTTCTGATTAAATCTGCCACATAGAGGGCATGGCAGGAAACATAACCATATTCCAGAGTATGTTAACTTTCCCTGAGTCTTACTTCTGTAATAAGGAAGGAGGATGCCCAGTTTCCATTCTTTCTGCCTGAATACCAAACCCAGAAGGAGACTTTCAACATTTGAAAGAAACAAAGAGGACATCAAAGGCCAGTAGGAGATCTATATGAAGAGTTTATCCTTTGCAAATGTATCATAGGAGTATAGTCTAAGTGCATCACTCTCACAAGATATAAACCTTTTCTTTTTTTTTTTTTTTGATGAAATCTGTGCTGCCTTAGCGGGATTAAAGTAACTTCCACTGTAATTGTTATACACTCCACAATGATTTTAATAACCTCTTTTCATAACCAAGTTCTCAGAGATATTTAAACTTAGTATTATTCACAAAAGAAGTGTTCAGTTTACATTTACAGTCACAACATGAGCCTCTGCAAACATTTAGAAGGGATATGAAGTTCTATCAATGGGTGAAAAGAGAACAAGGCACGATAGAACAAAAGATGATTTTTGTATTTCTTCAGCAAGGCTCAATTCCTTCTTTGAATGTAGAACTGGAAGCCCAACACTCAGCCTTTATCAGTTAATCAACCAGTTTTAAATTTAATTCTCTTTTATTCTTCCTTTGCCAGATTAAGGCTACATAAAATGTCTAATAAATATGGCAAATTACCTACAAAGCTGATTTAAGATCAAACAGATCCAGGATTCATAACAATACTTATATGTTACAAAAAGGGGAAAGAGTAATGTAGTGAATGAAAGAAGCTATATGAAATAAAGCCTTTTAGCAACACTTCTTTGATCTGTTTCTATCTAAGCCCACTCAGAGCAAATTTTCATGATAATTGTAAGTTAGCTTTATATCAAGGAATGAAATGTTGTTGAAACTATAAAAAAAATCAATAACATTGTAACTTGGTTAAAAAAATAAAAATGTCCCAAATAGGGACAAGTAAAATATTAACTTGTTTTAAGCTAATAAAGAGGATTCTGCTAGTGTTTTATGGAACTTTTCTTATTTATTTTAATCTGAAAGACAAAAAGTAAAGAATAGAAGATGATGTAATTCATTCTTTTTAAATGGTTTTCATTTAAAAAATATACTTGGAACAACATAATTTTTTCAAGCTGTTCAATTGTTTCATGATTTATTTTGTTTTATTTTGTAAACTGCATCCTTTTATTGTGATGTCATATGAGATCAGAAATTCCTCAGCTCATTCTGTGAGCTGTTACGGCACTCAGTGATGGGAGAGGAGGCTGCCAGAACCAGTCTCAATCTGATGTCTACAGGAAAGTCATAAGAATACAAATAGTATTTAATAACATAGCTATTATGCAATAGGCTTAAAAGTCTTTTCTAAAATGACATTACTTTGTTCCTCTAAGGAGTGTCATTGAGATGCAAGAACTTGTCCAGTAAAGTCATAATTGCTATAGCTATAGAACTCCCTAGGATAGTCTGGGGACCATTTTCTGGCCCAGAATTCAAGTATCACAATACAGATCAGGTCCATACAGCTACACTTTAACCCAGCACCTTCAGCTTATTGGAAATGGCTGCTGATGCAAGCTGACCCCCAACCTTGCCTGGCCATTGCTTGAGAGAACTGTAGGGTACATGGGCAAAAAACTCCAGGGAGGGTGCTAATGATGTAACAGTACAAACCAGAACACTGACACAGGCTCTAATTAGTTCATTAGTACACACATAACCTATACTGAACACCTATTCCATCATCTGGTGTTCTGCTGACTTCTGAAAACAACGCCTACAAAGTAACAGAAATCTGCTTTTACCTTTCATGACATATATAATTTAACGAGCTGAAGAGAAGGACATCAATAAGAGAAAAACAGGGGACCAATTACCTCAGTGGGAATTAGCAAGCTGAAATTTCTTGTTGGCAGGAATGTTTCCTACCTTACTGTGAGAGCTTTGCAGGATGTACGAATGATGCTGCTGTCAGGTGGGAGGAGCAGTTCCCATATGCTCGCATACTGAAATCACTCAATGCCTATCAAAACTAATGAACCAACAGCCCTTTCTGGGCTGCTTACCCAAACCAAGCATTCTGAATTTTCCCTTCCAGTTTGGAAACAGCCCCTAAATCGCAACCTGCAGCTCTCAGGCTGATTCAGGTATGTGAATACAAACAGTGGTTTACAGCAGGCTCATATTTTTGTGGCAGTCACTAAATGGCATTTGTGAGCATGGTGTTCCCTATAACTGAATTTGCAGGTCATGTCATAAAATCATATTGCGTATTCATATAGTATAAATAATACAGGAAAACAAAACCATTTTTTCATTCTGTTTTGGCAAATAATGCATAAAACCTTAAACTTTCACAGCTACAAAGTGTTTGATACTTAATGATGCCTAGTTCTTGATGAGGAGTTTTTACCATTTGGTCTCAGAACAGTTTACATAGGATGGAAATACCATCACTGGTATCACTGGCCACAAACTTGAGGAGTAAGATAATAAAGATGTATCTCCAGAGTCTTTCCAGAGAAATGAACTGAAAGCCATTGGTTTCACATTCTATACATAAGATTTTATCTTATCCTACACACAAGACTGTATCAGTTATGGTAGGTGATAACAGAAGTGCCATAAAGCTTCTGAATGATTCACGTAAATGGCAACTTTTATCTGCAGATACTGGAAATGCTTGGGAGACCATAAACATGAAGACTTGCTCCTTACAAAGCTCCTTAGGCAGTGTCTGACTATGCCACATTTCTGTCAATGTTAAAGACTTGTGCTTCTGTGCATCCAGAAGAGATGCCCACCTGTTTGCAATCAGTCAACACAGTTACCACAGCCAACTTTTCATGCATGACAATGAAAATTAAGAAGGCAGGAGTCAATGTAATCTCAAAAGGTACGCACGATGTTCCCTTTCACCGTGCCTGGTTTTGCAGAGGTGCAGCTACAGCTACTGTCAGCTGCCATAGGCTGGATCAGGATAAATCCGAAATATAGGCAAAGTGACAGTTTTCCTTGCTTCATAGTAGTGGCTGACAAAGCAAAGCCAAAGTATTAACAGCGGTGCTTGAACCAATAGTTTTTCTTTTAATAAAGGTCTTTATAAACAGAAGGACAAAGGCATCAACCCTGATGCACTCAGAAAATGAAGATATTTCAGAATATCTGTAGCACTTATGATGATTTCTAAAGAATTAAACTCACTTTCTGACAGAGGATTTCTCGTGATGCTCTTTGCTCTGATTCCAGTCCTGACAGTTCCTGCTGAGACCATAAACAAGAACTGTGAGTACAATTCTGATGCAGTAAGTCTCAGGGCCATGAGAGCTGTGCCTGAAGGAAGCTGTATTTAACAAAAGAACAACATGCCACAGGTTGCATTTAAAATTTTATAGGCATATCTGATGAAGGAGAAATAAGTGCTGTTCAGTTAAGAGCCCACACCACTGACATAACAGGGGAAACCTCTGCTGTCATTTCTGACTGCTGCTTCTGTTTGATACTAGGAAGGGGATGGATTAACGAACTTGTTAATGACCTTCCTGCCTCCATCTGTGATTTAACATCTGTACTCTGCCTTTCACACATTGTTGGAAAATAATTGATACTACACTATGATGGAGCTAAGCTGTCAAAGTTAATCAGGCCACATTTTAAGGTGATCAAAGCCTCATTCATTCTGGGCCTTTTATTATTTTATTCTCTTCAGGCTTGGCGCAGTAAATCGTTTCAAAGGGGATCTCACTGCATCTCTTTTACCATAAATGCCAGTATTGCTGTTATTCCCCATCTGTTTGAATGGAGATCACACGTCAACAGCCAGTCTTAAGGAATCAGTCATTATTCCAGTATTGGGAGCCATCTCAGGATTTCAGCTTCCTAGACTGACTCAACATCTGCTCCAGTTAAATATTTTGTGTGTGCTTTAAGTAAGTTTATATTTAGTTGCACATTCATTCCAAGGTGAAGAAACATCTTCCTTTATATACATACAAAGAGAATCATCTCAGTTTGAACATGTAGAACACAGGAAGAGCTTAGCTTTCCAGCTGAAGAAGTGTTAATTTTGAGTAAATTTGGTAAGTAGTTGAATTAGAAGAAAAAGAAGTGTACTGAAGTAATCTCTTCTGTTGACAACTAGAAAATTGACAACTGCCATTCCAGCACCTTTGCTGTAGTGCCATTGTCTTTGTGTGTCACATTTTAACCATGTGTTTAAGTCCTATTGTGCACCCTCTTTCATTAGAGGATTATCTGAGTTCAACAATAGCAATGGAGGAAACAAGAAGATAATTCAACTATTTGAGTATTTTCCTTAGGGAATATGAAAATAATAATGCAGGTTGTAGAAGCCACTTTGACACCCCAGGATGCTGTCTGTGGTGTGGAAAGCAGCACATCTCCACCTCTTGTTCACTCCTGCAGCCAGAGTAGAAACAGAAACAGAGATGCTTTCTGTCCCTGGACATCCCAAGGTCTGTGGCAAGCTGTGTCTAGACTCCCAGAACACTAAGGCAAGCTACAACTGAGCTGAAATGAAGAAATATCAATGAATGATGAGTTCCTACCTAGAAAAAAATCTTGACTATGAAGCCCGTGACAATATTTAATTTCTTTAAAACATATGGAAATGATACTTATATAATCTTTAATGAAGAGAAATGCTGACTTCACTGAAGCATAATTCAAGAAGCATTTAGTGGGGAAAAATAAGTCTGATGTTTGTGAAAGCAAATAGTTGCCATTTTAAGTACCATTTTAAAAGCACATTGCAATCTCTAAGAGGAAAATAATATCTTGACTTATCCCAACAGTTTCATCTCTTCAAACTGGTTGGATGACAAAATGACAATAGCATTTTTTTACTGTTCAATCATTTTTTTTTCACTAAGAATAGATAATCAAATAGGCAAATCAATAAATTTGGGGCAACTGAATGAAAAATACCTATTCAGATCACTATGGATTGTCTAGATGCAAATTAAGCTTGATGATACCCAAGTTTAAACTGATGGAAAGTTTATAAAATTACTCTCTATGTTTCTTCTTCCATATTTGCTCTTCAGGTAAACAAAGTACTATTTTCAAGAAGAAAAATTATTGGGCTTGTAATTTCAGTATCAATCTTCTGATTCCCATCTTTTATCCTTACAGCAATGGCAAAATTTTATAGGCTTTAGTAAATTGTCCATTGTAGATACACCACATTGAAAGTACTTACCCAGGAACAGGACTGCTTAATCATTTTTATTCAAAAGAAAACCAAATAAGCTTGCCACCTACCAGGGCATGTAGCAGTACCAACATAAGAGGAGCTGGTTACTCCTCAAAGACGATTTAGCCTCTGACCTTCACTAGAAAGATATAAGATTTCTCCTTCAGAAACAGACAGTTAATTGTTTGTTGACAGGAGGGTTAAGAAAGGGACAAGAAGGATGTGTGTCAATCCACAGAAAGCACAGGGAATAAGCCATCAGGGCTGTAAGCTTTTAGCCAGAACAAGAATTTAATTGGTGTAACAGGATATGGCAAAATAATACACATGACTAATAAATTGCTATAAATGAATTCAAATTAATGCAAATGGCCTGTTCTGGAAGAACAGGCAAGGCAATAGAGAGGAAATGCTGGATAAATTGAAAAAGAGAATCCAGGCTGCCTCAGTAGGTGTCAGTTATAAACCAGTACACCAGGCAGAGCAGAACCCTCCAGAGCACAAAATGTGGTCCCCCTGGGGGATTCTAGCTTAAAATGCCAGATAAAAAAGAAATACAGTAGGACATAGCCTGGCAGGGTCATGAAATGGGCCATGCGATCTTTCTGTGTGGAACCTAGGGAAGAATCAAACCAGGCCTGAATCCAGGTGATTTTCAGAAAATCCATAATAAAAGGATTACAAACTTTTCATCTCTTTCATCATGACTTGATATTCAATATTTTAAACAATTTTACTTTTTTTTTTTTTTTTTCACAGAAATATCAGCTAATTCTCAGCATTTTCATCCTGGCATCCAATATTTTTCATGAAATTCTATCATTTTGTAAAATCAGAATGTGTGAATCTGGAAAGCAAGTGAGAACAAAAAGTGGAGTTTTGCTTAACAGAATGTAAAACTGGTAATTATTGCTAATATCCATTTGTGATGTGTATCACACTGAGCTGCCAAAGAAAATTCTTGCTGCCCTGCAATGTTGAAATGCTTTCCACCGAGATCTGAGTAATTTTGCTTGTCAAGAAAACAGTCAGCGTGCTTTATTCCATAGACCAGTTTCACCACCATCTCTCATTCTTCTTCAAGGGACAAAATTCACTCTGCTTAACTTTCACTGCCTAACATTTCTTTTTAATACCACACATTGTCACTGTGTGCAATTAATGATCTTTGGCTAAGTGAGGAACCTTATGCACATCTCAGACAGACTGACAGTTGACAGATTTACTTCCCACATCATACATTGTTATGAAGCATAACTCCCCCTCAGAAGAGTGAAAGCTGCCTCCATTTACAAAGCCACAGACCTGCTCAGACTGATTTGTACCAATACACTAGGCAGGATTGGGAAAATGTTCCTATTGATTCTTCCACCCACACTGGAGGTGATAAAACAGGTTAAGTGATCAGGTTTTCATGCTGTCATAAGCAATTTGTCTGATTTAACACCCGGAGTTTCTAGATCAATTCACTGTTATTTCTGTGAGCTGTTTTGCACCTTCCCCCCACCCTCCCAAAAAAAAAAAAAAAAAAAAAAAAAAAAAAAAAAAAAGTTTAACAGAGTACTGTTGGCTATACATTACATGGCTTCACACTCCTTCCAGCTATTCAAAACTATGGAGTTAAAGGTTTACCTTCAAGTAGAGCAGAATAAGTCATAGGTTCACTTGCTATTTCACCAGAGCTCATTTCACGTGAAAGACTTGCTGATAAACTGTGTACTTTGCCTGGTATGTGAAGACTTGCCACGTGGCTGAGCTACCTGAACCACAAGACTATCTGGTGTGACATGTAGAACAGCAATTTCATTCAACACAGCCAGGGGACACCACAAGAGAAAGGTCTGCCAGATTAAGACCTTTATCATGGATTTCCAATTCCTACCTCAGTTCTGATGATGTGATTCTTCCACAGGGCTGGATGAGATCGTTAGGGGCTGGAGAGCAGATAAGATGAGCTTGCCTAGAGAAAAATTGAGGATGAAGTCATTCAGTTTAGATTGATAGTCAAAGAAGGTTTTTTTAAATTAAATGAAAGCTACATTTAAGAGACTGGATATATCTGCATAGATCTTGCCCTTATTTTTTCTGGCTGTAAATCACACAGAGTTAAATCTCACCCTGCAGGTAGCACCATGGAAGCAAGCAGAAATGTCCAGCAAGGTATTACTCACTGCCCATAAGAGCACCAGCTTTTGAAGAGCATTTCCATGTTACTGATCTCTGAAAACACTTTTTTTGGCTATCAAGACAGTTAACCATCCCAAGGGGAGCTCAATCCAGCCTCATCTGGGCTTTGATCTGCACTGCAAGAGAGATGGGGGAAAGATCCCCTCCACCTGTGGTAGCTGTTTAAACTGCTTCTCCTGCCAGTGGAAGGATGGGTGTACCTTGAGTCCTGTAACTTGGGGTCCAGTCATCTAACATAATGGTTTCCCTTATTCCACTGACTGCATAGGTAGCTTCAGTGACCCTAAGCACAATGCACTCCACTTCTATGTTAACAGGGGGAGAGTCTAACTTTACCTGGGCTTTCTGTTTAAATGTTATGCATTGACTGAGGAAGAGCAGAAGAATACATCTGGTAATTTAAGAGATGCATAACAGTCACATTGTTAATGTATTTCACGTGACATTAAACCGATTGAGCTAGATGGAAAAAGACATAGAAGCTTATTTCTCTGGATTGTGAGCTGCTTACTAAGAAGGCCTTGGAGAAGGGGATGGGTATGAGCAAATCAAACAGCTTTGCTCCAAGAAATGAAGCTGTGAAGTGGCATGCAATCTGCCTGTCTGTGCTCATATATACGGTGGGAACATTTTTCAAAGAAATTCCCGAGAACTACCAGGGGAATTTGCAATTTCTTCAGCAAACGGAAGAACTGTTGAGGAAACAGGCCCACTCAGATCAGCTAATCTATGCCCAGAATCTATTAGGCAACATCAATCCTTGTTTTGACAGAACTTGATTTCAATTAAATCATTAAATGAATGCAAAGCCCTTTGTTCCATTATCACTGAACAAATCCACAGCAAATATTTTAATTAAATTATAAGGTGATTAAAATGCCTTAGAGATGATATAATTATGCCACAATGCTTGGCATGTGCATTTGGGGATTTAAGAAAATACTGAAAAATAAACAGAAACCTTTTTGTTCTGTGATGAAAATGAATGTAAAATTGAAGACAGATGATGAATTGCTGAAAACTATTTAGAATATGAGAATTAAAATTTAGAGATTCTATAATAGAGCTGAAAAAAAATGCAATTTCAATAAAGTGCATGCTTTCTAGCAACAGTTTCCATTTTTTATCATTTAAATTATATATTTACATCAAGGATCTCCTCATTATGAGGAAAACTTTCGAAAACACCCAAGCGCAAGCTTCTGATTTTCCAGCTATTTATGCAAGTCTGTACTGATAATATGCAGTTAAGTTATGTGTTTCATCTCTATCAACTGAGTCTAACCCGGCACTTGCCAATGTGGAAGGTGAGCACAGTGGAAGTTGACCTGATTACTTCAGACAGGCATTTAGTATCCTACAAGAGTAGCTATTATGGGCTGCAGCAAACTGCAGCATGCCCAGACATCCAGAATTTGGGAGCTTTATTCTTTCTAGTGTGTCAAGAAGGAAGATCAAGGACAAACCCTAAGGTTCGGGCTGCAAAGGCCAAGGTCGACAAGGATGGTCAAACAGCCCCAGAGGGACAGTGAAAGCCATCGTGACTAACTTCAGCTCTGCAGTGTTGTTGGAAAGGGCATTGAGCTGCCTGAAGGCGGTGGGACAAACCAGCCCATTACAGGATGCCACACACATAATCAGAAAGGTATTGCTGGAGAGTCATGCACAGCTGAGATAGACCCAGGGGGTCTATCCTCACTCATCCCCAGTGTCCTCCACTTACCCGTTGGTATATGGTTATGAAAATTAGTGAGTTCCCTTCATACAAGGGTGTGTGTCCTGGGCATAGAAAACAGCAAACAGAGTGCGGGTGCAAGTTACCCTGGCAGTCTGTCACAAGGACAAAGGTGGGATTTAGCAGCCTGTACTGCCATTTTTGAGGTTTCTTCCTTTTTTGAAATAATATCACCAGCCTGGGATGGATGCTGAGACTTACTCTGAAGAATAATAGTGTAGTCAATGCAGCATGTGTACTGTGAGAGGAAGAGAGAATGCAGCTCTGGAGTACCACAGATTTTAACTGTGTTCCAGAGCTCATCCATATGTATGATCCCAACAAAAACATGAGAGAAATACACTTGATATTTTAAGATTGCAAATGTTTCATTAAACAATGGGAAATAACCTCAACAAGATAATATCACTGGCAAGCTCTTAAGACATTCTTACACTGCATAACTAAATTGCTATTCATAACCAGCAGGAAGCATTAAAAAACTCTGCATGCAGTCTACTGACATATGACTGTTTGATCTCACCAATATCATATTTCAAATGCTCATTTCATTGAAATTTCTTCTGAAGGTAGAGAAAAATATCATATTCATCAAAGATTCCTTATCACTGCCAAGGCATAGCCATAGTATCAACTCTATTCTTAGCAGAAACATATCATAAAACTATCATCAGCAGTGGCACTCAGCTATTAATTGACTTAGTGCATCCCTAGTCAAAACCCCTGTGGTCAAACCTATTACAAAATAAATCCCAATAGCTATTAGTACTGCTTTAAAATTATAATCAGTAACCAATGGTTACAAAAGATAACATATACTCTCCTAGTAGCAGAAGATCAGAGTATATTTTTGTGGAGGGGTAAATTATCATTTTCAGCTCACAATGAAGCACGGGAACTACTAAGAAAGTGTGTTACATTCATTTCCTTCACTCTGAGAATTTGTTTCTGTTCCCTCTTTCCATTTAAATGGGACTGAAATCAATTACCTTGCAACTGAATCCCTGTTCACAGAACAAAATCAGATGACCATTTCTCTTTCCAGAAAAATCAGAACGTGTATGTGATCCAAGGGTGAAAGGTGTATATACCCTTCTTAATGTATATCTGTTTTTGAAAATATCTGCTGTCATAACTGGGACTGCAAATGAAAAGATATCTGGAGAGGTACAGGTAATTATAAGTAAGAGGACTGACCAGTGTAGAAGTTGTTATAGTTTGTTCCTGATGAGCCCAGTATCAAGCCTTCAGAAATCAATATAAGTTCTCTATCACTCCTTGTGGATTTGATTTCAGACTCCCTCAGGACTATGTAATGGGCATGTTACCTAACGCAGTCAAAACGCAGAAAATTGAAGTGCATTACTAGAAAGCTTGAATCAAATTATCAACAATTCTTTGATTATTACTGAAAAGCCACAATTTTGTTCATGGGAGAAAATATTATTTTCAGTTGCACAGTACTGCTATCCATCTGAGAATTCTTTTTTTTTAAATTTATAAATATGGGGGTATTATGAGATTCACAGTACTTTATATTTTCCTGAAGAATAGTAAATCAAAACAGTTTTTGGTGTTGGAAGCATAAAAATAGAAAGGGATTTTTGGTTTTGTATTACAGGTAAAGGAATTAAATGTGTAAGAATTATTTCCATCTTGAAAGTGGTAAAGTTCAAAATCTTGAAGAAAAAAATAATAATAATAAAAATAATCCTTCCAAAATGCTTATGAAATCAAACAAAATGATGTATTTTAAATGATTTTAAAATAGTTAATTTTGAGTGTGTTCTTTAAAAGTTTATCTTGGTTTATCTTGCTATTAACTGAACTATAAATTAAAAAATATAAGTTCAACAAAACACAAAACTTTTCATTTTGAAAATAACTAAAGGAGATACTCTGATTATTAAAAATAAATAAATAAATAAATCACAAGCATGAAAGACATAAAAACTGAAATTTCCTTATGAAGTATTATGGGCAAGGAAATAGACTTTTCTGGAAAATTTTATTTTGAATCTGTGTGAAAGTTTCCTTAGAGGTATTCAGTTGTCACTTTATCATACATTTCATCCATACCCATGATAGAATCGGTGCTATACTGCCAGATAATCAGATATAAACTCTTTTTAGTCCTATGTCTGCATTCACATGTAAAGCAATGGCTGGTGCTCCTCCATCTGTCCAGTGCAGAATTAAAAGGTATGTGTAAGTGCTTTTGAGACCCTAATGAATTTCTAAATAAAAATTAAGTAATTTCAGAGACTGCTTCCTTTGACCTGGAGATGAAAAAGCTGGAGACAAAACTTCAGCAGTGAGACTTGAGGAGGAGGAGGAGGAGGAAATCAAACCAGCACGATTGCAGGCCAGGCTGTGGCACCAAGCAATCAAACGGGCTTGGAAGGCAAGAGGCAGCAAGCTGGACAGCCTCAAATCACCCCCACTCTCTGCTAAGACAGGTCTCATGTCACCACAGGTGTTTGCACAAGTTCAGCACAAGTTCTCCTGTCCTCCACATAGTCTCCACTGACTCTGTGAAGGTGAGAAGGGGCTCATACAACCTCCTAACCCTAACCTGCCCTCTTCCCTGCTGACCCCAAACATAAGGGTAGGCCCATGCAGGGATGTTTGTTCTCCCATCTCTCATTACCTGGCTCAGAAAAAGACACAAACTCAAGGCCATGCCTCTGTGTGGCAATAGCCCACAGAGAATATGAATCCCAAATTTTCTAGTTATAAAATCTAAGAAGGAAAGCATCAACCACTTCCAAGAGCAGCAGGAACATCCCCGTGAACTGGGCCAAAGGGACTAGTACTGTTCTAAAAAGAAAATTATAGAACAAGTTCCCCCAGCTTTTCACTCACTGTTAATTTAATATTTTCCCTCTTGGTTTCAACATCTGCAGAACCATTATCCAGCTGAACAGCACTGAGACAGACATTTGACTGACTCTTTATCTTCTACAGTCAAACACAGCTTTTATTTTTACCATACCCAAGAAAAGCACAATAATCCATGTTAAAGATGGATTTCTGGCATTAGCAGTCAGATCTGATAACTGTTTACAATTCCAGCTGGGCAATTAAACAGTGTTAATTTTTGGAACCCCACTTCACTCAATAATATAATAGGCACTTTTCTGATTAATAAGAAATTAGACTATCCATAAATTCTCTGCTGGATGCTAAAGTCTTCCACTGTGTGACGATTAAGGCATGCATCTAGTTTCCCAGTTTTCAAATCTTCTATGTACTGTTATGCTCCTTTGTCGTCATCATGCCCACAGAAAATGTATAATATCTTCTCATAGACATCCGTTCTGCATCTGACTTTGAAAAATGCTCCTTAAATATTACCGTTACTCAAACTCGTTTTCTGAAATACGATCACTTTAGCCCAATAATGAGGAGAATTTACTTTGCTGAGTAAAATCCACCCATGAGTACAAGACCAAGACATGAGCCAGGGTGCACTCTGCCAATATCTAGGCTGCAGCAGTGATTGCTATGCCTTCTTTTTCATACCAATTGGTCTGATTTTTAACTTTTAATTGTTCTTGGTCTTCATGACTTGGTCTTACTCCATACAGGGCTTACTCCTATATGTGGCCAATGCCGAATTACAAAAAAGGTGATTAGGAAGTGATGATACCCCACAATTTTGCATCCCCAGCCATGGCAAGGCTCAAATGAGTTTTGCCCTATAGAAAGCAGATAGACTAACATGTAGAGCTGATTTGCCATAAAATAGTTATTCCAGTCCACATGTTATGAAGGTAAAAATCATTCCAGTTCTTATTTTAATAAATGGTCTTTGTTATATATCTCAGAATCTTTTTCAAAGGCAATAAAATCTAAACATAAATTTCACTTTTCTTATTCCTCAAGAAAAACAAAAGATAAAATGCATGGAAAAATTACAGGTATTTCAAAACTGTTTGGAAATCAACAATCAGAAACAAATCATAAAAGTTCCCTGAGTTAAAATGTCATTTTTGTTGTTGAATATACTCTTCTAAAAATTGTTGACTGTATCATAATTTCTTAAGCACCAAACATAAGTGAATTCAAAAATTGCCCCAAGAAAGAGGATAGCATAATATTTAATTCTCACAGTTACTGGTTTTCAAGATCATTATGGCTTAATTAAAATTATCCTAAACACTTCTGCAAATTGTTTACCACTGGGGCATAAACCCACGTCACAAACAAAGATTCAAGCACTCTGAAAATAAAGACATTGAGATGAAAACCCAGGTTTTGAAACAAGAACTCTGTGAATCATTTTTCACATCTCAGATACTTGCTAGTGAAAATAATAATAATAATAATAATAATAATAATAATAATAATAATAATAATAATAATAATAATAATAATAGATACCCTTAGTATTAGAAATATTAATACGTTTAGAAACTTGAAATTTCTAAAAGTCATAGAGTAAGTTTTTTTTAAAAAGTGAAAATCCACATGATTCACAGACGGGTTTTGTGAATCAGATAATCTATCATTTATGGTCTATCTGTTTCATCTTGAGATCTCATTAAATAGGCCAGTAGTTTTTGTATCTATGCCAGCTTACAGTCTATCTTAAAGGATAGTCCTGTCCCTGCTGGTCATTCCCACTGTGATGTAATAACCACTTCAGAAGGAGTCATAATCATACATCATGATTTAGCTAAATCACAGAAGAAGGAAAAGACAATGTAAAATTTAACAATACCTAATTAAACTCTATTATTAAACAGACAAAAATTGCATTTCAAAAGGACATTGAGGACATTAAGGACATTAAGATCCTTGGGTTATCCAGAGGAATGCAACAGAGCTGGTAAAAGATGTGGGAGGCATGTCCTGTAAAGAGAGACTTAGGACACTTGGGTTATCTAGTTCTGGAGAGAAGGTGGCTTCGAGGAGACCTCACTGCTTGCTGCAGCTTCCTGAGGAGGGGAAGCAGAGTGAGGTGCCAGCCTCTGCTCTCTGGGAACTGGTGATGGGATGATTAGGAACAGCACAGAGCTGCACCAGGAGAAGGTTAGACTGGGCATGAGGAAATGTTCCAGCCTCTTTACCATGAGGCTGGAACAGGCTTCCTAGAGAGGTGGTTGATGATCCATGCCTGTCAGTGTTCAAGAGGCATTTGGATAATACCCTAAATAACACGGTTTAACCTTTTGTTAGCCATGAAGTGGTCAGTGGACTCAATCATCATTGTAGGTCCCTTCCAACTGAACAATTCTATTCTACTTTAACACACAAAATCCTATTTTTTTCACTGGCTTCATATGGAAAAGAAAAAATCACTGTTGGTTGACTGATACTTGCTTAATTGTCTGCATTACAGGAATCAATGTTTTCTATACATCACAGTGGCCACCGAACTAAAGTAGCAAAAGGAAGATCTATATATGAAATTACAATAAAGGTTGAGGCAAGTAACTGACAGTAAATTTAATATAGTTTTTGTGACTAAATTGGTAGTGAAGAAACAGTGACACATGCATTAGTACAAGATTGCAGCCTTGTTTCTTATCCAGGGTCAACCTTTTCGAGGGAAAAAAGGACATTGAGTACAACCCAACACAAGGTCTTATATGGAGAGCATGGACTTAAAGTTCCCTGTGGTTACTCAGCTGGGCAGAGGTGGAAGGTTGGTGTTTTAAAATGTTTGTCCATTTGTTTCACGACTGCAAAGGGAAAAAAAACTTTTTTTTTTTCTTCATAAGAGTAAGGTCAAAGAATTTGTTTTCTTTCCAGCTAGAAACAAAAACAATAATGGAAGCTCTTCAAACTAATGTTCAAAAGAGGAAAAGAGAGCCAACAGATTACTAACATCTCAGCAGGGAAGACATTATTACAGTCAAAAGACTTCAAAATCCCTTTTCTTATGCGATTCATCAATAGTCCTCTTTACCCTCAAAAGAAGAGTCTATATATTTCTTCAGTGGCCTGTCTTTTGGGGGTTGGGGCTAACAGTGCAAAGCCTATTGTCCATTTGTCTCATATGTGGCACTTTTTAAAATGTCAGTACTAGATGGATATTAAAGTCATCCATCTGTACATGGTCTCTGAGCTTTGCTAAACAATAAGGGAAAATTATATCACTGCACTCTGGGAAAAAAAAAAAAAAAAAAAAAAAAGAAAAAAAAAGAAAAAGAGGGGTTAAATCTTTGATACTTCCTCACTACCTAACATACTAAGTACATATGCAAATTCTACGTATTAATGTGACTTAGAATTTTAAGTTCATGGCAAAATTGCAAAATGAGAAAAAAATTCATCTCCTTTCTGCCACAAAATAAATTATCCTAGAAATTATACTGATTTTATACTATTACTATAATTCCTATTGTTGACCACCATTTTATGGTTTTGGATGTATTGTATTTTCAAATAAAAATGTGTTTCCAAGCTCAAACTTAGATTGTAAGTACTTGAAAGAACTGAATGTTTATCATGCACTAATAAGCCTATCACAGTCACTTAATAAATATTCTATTATCATCATTAATAACTCTGTCACAATAGTCTTGAGTATTCTAAAAAAAAAAAGTTGACTAGTAAGAGGGTCATGGATTTTGTTTTTTAAAATAATAAATACCCCCTCGATGTTTGCAGCAACTTCAGGCTCCCAGCTATGAAGGTTCTTACTAGCACTTTATTATGTTACACTAATCCAGAAGAAAAAATGCCAAAATGCAAAATGTGCTGTAAGTATAATCCAGACCTATATTTCAGATATGAATACTCATGACGCACAGGGAAGAAAACAGTATCATTAATACATTCAAAGAAATCACAATGTGAATAAAATCACAGAGGAATGCTGATTACTTTCACACTAATCAATATAGACATGTGCTATATTTGTGGTATTCTTTAAGATTGATTATCTCAAACAAAAAAATGATAAAAATGTATCCTCTAGAACTGACTCATTCTTAAAACTGTTAATGGCATAATCGTTTACCTGAACTGTATAAAGTGACTAAGAAGACATTTGAAATGTGTGGATGTTTTAACAATATCCCCCCTCAAAAAAAAAAAAAAAAAATATATATATATATATATATAAATAAAAATTAAAGTGGTAAATGAGTGAATTTTGAGTGAGTGCATGGTACATGTAAATCATTCTCCCCATTACCCAGTATAAAATGATAGCATAGTCTGTATTGCTCATGTGTCCTATGCTTTTGTTTCCTACAAAAAGATAATTCCTCCCAGAAATTATGTCCAGTATATAATTTATGATACTCATTTTAAAAGAAATAATTAAATGGATAGACTGAAATTATAGAGAAATGTTTTTGATCTGTTCGTGCCACATAATTCCATATTAAAAAATACAACCAGACTCTATTTAAAATGTCTTTATTTAACTTTATTAACATTGTAGAGCAAGAACTTTGCCAATCAATCAAGCTTTGTAAGGATGCTACATGGCAGAGCATTTTATTAGACTGGCCCATGTGGCAGACTGATACTTGAGTGGCCGCAATAAGTCCATTTTGGTTTTGTGACCATTCACAAAACTGAACTTCTTTGTTTTATACTGTCTTTGTAGGTATTCCTGAAATCTTTCAGCTTTCTGATACAGAAAGAAAATCTGCAATGCTTTTGAGAAGATTTCTTTCATGAAGATTTTGAAATTTCTGAGCCACAGTTATATCCAAACATTCTCATAGGAAAATTTTAGAGTCAAATTTAAACTTTTGATCAGTGGAAATATTTTCATTCATTTTTTTATTTTTTTTTTTTAATTTTGATTTCTGAATTATGTATAGAACATATTTAAATTGACTCAATTATTTCAAATTCAAAAACTGAAATGTTTCATTCCAAAATTGACTACATTGGAAATGTTAACATTTTTAAAACATTTCCATGTGCTTTTATTACAAACAAATCTTCAATGAAATTGGGAGTTCATTAAAAAAGAAAGTTTTCAAGATCTCCATTCTACATGAGAAAACAGGGTTCTGTGATACTTTTATTTCTAACTGTAACCTATCACATGCAAAACCTTTTGGTCTGGAGCCTATCTCTAATTTAAACTCTCCAGTGACAGGTCTTTTTTGAGTTATAAAACTTAACAGCTATCTAAATAACTGTTCCCATAGTAAAAGAATGTTAATCATCATGCAAATATCTATCATATCTGTCCTGCACCCAAAGGGTGAATCAAATAGAAACATGAAACATTTTCCTCTTTCAATTCTTGCTGATGCAGCTTAGAAATCATGATATCTACAGAGCAGCTGCTATTATAAGATTGCATTTAGAACCTCTTTTGTATGAAACAGGATTGCAGAGCCACATTTGGTGTGCCCTACAGTTGAATATTCTTGAATAGAGCTAGGATTATTCTTAGTTATGGTTATTCTTGCTCCACACCTTTCCCTAGTTGCAACCCATATCCTGCTTGAAGCTGAACCCATCAGCCAGCTCTGTCCCAAAGCTTAGTTTTGACCCTAAACTTGCCTGTGTTTTAGCTTATTCTCTGCTTTTTCAGTCCTGTGTGAGATACATTTTCCATCTGAGATTTAAGTCATGGAATGAGCAACAGTTGTGTCATTTATTCTCTGCATCCAGGAATTCAACCCTTGTGCTTCAACAGATTCTACTATATAAGTCATCAGGAATGTCCCATGACTACTCTCAAACTATAGGTATCCTGGAGGAGGTTCCCCCAGACAAGGGAGCCAAGAGGCCATCACTATTGTCTGTCTCAGTGGCACATGTGCTCGCATTATGTGACAAGATTATGGCCTTGTGACTGCAGCTCTCTCCCCTGTCATCAGCCTGGGTCTGTATCACACTTGACACCAATAAACAGATGCAAAATAGTATTAGAAAATGGAGGATCTCATGTAGGGGAGGGAATAGTACAGCCTCAGCACTATTAAACATTCGATCTTGTTACAGTTTAGAAGCCTTAACAATTTATCATGCCTAAGCCTGAATTCCTGCTCCCATTAATGTATTCACACATAAAATACATTAAATTAATTGCTGTTATACTCTTGAGTTTTCCCATGACCACGCTAAAGGGACACTGCACAGGGCTATGGCAAAGACATATCATGTAAGAAGACTTTCCTAATTACCTCTGGGCTGAGTGTCAGAAGCAAACAGGGCCTCTTTGAAGAAAAAGCACAAGGGACAGCAATCATTCAGCAGCATTCAGCTGAGCCCTGGAATGAGCAAAAGATACTTTGGGCTAGGTTAAAAAACAAAATAGAAAAAAAAAAATGCAGAAAAACACAGTGCTATTATAGGAAAATCGTATCAAAATCAATACCTAAGATTTTTCAACCCGCTCAGCCTCATGGCCTTCTTTTTTTACAGTGACACAATGGTAGTAAAAACCCCTGTGGTTCTGTCAATTAGATGATGATGTGCTGTCAGCTGAGTGAAAAGGCCCCAGGTGTCTGACTGTGTGGGAGTGCCACCCTTGGCCCTTGTAAGCAGCTGTCTCTTGCAGAGCAGCAACGACCGTCAAGGCTGGATCCAGCTGGGCAGAATCTGGAGTGAAGGGGAGAGCTGTGATATGGGTGGTGGACTGCTGGGCTATGGCAGAACAGAGCTGTGTCCCTCCAGGTCTCTCTTTTGTTGCTTCTGTGCCTGGTTGTGACAGCAGTTTCTATGTACGTGCTCCACAGAAACAGTTATAAGCAGAGGTGGCAGACACATACCAGCACAGCCCTCCTCCATCACAGGGCTCCCCAGCTGCAAGAGGATGAAGCAGACACAGAGAAATGGGCTCCGATTAGGATAGAGCCGATTAATTTTGTAACGCTCGGGGGAGTTGACTCTGTGGCGCACTCAGGTTGTGAAATTTGAAATGGAAAGGCAATGAGATATGAAGTAAAGACGTTACACAAATGATGTGTGACTATATGTACACGAACATTATCCGAAACTGAGAGAGTAACCAAAGATTTGTAAAACAGTAGCTATTAGATCGAGAGACTGTGTCTCCACTTGTTTAGAGAAGCTCACAGGAGGTGATGAAATTCACCAACTAATAATTATCGTAGACATAAACAATAATTTCTAGCGATGCTCAAGGCAAATTGAAGAGTGTGTGGGCCTTCCCTAACAAAGCTTCTCAGAGGCTACTCACGATGCAAATGCAAACTGGTGGGCCTGCCTCGTATCTGCACTCAGGCTAAGTGTAAACGAGCAAGTGGTGTTACATGTACAAGGTATGAAATATGGATGAAATTCAAAGTGAGGGATTTAAAGACAGGCACTGAAAGTATGCCAGATAAGGAAGAAGGATCATTGGGGAATTATATTTATTTTTATTTTAATCATAATCATAAAGGATAGTTTGAAAAATGCACAGTAAAAATCAATCTTAATGTGATAGTAACTGTAAGGGAGTTTTTATGATTTATTAAAAAGAGCTTCAAGGTGAAAAAGAGCAAACTACCAGCCTCCTGTCTGCTTTGAGACGCCCCCTCACACTTCTAACATCAATATTCATTATTAAAACTACTGCTCCTTAAATCCAGGGATTAAAGCTGCCATGATATCCCTGTATTCTTCAGTCTGGCAGGTCTCTCTGCCACAGTCCATTTTTATGGGCTGACAAAGGATGGAAATTGATAAGAAAGCTGTTTTCAGAGTGTGTTACAGAGCCTGATTAATCACGTTCCCTCCACAGCATTAACACTGGCAGGGACGATGAGGAATGCTATGAGATGTCACAGCATGCCTGGGTGCTCAGGGTTGGGGCTGATGCGTCCTGCCACGGAACAAGTCAGAGATAAAGAGGCTACAGAAGATTTAAACTCAACGACATCAAGTAAAGATTGTAGGTGGGGGTCTGTCAGCCCCTCCTGATGACATCCTGATGACACGAAGGTTTCCAAATTCATGACTTAAGCTCTATGAGACAGAGCGTCATAAAGCCACTGCTCCACAAGCAACATGTTCATGTCACTAATGATCTTACTTATGATCTTTGCTTCCTCTGGCTGGATGGTCTTCGATTCCTAAACTCTACTGAAAAAATACTCCTACCCACACATGGCCTGGAATCTCACCCCCACAGCAGTGCTTGTTCAAGCTGCTCAGTGCCACAGGGTGGCTGCCAGCTGCCTGATAGTAACCAGAGCTATAAAACCTGCCCATATTTATTTATTTATTTTTAAATCTCACCCTCTATTCTTCAAGCATTCACAATCTTACATGGAACTAGTGAAGGTTTGCATCATGGTTTGCAAATTTACACAAAACATAAATGATCACTTATACTTCCTTCATTTAGGAAACCAACCCAAGACTGGTAGAACTGAAATGCTTTCTATTTTATTCTCTTTGGGGATGTTCTGATGTTTATTTTTCAAGTTCTTCTCTTTGTCACTAAGATAGCTAGAACAATACGTTTCTTTTCTGTAGTATACTGTAAGACACATCTTTACATGTATGTCACAAGCCAGAGCTTTAATGGCCATAGGGGTATCTAACAGGGGTATCTGTGCAACCTTACACCACCAGTATGACCACTAAGTCATTTTACAACAGACAAGCAATGCTTTAGATCTGTCTTTCTGGCTGTAACCCATTTAACCTGTGGGTAGTAGATCTATAGAACATAATCTATACAACAAAGATGTACAAATAAGTGGCTAGACATAAATGTAGTGCTGACTGGCATATATGCAGTGGGGCTGAATTCACATGGTACTCCACACTAACCTTTTTGATTCCTTGGTTCATAAATACTGGAATTATCAGTCTTGCTGGTATAATTTACCTAGTACTTGTGTTCCCTTGTGTGTCCTTCTTTTTTTAATGTTTCTTTAAGGTCTGAAATAAAGAAATCTGAACAAATGTGAATGTTTTCAAGTGTACCTGGAGAGTAGCACTGCTGTTGTGATCCTGTCTGGTTGCCATATGTGATGAAACAGGCAACCTCTCTCTTCCTGTGGGTCACTTCTCAGTTCTCCTCTTTCATTTCACGTATTTGTATTATGTTCTGTGAAAGTTATTTCTAGCAGTTTGTGCAGATCTTGAAAAGATGTGTATAAACTCTCATCTCTGTGTATCTTCAAATACCATAACCAAAGGTGCAGCTTCATTCAGAATACAGTTTATAAGGATTAAAGCACTGTTAGAAACAAAGGTCACAGAACAGAAACAGCTCTGGGGAAATCCTTCATCACTGAATCACTGAATCCATCCTACTAATTGTTCAGGTTTGTCTGTTTATCTTCTCCACTCCATTAGGAAGGTTCTGTTTTGTACTAGGTAATTATTGGCAAAAAGATTCAGAGGCAATTCTACATAGATAAGGAGATGAGATTAAGCACGCGGACATTTATTTGCCATTTCCATGGCAGAATTAACAATCCTCACAATGCAAAAGTCTGGGCACCTACTGAGATGCCTAAAATGTTGGAGAGAAGGGAAGAGGCTGTGCTGATCTCACTGGGGAGAGGAGGGAGCAGCCGCTCAGGGCAGGAATACATGTTGCACCAGCCAGGGTTTGTGTGGCAGTCTGAAACTTCATTACCTTACCAGTCAGCCTTGGGCCTGGAAGACACTCTGGAAGCATCTTTTTGTTCGTTTGTTTGTTTGTTTTTTGTTTGTTTTTAAAAAAATATTTTAAGCAAAATATAAATAAAACACAAAATTACGAAAATATGAAAAATACTGATTTCATCTCAAGTATGCCTGGAGATATTTAGCAATGTTATGAAGAGTAAGTCTTGCATTTATGTGGTATCAGCACAGCAAAATGCAGCAGCCATCTTCTAAAGGCACATCTGGAGAAGAAGCTATGTAGCACGTATGGTCAAGACCCAAACTGTGCATTTATGGCCAACCTGGGAGGGAGCCTGCAGGCTGGACTAGACCAAGACCCCAAAGACAGCCTGATCACAGCAGATACCAATTTTAATCAGCCTTGCCAAGGATATCAGACGAGGAAATGTCCATGTTCACATGTGAAGTTGGCACTGACCAGCATTAGTCTGATATCTGAGCATGTGAAGGAAGCAGTTCACTCATGGGAGGACACAGGGTAGGAACGTGCTTGCAGAAATAGACTAACATGGGATGTGATGTGCTGAGGACAAGAAAATGGTAAAGGAGAGCTCACTGTCATGGTGACAAAGTGCTTAGTCTTACCTCTCTGCACTCTCATAGTGTTGCTAGCAGTGCAACACTGCTAGCTGCCCTCCCTCCTTAGAAGAGCAACCTCAGCAATGGGTTGAGCAGAAGGAGGCAGATCCTTGGGATGAGAAGCACAGCAGCTGCTCCCAGTAAGACAGGTAGGCTTGGGAAGGCACATCCAACAGTCCTTTCAAGGTATGCTTGGCACTGTTATATGCATGATCAAATGAATATGCAAGGGTTCAAATCAAACTGAAATACTGATTTCTTTTATGCTCATGTATTTGTTTCACAACACATTAAAACAGCTTGTAAAAGGTAGGTAACTTCTTTCATTCTACAGAAAAAGTGTGAACTAATGCATTTGGGCAATGGGAGAAAAAAGGATTTATATTAAGCTTCACTAAACCTTAAAGTGCTGAGATAATACAAAATCTGAATGCATATTTGGAAAATATTATAACATCTCTTGAAGGATGAATAATTAATAATATATTCTACTGAAGATTTAATACAGATCAAAATAAAATTTCATGATGTAGAAATGGAACACTTTAATGTAAGTAACAAATGCAAACTGCATGTGACCTTTCCAGAGAGTTATTAGAATGAGAAATTGATGAGCCCCACACGAAAACGGCAATAGTCATATTGAATTTCAAGAAAATGCCGGGTCACAGTGGGCCTGGATGTTGAGTTTTACAGGCCATTCACTCTGAAACTTTTCCTACATTGTGGCAAAGTGTACAATCAAGTGTTAGATAACACCATATAACCGCAAAGCCTCAGGGAGACACTCATTACAACTGCCAGTGTCCACATCCCCAAACACAGTGGACCTTTCAGTTACACAAATTTGTATTAAATTTGTAATTGTTTTCCCACTGCAATCTAAGGAGCATTTGCCTATAGTCTGTGGGGAGCTGGCTGACCTTTCTCTCCAGCTGCCAAACCGCATTAATGGATTAAAAACTATACATGAGAGGCATTCCTGACAGTATTTGTCAGTAAACAACAGCAGTCATGCCACAGAGATGTTATGCAGCTGAAAGTGCAAGCTATGATATAATTTCCATATTAACAGGAAGCCAATGCTATGGAAAGGCTTATGCACCCCAGAAGCACAGAACAAAGTGGAAAGCTTTGTCAGCTACCCTTGGTTGTCCCTAGTTTCTCACCATTGTTTCTTTTTGTTGCCACGAGTGTCCAGTGGCCACATTTCTTCTCTGCTCACAATAGCACAGGGCAAACCTCCTCTGTAGGAGCTCAACCATCTGAACCTTTCTGAAAGTGCCAACACCTCTGATCTCACAGGTCAGTTACTTCTTCCTATAGACTACGTCCAGCCAGATATGTTCTGCATGCTGCATTTCCCTATTTATTTCAGCTTTCTCAAAGGAGTAGACACCATACTTCCCCCACTCTTTGTAAATCTGGCCACTACCTTTCATGAAATCCCTGGGGTAAAGTTTGCTATCAACATATTTTCACTCTTATATTTTTCAGTTTAGATCAAATGAAATACAGCTACAGCCCTTTTTCTCTTTGGTGGCCCAGAACACATGGCTTTAACTGGAGGAGCTCCCCACAACCCTCCAACACAGAAGTACTACTTTAGACTCTCTGATGGTCCATCACCATGGATTGCTCCATTCCCTCCACTCTTCTGGGTGTGTGGATCATGGATAATGTTTGAGGCTCCTTGAGACTACTCCAAAGCCCCATTTGTGGATTCCCATGAAAAATGTTCTAATGTCATGTCATGTATATCTAGCTACCAAAGCTGGTGTCTGGAAATGAGGATAAAAGAAAGCTTTTGGGGGATCACAGGTCACAAAAAAACCCTGCAAGAATGTTTAGTAGTCTCTGCCTGTGTCCAGACCATAAAGGACAGTAGATACCATAGCTGCAACTTCTACATGGCAACTGTAGTGTGAACGACTGGTTGTATCTTTTCGTCTATAGACCTCTTGTCAAACCCCTGCACAATCTCCCAGTGCAAAATTGATCGCTATAAGAATGTAGACCAGCAAGGGACATCACAGAGGCTAGGCTGCCCAGAGAGGTCACAGCTCCTCCATCTGGGAGAGTTTCATAACTTGACTGGCCAAGGTCCTGAGCAAACAGATACACCTTTGATCAGGAGCCTGGATTAGATGATCTCCAGAGATCCCTTCCAGCCTACATTTTGCTGTGATTCATTATACTCGTATGTATGATCAGGTCTTGAATGAAGACTACCTGCACAAAAGCAAGTGTGCCACACTAAGGTCCAACAGGACCCTCACTATAGGTAACCCAAAAAAATTAAAAATCAAAGCTGCTGAGTATAATGACTTCTGTGTATTGTTAAAAATCTCTCTAAGAGAGAGGTGCTTTTAGATCACGTATTTCTAACCACTTTTCTCTCACAATACAGAGCCAGTAATACCCAATGTTATTTCTGAATTGTTCAAGAGGGATCCAAGATTTCAATAAAGATGGCATTACTGGTCTGCTAGGCTTAAGTAAGAGACATCTGTTTCATATTTATGGTTTTCTCTTTTAATGAGCTCCCCATAAAATAAGACACGCTTGTTTAGAATAAACATATATAAGAATAATAAACAAACATAAAAATATATAATGTTTAGTTCACACAAATCAGCAAAATAGGATGAATGTGTTATTTATGTGGGTGTGTAATGTGGTATCTGGGTTTGCTGCTCTTCATTGTTTTCTGTCCTGAAAGAGTACTCATAAAGATGTGTTAATCTCTCACAGTGGATGTCACATGCAGCTGCAGCAGTCGGCATGCTCACGTCCAGCTTCCTTGGTGACCCATCGTAACAAATAACTTTTGGAGTTCATTCCAGTACCACAGCCTTGATCCTAATGAACTTATTCCATACTGATGTGAATGGGGCACACATTCTGTTTCATTATGATTTGGTAATTGTCAGGAGACAGTTTTTTTCCCATTTGGATACTGAAAGCAAGCCTTTTAACAGCTTTCAGAATTAACAGAGTTGAAGGGCTGGCACTGGAAAAGTTTCTGGAGACAAGCAGTTTGGTAAGGAACAGAACTATGGAAACTCAGATTTCAGGTTTTCCTGTCTTTACTCTCTTCTGTGGATTCTGATGCCTGATAAAGGGTGAGCTTCCTAGCTTTTCTGCCTATATGGGCACCTGTTTTCCTAATTCTTGTAGAAACTTGCCAGCTGAGAGGTTTTGACATTTCTATTAAATGGGGTTGTAATTGAGTGAATTTGAAAAAATAAATAAATAAAAAATCCTGTTTTTTAGCTGCATATTATTCCATTGAAAAGCTGACATGCCTTTAATTATGCTTTGTGTTAGGGACTGACAAGCAAGGTAGGAAGGAAGGCTGAATATACAATACCCTTTTGGGGTTACCCAGAGTGACTGTGTTGCATCCCATTTATTTTTGCTTAATTTTGTAATAGCAAAAGACCTTAAAGGAAAGAAAGATCTGAGAAAAGCAGCCAACAAAGTATTCAATATATTTCCTATGTGCTACTGCTGTATGTTTCATAGCAATAAAGATAATGATAGCAAAAAGCACCTCTTACTGTGACAGGCATTCAGAAATATAGAGCGGAAAAAAAGGAGGCAGCACCTTATGTGCAATGACAGAAATGACAGTCATAAATTTTCTACATCCTACTATAGTGCAAAGATTTAGGGATTGGCAGAGGTCACAAAAATTCTTGCTGATTTTGTCAATTTAGTGGTTGTTGGTAAAATAGGTACGGAGGAAAATAGCTTTGGATGTGGTAATATATAAATATATAGCTAGCATGTCACATCAAAATGTAACATGACTTCTTTTTTTTTTTTGTCTCCACAGTAAACTATATATTTTTTTCATTGTTTTCTGAAACAAAATGATGTTTTTTCACATAAGAAAAAAATGTGTTTTTATGTGGCAAACAAACAAAAAAAGATGCTTATCTGATGAAAAATAGCTTTACAGAACATGAAGCAGGGCAATAATTCATCTTTCTTGCCATTGCTTTTACATATTAGTCACTACCACAAGGTTTTCATCCCTCCAAATTACATCCTCCCAAATCACTACACAGAATCACAGATCTTTCTGATTAGCTGCTTTTATTTAGCGACACCATAATCATTTGATTCTCTCCATGCAAATCAAAAGCAGAGCTGTGATCCATCTGTTAAGTTATAGACCATAAGCCCCCATCTGTCATCCATGGGCCACTGGCAGTCCCCCGAGCGCTCTCTGCCTGTCTGCAGAGAGTTGGCTGCTCCCATGGCGCTGTCTGCTCCTCATCTCCAGCTGTTAAATCGCATTAAAAATGGGTGAAAAACAGAGGGGGGGGAAATTGAGCATAACATTAATTTTCCATGCAAACAATTGCCTTAGCTGCAAGAGGGATGTTATACAATTGTGTATGCACAGGGAGGATCCTCAGAGCCACGTGCCTTTCTGGGAAGCAGCTTTGCAAGCACCAGGTCCCTGCTCTGAACAGGGCCAGCTGTCTTAGCCAGGACAGTGGGGTGCTCCTGTGAAATACAGGGCCTTCAGTCCAGTGTCAGCATCATTAACTGCTTCACTGCTGATTGCTCTGACAGAAATACTGACCCTTGATTTCTCTGCATTAGGCTGGACTTGTTGTCTCCCAAAACACCAGATGTTCGTCTGCTCCTGCACCCAGAGCACCAGCTTGGCCCACGGATGGGCAGTCCTGTGACAGCTCTCCCACCTCTACAGCTTCAGGTACAAAACATCATTTTTACTCATTTTGGCCCACTGAACTGCCACAGATGCTGCAGATCCCACTCGGAGGTAGGACGTATCCTGGCATTTCAGTCATCCTTCTTCACCCTGACCACACACACACAAGGAACACCATCTGGTCCCTACCCGCATCTGACGGCCCATGGTGGGGCAGTGGCAGCAGCTTCTGTCCCCTCTGTCCTCCTGCCCCGCCTGCCCCAGGCTACCAACCCTGCCAACAGCATGTGCTCCCTAAACATCACACTCACAGCCCAGCAGGCAAGAGAAAGTGCCATCAGCTCTCATTTATTTTAAAACACCAAGCTATAACCCGCAGTAGTAGCTCAGGCCTCTGCATTTCCAATTCCTGTCAGATGACCTGCTAGGCCAAATTCTTCAGCTACCATGTTGAAATGTGAACAAGCTCCTATGATCCTATGATTTTATACAATCCCAAACTGTCTCACAGATACCTGAACCCATCAAACTGTACTTCAGCCAGCACCCTGCAGGCATTGCACATGATATTGCCATTACAGATTAGACTGAAAGCTGAGGGTGCAAGAAGAGCATAACAAATCAATATTTATTTTTGTGTAAAAGTACCTTAAGGGAGGGAATGTGCTGCAGTGGCTCTATTATTGGATTTTATTCATATTTAATTCATTAACATCTCCCATTTTAATTTATGTAGAATTCCTCAAAGTGTTCCTCTACACCATGCCAAAGAAACAGAGGCAAGAACACCACAGAAAAAGCAAGATTTGTGTGTCTGTGAAGTGGGTATATGATATTTGTTCTCCTCAGCACAAGGGAAAGCTGACACAACTGTGTTACCATTTCATAGCCCTTTACTCTCCTGAGTCTATTTAGCAAAACACATGGATGTCTGAGGCTAACAGCACACCACGGGTAGTACCAACAGCCCAGTACCAAATTTCTGCTGGCCCTGATGGGATCAGCCTCACAAACAGAGCTTCAGGTCATGTGTGTGGATTATCACTGAGATGCAGCTCTGCCAGTTCTGAGAGCATGAGCATGTTAAAAAACAGGCTGATGTGGGAATACTCCAGTACAAAGTAAAATATTGTCCCTTACTTAACCATCCCCAAAAGTGTCATTTCAAAACTTAACTCCTCATTCTTGGAGCATGCATGCATGTACTTACTTACTGCCTATTAAAACCAGGCCTACTGATTATCTTTGGCCAACTCCATAAGGGAAGATGAACACATTTGTAGGTGCCTGCAGCTGTAGCTTCTTGGGGTGAGTTGTGCAAGGCTCAGGGTTTTTTGGTCTCTTCAAACTAAACATGTCTTTAAGCACTTTATAGTGCTTGACTCCGGGTTTATGGGAGCACGGAATATCCCACATAATAAATTTGTTAAACAATTGACAGTCGGGGACCTCTGTGTCTCTCAGTTATTCATTCAGAACAAAAGGCTGCACTTTTCCTGGACTTTATGCTTTGCTAGCCTGGAATTAACATTTTGCCAGCCCCCAAAGCCCAAATCTGAGCTCATACAAACTTTGGGAAGGATGGATTTGGCTCGAAGTCCTCTATTTTGAGCCCATCTTTAATCTACAGTGTTAGCAAAAAATTTTTCTTTTTATGCTAATTCCCCATTCTCTTGTCAACCAATGGAACAAAAAGGAGGAAAAACTATCTTGGTCCTAGGGATATTAGTTTCCCTTTCTTTTTGAAATACATATGTGATGAACTAATCAGACAGTGAATGATAAACAACTGCTTTAAATAGATAAGAAGCAAGTATGCAAAGAGACAATAAGGTTATTAATGGATAATACTGGGAAACTGAGTGACAGATGATTATCTGAACTTCATTTAATTTCATATTTAGCACTTCTTTTTATTAAATTCTACAATTTTTCCTTTCCCTTTTGTTCATGTTAACTTTCTGATATTGTAGTTTTATAAGGTCTTTCTGCACCAAAAAAAAACTCTTTTTCTCACATACATGGGAAGGATAAAAAGTTTTTCCAAATGTTCTTGCTAGTTTCTGTAGCATCCAGAGAGATGGAAGAGAGGAATGGTTGTGCACCAAAATCATATAATGGAAGGAGCAGCAATGCCCCACTCCTGTTGATGTTGTCTCATTAAACCACTGATCTGCAGCTCAACAGCTCAGTACACTGCTCCCAGTAGAGCTGGCTTCAAACCTTCACAAAAATGCACTCAGTTCTCTCTTTGTCTTTGGTTCCACTTTGTGTTCCCCAAACCCACCTGGTAGCTTCCATCCAAAAGTACAGATGTTTCTCCCTCTGCACTATATCTCACCCACTTAAGCAAAAAGAAATCCTCATCCTCACATCTTCTCCTCTATCCTCACTTTCTTCCATAATCTTTGGCTGTTCAGGGATGAGAAGTTTACATCTTCTTGGAATAAAGTACCTGTAATTTTCCTTTGGAAACCTTTTGCATAGTTTCATTTACTTGGCAATATTACATCTCTTACTGCTACTGTCTATAATATCCTTTTAAATAATTCCTGCAAATAATGTGATTTTACCCTCAGAAAGTAGCAGAGTTATGTGGTTGGATTGTTTTGTGTACAAATATGCTATTCTTGAAACAAAAAGGGTCACTAAACTGCTTTTTTTTTTTTTTATCAATGCTAGAATGAATCAAAAATCCTGTTTTTATAATAAGGTAAGGCCAATACCTCCTGCAATAGTATCTCTGATTTTATGTGCATAGTGCATAAAAAATGATATAATAAGCAGAAATATAGTGCTGATGTTTTTCATCAAAAGAATAATTCAGTATGCAATGACATCAGCATCCTAACATTTCTTCATTCATTTTAGGCAAAAGATCAAAGAAATGTTGTGAACTGATTTTACATTATATCCTCAAGAGACCTTTAATGACTATTCAGATTAGACACTACCTAGTAGGAAATGTTGGGCTGAAGTTGGTAAGGTAAGTCATTGCCTTATACCATGTATATCAACTTTTCCTTCACCGAAAATCCAGAGTGTTCATATCCCTTAAAGGGATTCAACAAATCAGGTCCAAAAGATCTTCAGCAGGGTTTTAATAAAATCAACCTAAAAAGTTAATGCCTTTTTAAGGGGGAGAGGAAGGAGGAATGGGAGGGTTGCTTGTTTTTTATGCATCCAGCAGAGATATTTTACTCAACCTTGGTGTGTTTTTTTGAACTGTGTAACAGTTCTCAAATTCAGCTACACTCTGCATGACTAAGGACAAACAGTCCTTGTTGTAATACTGAAGAACACAGACAAAAGCAGGAGAGAGAGCCTTTGGGGAACACTCCTGCAAATCAGGGGAAAGACATTTAGCTTGCCATGTGTTTAACTCCGTGAGTTTAAATACTGAATGAATTCCAACAAAATCTCAGCTGCGCAGATAAGGAGATAATACAGACCCTTTCTAGTCATAAGTTGCTTCATCCCAGCATCTCTTGGGAGTGACACTTATAACAAAATTCCCTGGCATTTCACTGGAATAGCTTTGCAGATTTTTTTCACAGAAAATACAAAGGAGGCTAAACATAACCTCAATTGCCTTCTAGAAAGTGTGTTAGCTGTGGTCTTTGGGAGACCTTTTTCCTTGACACCAAATTCTTTGGAAGTCAGAGGGAGAGAAGGACGGTTCCCATATCGTCCAAGTAGAGCTGGGGAATAGAACTAAATTTGGATCTGAGTCTATCTTTCTACAGTGAGGAAAAGAAAAGGACTACAGCCATGTCAAGTGGGATGGGACACCAAATAAAGCAATGCAGAACAGATGCTTCAGCAGCAACAAGATAAAACAAAGAAATTCTGTTGTGAAAAACACTGCAAACTTAAAAAAGAAAAAGCTGACATGCACAGCTTGCTGTTGATTATCCTCTTGAGAAATACTTTCAGAGCATCGTGCAGCCAGTGATATTGAAGTATCAGTAATGGTTTGACATGCCTCTACAGAAAACTCCTTAGGAAACAAGCACTGTTCTTGCTGCCAATGAAGCTTGGAATTACATTTCCAATTATTCATTTTGCTTACCAGAGAACAAGGTAAAAGCTTATTATTATTAAGCTTATACAGAAGTAGCATCTAGTGTAAAACTAAGTCACATAATGTGCATCACATTGCTATCTGCTCTACAGTGCCACATCTTGTAGCTACAGCTACAACAATACAAAGAAAATCAATCCATCTACTCTCTATAGTTATTTAATATAGAAAAAAAAAAAAAAAAGATAGTATCTTTGCATACATTTTACTTTTACCTAAAATGTCTTTGTAAAACAAGCATGTGCCTGAGCTGATTAAGAAAATAAAAAAGAAATTAAAAAAAAAAAAAAAAAAAAAAAAAAAACATAAATTTCTATTCGATAATAATGTTCTAAAGAAAAGAACCAAAGTATGGAGAAGGAGCACTGCTCATACATAATCTTACACATCTCCAGCACTGGGGATGATGGTGACAGTAGCACAGAGCAGAGGAAAGGTTAATGAGGTTGAATAGTGTTTTCTCATACACATAAAATGCATTCATTACTCATTAAAAATATCTCAGCCCAAAACAACAATCTCTTCAGCTCCTAATCATATACAGCAAGTATTTCAGAAAGCAGATACAGCATTGCATGCTTCTTGCGTATTGTTAGATGGATGCACAATTTTTTCCCCAAACTCCTAAAACAGGAATTGTATTTCTAATGAATATTCACTCACCTTCTTTCTAAAGAAAACTAGAAAAGCCCAAACTAATCAAAATGCCCTTATAAACATAATAATAAGAAAACTCCACTGTATAAACCTGTGGTTCATCCACATTATGAATACAACACACAATTCTGATCTCATCTTTAAATTATACATATAGCAGAACTGGAAAATTTTCAGAGAAGGGCAGGAAGTGGAATCGAGTAATAGAGCAGATTCTGTGTGAGGAACCACTTCATAAGCCAATATGTTTCAGTTTGGGAAAGAGAAGTCTCATGAAGAATACAACAGAGCTGCAAAATCATGAATGATATGGAAAAGGTGGATAGGAGTCAACAGCTGACTATCTCTTCTCATACCTGAACTAAAAATGAGGCTACTGGGAGTTAGCTTGAAAAAGTACAAGGGAAAGTTGGTCCCATACATATGGAGTAGTGAATCTGCAGAGCTCCTTGAGAGATGGCCATGTGAATGCTGAAAATGGACAAGGTTGGCAGGGGAGCTGCTCATGTGAGATGCATCCTTTGCTGTGTTGCACACAGAAACTAATCCAACTCGTGAAGACAGAAAACCAACATTTCATCTTATCTTCAGCTCCCACTGAATTCAAGGTCTCAGCAGCCATGAAAATCTGGCAACAGGTTTATAGAGTAGGAAGAATATCAAGTTATTTTTTACAAATATACTAGAAAAAGAATAATTATATTTCCAAGATAAAAATTGTCATAAAACAAGAGTCACAGACAATAAAACAGCTATAACACTGGGATCGATGAAGTCCATATCTTGTAGAGGTGTTTTTCAATACAAAGAAGTATTTACAAGCTTTCTGTATTTTTCATTTTTCAGTAAATGCTATGAAAACAATTTTGCTTACTATTTAAGTAGTAAAACCATACTTAAGACCTTTTAATTTGAAAATTGTATAAAAGGATTGTGTGGAGTAACAACTACTTGGAAAAAGAAACATAAATCCTCTTGTTAACAAGATAGCTATCAGCTACCTGGACATGGTGCCTGTGGGCTGGCATAAAATAAAATAGTTGGAGGCTGGGGAGAAAAAAAAAAAAAAAAAGGAAAGAAAAAAAAAAAAGAGAGAGAGAGAAAGAGTAAGGCTCAGTTCTAATTATTATTAAAATATCTGCAAAGGGAGACTAGCATGAGTCATTTTCTTTGGGGCCAAATTTTTCTTACTCTCAATCAGCAGTAATTTGCTACATGCGTGGTTCTGCAGAAATCAATGCAACTCTCATCAAATATTATTCAGTGTTCGTCAGAATATCTGCAGGTGGCTTGTCCTTTGGGAATTTTGAAAGAGCAATTCCTCCTCCTGCCCTGAAAAATATATTCTGACACACCTGATTCTAAGAAACAGAAGGAAAAAAGGGGGAGGTTAATTGCAAATTGTTAAGCACTCCTAAGTGCATTAGGGAAAAAAAAAATAAAATAGAACACTGGTTACTTGGTTTAGTATAAAGGTTTGTTACAGTTCCCTATTTATAGTAGTGACAGGGAGGCTATTTTTCCAGGTATCAGCTGAAGTAATTACAGATTCAATAGAAAAAAAATCACGTAGTATTTAACAATAGGAAAAGTTAATTAACATTTGTCAGTATGACAAAAAAGTTATGTCAAAGACATCTCATTTCCTTCCTTTATAATATAATATTGATAGAGATCAGGGCTGGAAAGATGAGTCTACTTCTGGAGTCAATATTCTCTAAAGACACTGGGAAAATAAAGGGACTACAAGAACTATTGGAGAGTTGGAAAAAAATCCTTCACCGAACAAGACAGATCATAATAGCTCATTTGAAAAAGTACATTTAGAAAAAATCTGATTACAGTGCATAAATACTGCCCTGGAAAGAAAACATCTGATAGGAAAGGCCATGTAATCTTGCAAAAGAAGGATTATAATGATCAAGAGCTGAATCCTAAGCAAAATTAATTTAAATAAAAAATTAGAGATCACTGCCTAATCATCTGGAAAGAGGTTAGTTATTGGGGAGGGGGGGGGAGTGGGAAGGGAAGGTGGGGAGCTATGAGCAGAACCTGAACATCTGAGCATTCTACATCTCAGGATATTTTAAAAAGAACATTCTTCTAAAGCCAAGATGTTGGCCACATGGCAGGATAACTAGATGAAGTTGAATGACCTATGATAACCAAAGGATAAGACTAGCCTTAAAAGTCAATTCTGGTCTTAAAATCAATAGAAAGTAACATTACTCAAAATTTCAAAAGCTGAAAAATGCAGCAAAGAATTATTCTGCAGACTTGATGGAATACAACCTAAGCTAATACAAGCACTATCTGAGTACTACAATACTTAGGCGCAAAAGCATAGCCTGAAGAACAACCTGCTGTAGCACTACAACTTGGGTGAAAAAATAAATAAATAAATAAATAAATAAATAAATAAATAAATAAATAAATAGATAGATAAATAATGCTTTCGCTATCTTGGTACATGAAGAAAATGTAAACAATATCCCAAATATTTTGCAGTGCTGCCTCTCAGAATAATAAATATGAAAAGAAATATCTAACATTTTAATTTGCTTTTAATGGATTGATGCATCTGAGCTGATGGATCTTGATGGAATAATGCACACAGGGATGAAATAGGATTTTAAAAAGCATCTGAGTCTTTCTAAAACTCCAGGAATTGGAGGAGGAAATTTAAGTAGACAGTTTTGCCTACATGTGACAAGACACACGATGGAAACTCATTTAATGAACCTCAGATTTAACACCTGAGGTTTTTAATGAGAAATAAAGAGTGGTGGAAAATGGCACATGCAATGCTGGAAATGTAGGTTGATATTTAAATATCATTTGATTTTTAATGACTGATATTCTCCATTGTATCCTGCCTTCCTCATTTAACCCCACTGTCTTAAGCTTTGAAATATGGAAACTAACACCTTCAATTTAAATGAGAAGTTTTAAGGGGCTTTCCAGGTGAAGTGTCAACCATGTGGCAGAACAATTTAATCAAATATAACTAGTTTTTATCTTTACACATGTATCAGCATACCAAAAGACCTACAATTCAAATATTTTTAAATGTTAAATAGCATAGCTCTTTTTCAGGTTGCTAAAGCAGTTCATAAAGGAGAAATAGAAAGACCCAAAATAGCAGCTGAATTTTAACACAACTTCCCTTTCTACGTAAAACTTAATAAAGTTGTGTCCAAATTCATTTCAACAACACATTATATATGCACTAACTTCAGGAAATTTACTGAAGGAAAATGGCTCAAAAGACTTTTTAGACCTTAGCATTAATTTTTTGATTTATATGTAGATGATTTGAAATTATCTTATTTTTATATACTGGTGATTGGCTTGGAATGCGATGAATGTAACAATTTCATTATTCTTAAAATTAATCTTTTCTGATATCAGTGGTAAAATTATATTAGGAGTTTTTCTTCTTTGTTTATCAATATTATTCCTCATTAAAGAAATGTTATTTTCTCTCTTCATCATCTGAAAAAAAAAAAAAAAAAGGATGTCTTTGCTTTTCAGAGCATCAGCAGGAGGGCTGAACTTGAAGGAAAAACTAACGTTTCTATATGGCATTTTGCAATGACAAGGACTTATTAAGTATGGCTTTAGCCCTTTTTGTTTATCACCTGCAGATGCTCTGTCTCTTTCAAAGCCAGCTAGTCTGAACTCATTCTTGGATACATGGAGCTCAAATAAATATGTATGAACTTAGTACTTGTTTTAATTCCTCTCTCATTATAAAACTAATGTTAAATATCTCTATGTATATTGAATAAAGATAATGATTGTAAAAAAAAAAATAAAAATAAAAATTAGCTGAACATATGCTATTTATTCAGGGAGTTGTATAGCACAGACAGCAACACATTAAATTCACACACAGCCATGCCATTTCACCCATGTACCACGTTTCTGCAGGAGGAAGTAATTGTGATGTCAATTGTGATGTCTGTGACATTAGACAACACACAATTAGATAGGAATTTCTGGCACATTTGGCATAAAACTACTATAAAAATTGAATAGGTGGGATTTAAACCTAAAGTGTTCATGAATTAGAGAAGGAAGAGATGCTTCTGAGCCATGGAACTTCTTGCAAGAACAGTAATGACCATTAAAAATGCCATAGTTTACATCTGTTTCTGTACTTCCTTTGTACCTGCAAGATGTTGTGTGCAGATCAACGTTATTTGGCAGCCATTTTCTTCAGAAGTTCCTCATATTTATTTATTTTTTTATATTATCCTCTGTTACCTCGGCACTCTGTCTTTGCCAAAAGGTTCATTGTTGTTAGCTCATTATTGGCTTGTTTCACTTAGGAGCCCAAGCAAGTCGTAACTTGTACCTTCTGTCAGTGGCCCTTTTACTCCAGCACTGCACATGCCAATGAGGATGAAGAACTGCTTTCTTCTGGGTTTTAAATGCGACAAGAAGGGTTATATTCCAGGAATATATTTTGTTTAAAGACCTACACATGATGAATAAACATAGGTTTTTACCCCTTGCAAATCTCCTGTGCAACCAAAAAAAAAAAAAATCGAAAAGGAATCCATCATTATTCCCTGCAACTTTGGTCATATGAGGCAAACCACCCTTAACTTCTATTTAAATCACTATAGCTCCAGAGGAGTAGAATATATTCAACATCTAATGTGTTGGGACAGAAGTAATGGGATGCAGATCCACTACTCAACTCTGAGAAATAAACAGTAGCAGTAGTCTCTTACAAATGAGATTTTTATTATTAGGCAAGGCTTACCAAGGTAATGTGCTTCCCAGCTTGTTATTGACTGAATTTGAAATCTGGGTTACTTTCCAAAGGTTGGTTTCAAATGGACATATTTACTATAGAGAGAACTGCTTTCAAGTTTAAGGAATACCTATAACTGTAATGTGCAGTCTCAAATGGAAGAAAGCTATCCTTTGTGCAAGTAAGCCTACTGTATCAAATCTGTCTTGCAATAAGTCAAGATGGAAAGAGTGATGGATAAGAACTTACTGCTAACATAACCTTAGTCTGAGTAAGCCTCTGCAAACTGCAGCTCCAAAGTAGATCTTGGACTTGAGAAATGTAGACACATTTCAGACAAACCTCTGATTATTTTAACTGAAACCCATAATCACATACCTTTATTTTTTATTTCTTATGTCTTGCATCCCACTGCCTCTCTTCAGCTTCTGCTAAAATGGAAAAGGCAAATTTCTTCCATTACAAATGTGTTTTATGAAATGTTGATATTTTCTGTCTCCTGTCCTTGAATAGTAAAAGACATCATTGTCAAATCAATGGAAATAAAACTTCATATCCATGATGTTACCAATAGCTTCTTAGACATATCTGTCTCGATTTTTACAAACAATTCCTGTGACAGGCAGTTAACATTTTCTGATCATTAGCTGTTGCTTCCTACATTTTAAAAATTTGTTTACAGCATTGATTTGGAAACTTCAAGAAATTGAGTTAGTTTTTTTTTCCTATCAACATCAAGCATGAAGAGTTATCTGTGGTAGAACCAGTAAAGCTACTGCATGACAGAATAAAATTCAAGTAATAGAAGGCTACAGCTGACTTTAAAATATATTCAAATACTTCTTTAAATACAAATAATTGCTTTATATTGCTTTATATTACTTGTTTACATATGTGTTTATATCATAAATATGCAACTGCCATTTAGATGAATTGTAATTACAGACTAGAATCTATAGTATATCAATTTTGTTGATGAGAAAAAAAGTCTTTGAAATCTATATAAATCAACACCTAATAATATAATTGCATAAAATATATTTTGACAACAGAAGAAATTTTCTACTACTCTACAATGCCGCCTGGGATACTGCAAAGTAAATGTTAAATAGGAAATGTCATTCAAAAGGATAAGGAAATGGGAATTATAAGGTTCTGATCTTTACACTACTCATGCACAATCTTGGCTTTAAGCAATGGGTAGTCCTTACAAAATCAGCTACAAACGTGACATAACAAAGACCTGTTGAATTTCTTCAAAGGTCACACTTGAAAGGGTTAGCAATCTGAAGTAGGTCTTCAGGTGAGGATCATCTCCCAGAGTCTTTTAAAGGCAGATGGAAAAAAAAAAAAAAGACAAAACAAAACCAGAAAAGTTCAAAGCATGTAGGATCACACAGAAGAAGTGAATGACATACACAGAAAATATATAAAGGTTGATATATAAAGATAAATATATAAAGGTTCCTAGAGAAGGAAGAAATTCAGTTTACATGGGATCTGTAGGAAATTGTATGGATGAATGTATTTGTTCCTAAAGCACATAGAAGGTATTGCCTTTGTAGGGATAAGATGAATGGGAAGTGCTAGAATATGGACCAAAAAAAAAAAAAAAAAAAAGTGTGAAATTAAAAAAAATAAAAATCTGTTGATTCTTTAAAGATAAGTTTGACCAACAGAATTAACAAGGTCTGCAAGGCTTATCTTTCTTTGGTATATCAATATTTATGGGCTAATTTTTGACATATTTTAACTTAAATATACATGCATCAAAGCCTTGAAATAGGAGATGGAACAACATTTTCCTAAACACCATTACTGTACTGATGTACTGTTCCCATACATGACTGCATAATTAAATCAACCAGATAAAACTAATTAAGCAATAGAGGAACCACTTACTTATATGCAGCTTAATTTGGGGGAAAAGTTTAAACACTTCATTGTATAAAAAGGCTTTCCTGAAAACCACATCAAATGTTAGTTCAGTTTAATGTCACTGCTTACAATCATGCATTTATCTTCTTCTTCTTTTGATTATTTCTCCTGATAATAAAGCAGTTATAAATCATTCTCTGTAATGGAATTAAATCAAATGATGTGTAGTAACTAAAAAGATCACTGCCATAAAAACTGGCAGACTGGGAAAATATTAACATGAGTACATGACACACAGACAAGGAAAAGTAGTTTTGAACTTCATCTAGAATACATAATATGGAATCACTGTAGCTACATAAATTTGGAACAGGAAGATATTGGCACTAAATTTCCAAAGGGTGACACTTTGTACTCCTCGGCCACAGAATTATTCCTCATGGGACTGAGACATGGGATTTTAAGTTTTAGATAGAGATTCATAGAATCACAGAATCACAGAATGGTTTGGGTTGGAAGTGACCTTAAAGATCACCTTGTTCCAACCCCCATGCCATGAGCAGGGACAACTCCCACTACAGCAGTTTTCTCATAGTCCCATCCAACACTTTCGGTGTTGGAATTATGTAAGATTATGTAAAATAAAACAAAAAGGCTGCTGTAGGCAGGGAAAAATTGAGCACTGAAAATCTCTCCTGTTTCATGGGCTGTTTTACTGAAGAGACAGGCAAATGTTGGTACTTCCAAGCTACTCAAGAAGCCCAGATTACTCAGCACAGTAAATTACATGTAACCCTTCCCTCCCTTTCAGAAAAGGTGGAACAAAAAGGAAGAGTAACTCATAGGGTAAACATTAGCATGGGTACTAACGCCGTGAGTCTCTTTTCTGTAACATACTGTGATTGCTTTCTATTTTAAGTTGATATTAAAGAAGCAGTGATTCATAAAAGTAGCAATTATTTCATCCTTAGATCACTGCATTTCAGGTTCTATTCCCCTACAGCTTTTCTATGTTCTAATTTATAACTCAGCTAACTGTTCAGTAGATGCTAATCACAATTTAAACAAAGTGAAGAGTATTTTCACATGATCAAGAAGTACGTGATTAAAACTGAAATTCTGTTTTAAATCATCCTCCTAGAACTGAATACCATATAGCTACACAGAGATTAGACATAAATCGCTGCAAAAGATAAGTGAAGAGTTTTACAGAATTGCATTACTTTCATCTTTTTAGGTTGTAAAATGTATTTGAAAATATCAGATTAAATTTTATTACATTTTTATTTCAGAGAAAAAGGCTTTCAAGAAGGTTCTCACGTTGTAAAAATATAAGGATTGCTCACTTCTGTAGGTGCATTGATGGACATTACGGGATGCTGCACATTCATAATGGTAAGCTTGTGCAGAAACCCTAAGTAGTATTTTAATTACACGTCTAACTTAAGACATTATTAAGAGGTAAAGTTTCTTTGAACTTCCTATTGCTCTATACTACTTAGATTTAATTTAGTATTTTTATTGTAATATATGATAAATGAAGTTAATTTAATCCACATCTGATAAATTTAAAATGTACTCATTCTTTAAAAAATTAAAACTTAAATCTATTTCCATTATTCTCAATCCATTTTGCTGGAAAGATTAAATAGCAGAGTATTTGCCATGTCTCATGTTACAGTTCCTTTTTCTGAATGGATATGCAATCATACAATTACTGTATTGTACTGCAAAATATTCTCAGAAATACATAAGCCACATATGTCAAATAAATTAACACTGCATTGCAATGTCTTTTCTTTTCATTGTTCTCCTTATGAGCTCACAAATTATGATAAATCCAGTAAGGGTCTCCCAGCCACTAGTTTTGAATTAGCTTTATCTTGAATAACTTCTCAGACTCATACTGCATGTTCAGAATATGAAGGAAAAAAAAAAAAAAAAAAAAAAAAAAGAAAGAAAAAAAAGAAAAAGGAACAACCATTTTGTCTCTGTTTTCAGTTGTGACAGCTCCATTCCTCTTAAGAGGTAATCTAAGAAGATATTCATTTGGTCATGGCCTACAGCATGCAAAGAGAGGGACATCTTTCTTGGACATGGAGAACCTGGAAGCCAACAATCATCGAGAAGAAAATGAGTCTGCAGACACAATAAAGCAGTATTGTACATATCTAGAACTATATCTACCTAATGATGTATCTAAAAAAAAAAAAAAATCCACCTTCACAAACACTTAATTTTGAAAAACTCAGAAATTAAATTAATGAAGTACTAAGTACTATCGTCTAACATTTTTCCTCATGAGCTCTAACTTTGAGCTTTACATTTACAGTTATAGTTAACTGATGCTTAGTTATAGTTTACTTATTTACAATCAATTTACTTTGCAGATCCTTTCAGTAGGTTTACACATGTGCAGGTTGTGTTGGACATACCAGCTGCACTTCTGCTCTTGAGTTCATGCACACTTTTAACAGAAAAAGAACCAGAATCTCAGGTGCAAAGCACAGTGAGAGAGTCCACCATTGTCTTAACAAAAACACAGAATTGTCATGGAGAAAAAAAAAATAAAATCTCAGAGATATTTAGAAGGCAACCAGCTTGCATATTCTGTCAATGCGGAAACATGATATAGGTCCCCTGGGGATACCTCCACCACTGGCAGGTGTCCCTGTATATTTCTGTCCTGCACAAACAGGGCTAAAAATGATGGCTAAGGCTCAAAATGACAGTCAGCTCCCACATATGGGAATTACTTTGTATAACCCCCTTCGAAGAAGCCGTGCAACAGCATGCAGCTCTCTCCCAGAGTGCTGAAGCCAAGATCTGAACAAGCAGACGGGAGATAAGTCACTCTTGCCCTGAAGCATCTTGACCTCCTTGAAAGCTTCTCACTTCCTTCTGCTGGTTTGTGCTGGTGTTTTGATCAGTTGATGAGGCAACACAGACGCCAATCATTTTTGCCACATTCTTTGGTTCACTAGAATTTTAAAGATATTCATTAATATTTATTTTTGCAATATTTCAAATAACAATCTTACCACTTTTCACAACTAAACCAACATTAAATGAACTGGCAGAAAAATACCAATACAGAAAGCCATTCAAACTTCTAGCACCACTCCATTAGCATACACATTACATCTAATTTTAGTACAAAACATATACCAGACTGATACCAAATATTCTGGAAATGACAGCCTAGTTTGATCATAAAAAAAAAAAAAAAAAAAAGTTTTTTTACATATTGCCCTATGAAAATAGCAGAGTACTCTAGTCAACTTCATAGCACAGAAACTTCACTGCAGCATTTTTGAAAACAGTATTTCAGTGAATTATTTCAGTGAATTATTTAACTCTACTCATAATGTCCTATCAAGAAGCCACATCACCCTGAAAGTCTGAGTGAGGCAACAAGGCAGTTAGCAGTACAGTCTTGGAAATAGGTGGAGATTCTGCCTTAGCTGCTGAGTCGTACTGTTGCCTGTAGGGAAAGGAGGAATAAGCACCAGACAACAACTGAAGACAGAGGAAATCAACTTGAGGAATATTTTAGAACATAAACTAGTCTAATCTCATAAAAACTTCTAAACTGTGACTTTCCCTATTCTATCTTATCCTAGCCTCAATTTTTCTTCTCTCTTTCAACCAGGTGTGAACTCTGCTTTCAGTACTCATTCTCTATACCCAAAGTGATGCTGTAGTCAAATAAGTGGAAGTACAACTTACTTCTGCTTAAACCACATAGTTTTAGTATTGTAAGATTTGGATTATTTTATATTATATGTCTTTTTCTGAAATCCTATCACACATCAGTCTGTTTATCTTAGACGCATCTGTACGTATCAGCTGATTAAATCCTAGGGTATCAGCGTAGACAAGCGACACTCCAAAGGTAGTCCAAATACCTAAGTTAAAAGTCTAAAATCAGGTGACAAACATTTCCCATGGAAGCCCTGTCCCAGAGGTATAAATACCATACCTGATACTTCAAACTTGATCAAAGACCATGAAATTTCCTTATAAGGATCAATTACTTTGTCTAGCAAAATGCTGCCAAGCAAGGTATTATCAGATGGTAACCAATGGCATTTACATTACATTAGAAGGAAGTGGTGAATATCATGTCAGGTGACACAGAAAGGTTTTGGCAGAATTACTGATGGCTAGCTCTGTGTCAATGCCATTCTGACCACTTTCATGATGCAAACAAACTTTGCATCTTACCTCCACACTAACAGTGGTTACCACTCTGATTTTGTGCCATGCCCAGATTATCAGACCATCTTATCACATCTCTCATTTTTCTTTACTCTCTACACATTTTCTGTACTCTCTACACATTTTCACTCAACATGATAACTCTTCTGCTTCCCAAACCATCCAGGATCTGATCAGTTTTTGCATAAATTCAATCCCTGGGTTAAACCTAGCAAGATTCACAGCTTCAGCTTTCATGGAATATTTTCAATAGCTCTCTACAGGAAAAGCAATAAAGTCTCAGCTGGCTAAGGTGGCTTGTTAGTTTCTGGAGTGTTCAATTATGCAGCAGAAGAAATGAAATTAAATGAAATTGCTTTCAAGCATAAAACAAGCAGCTTCAAAGAAAAGGAACATAGACTGGTAAACTGAGAAGGGGAAGGTCAGAGGTCAATTTCTAGTGTTTTTTTTTTTTTTAATAGAAATACAAAGTGCAAAGAAGTACAAACAGCAAAACAGTTCAAATACATGTAAAATGAAAGAATGTGATGATGATAGATATTGTTCCTTAGTTCATTTTCAAATGATCTTAGGATGTTTTCTTATGTCAGCATCTTCTTCCTTGTCCTAGCTACGTAACTTGATTAATTAAATCTCATCTTTCCTTCCCATAGAGAACATTTTTCAGGACATACCTGAAGATCCAGTCCATGTAAAGCAGCTGAAAATGGTTTATATCAAAAGAAAAGTGGTGCAAATTTCATGCGGTGATTGTGAGACCTCTACGCTTTATGCACCTTCCCCACTCCCTCCTTTTTGCATGAACATCACCTGTTTAGCATTTTTGGTTCGTCAGGGATTACAACAGTGGCTGCAACTAATCTAGAGCAAACTGTAAATGACAAAAGTTGTTTTCGTATCTGAGGAGTTCGGCCCACCATTAGGCCAAGGTATGTGCGCTTTCATGCTGCTTGCATACAGGCTCAGAGCTACAGTCACAGCAGGCTATACATAAAACAGATTCCCAGTGTGGATGAGGGAATTTCTAGCAGAGATATAACAAAATTAGGTATGACTCTCTTTGTTATCAGCATCACTTCTGGGAAATCTTTTCGGGGCAAGAGCAGAAGAGGGAGAGCACACTTGACCTCTCTCTGCTCCTGTCATGTCCCCTGAGGAGGTGCAAGAGAGGCAGCACACAGGCCTCAGCAGGGGCAGAAAGGAGAGCGCTCAGTGCCCTGCTCCAAATCCCTCCCCAGTGGGCTGCTGGAAATCACGACAACCACTGACATTGTTTTAAAGTCACCCAAAACACAAGAATTTCAAGTCACCTCTGCCTCTCCCTCAGCACCAAGCTGTGCCCCGGAGGACAGCCACAAGGAAGCCAGCCAGCCCTTACCCGGTCTGCAGGCAAAGCGTCCAGCTCTTGTTACAGCTCCCGTCTACAAAAAGCAACTTGTTTTGAAAGCTGTACTAAAGTGTGAGTACAGCACACCCCAACTGGGCAATAAAATACTAGCAGTGAGAATGTGAGACTGGAAATGGGGAAAAAGCTCCAAAATTCTGCTGTATGAATGTGAATAATGGGAAAACAGTTCAAGCTTGCACTCCAAATGTATCATTTAGACTCTGCTTGTTTGTTTTTCTTAATATGACTGAAGTGATCAAAATCTCTCATTTACAATTTTCAGCTAATCCTTCTACATACGCACTAGACACCGCAATCCTTTTCATAGATGGAATCTAATACTTCCTTAGTAATTCATGGATGAGTTTTCTAAATTAAAAAAAAAATGAGGATAAATCACTCCACTCATGGGGAGTAGTTATTGTTTTAAATAATAATCACTGCGCCTGGATTCCATCACAATGTATTTTGCTACTGAGCACCCTGTTTCCTTACCCCTCCTGTGGCCTCTGTGGATGTGAGCAACATAATGCTTTTATAACGAATATAGATTTTGTACAGTTTGTTCCATTTACCACAGCACACACTACTTACTGTAGTTTAGGATAAATTTCAGATATTTAGGAGTGCACATCCTCAAGTACCCATGAGCAAGAGAGGAGCCCGTTAAAGTGAAGCTCCTTATTTCTCCGCAGAAGAGTATAAACTTCTCTGCTTTGTTCCTATCTTGTCTCATACAACTGCAGGTAAACAAACTCACCAAAAGTTGTATTTGTTGTGTGCTGACACTGAATGCATGTCATGCACTTTATTTCACTCAGAAAAAGTAGTGTGAAACCTCCTTCCCCCTTAGAAGACTGAATGGCATCAGCCATGAGAAAGGAACAGAAGTTGTCAGTGTTACATCAATGGAAACATCTCCTGATGTCAACTAGTCTATTGCATGTTTTTGCCTTCCAGAAAGGGCACAATTTGTTCAAAGGTAAAAACATGATTAAGAAGATCCAACTTTATCTGAGATGAAACCAGCAACCCAGTTCTTCATACGAGACAGTATGAGCAAAATAGCTATGAGCTATTCTTCAATAGCTATGAGCAGAATTGCCTGCAATGATGATATCATCCATATTTTTTCATATCTCAAACTATATATATACATATATATTAAGAGAGAGATGGGAAGCACTGGATCATCTCTGTCCTATAAAGGTATACTTTGGATAACACCATACAAACTGTACATTGATTATCTCTCTCTATTACAATTCCTCTTGCTTTAGACTGAATTTAATAAAGATATTTTAAAAGTGGCAATGCATATCTCATGTCCATAGGTCTACAATAAATGACTTTATTGCTAAGTTTTGTATAAAAGGGTTGATCTCCAAAACCTTTCTTGACACTGATATCAGCTACATATACGTTCCCATCAAAAATTAAATCCATTTGAATGAGTTAAATGGAACCTAACTGGTCTTAAGAAACGCTGTGACCTTTTGCACTGAGCTGAAGAAAATAATCAACATAACATGCTGTTTTATGTTTCCCAATCCTCATTTTGATTCTATCAGAAAGGCTCTGTGTTATGAGAAGGGCTGCTAGGGCTGCTAACAGCATACTTATTTCATATTTCCGTAAATCTATCTTCATTTAATGATTCTGAAGCAGCTCGATTAGCATGATGAGTATAGTTTGGAAAATAAATCTGCTCCCGCAGTAAAGATACTGACGTGAAATTCAAGAGAATTTCAGTTTCTAACTCCGATGCTCACTTTTGGCATGACTTTGTAAAGTGATTCAAGTTATGTGCTTTACTTCTCTATTGGCAAAATTACGATTTCATCTTCCTTTCACCTTTTCCTAGCCAAAGTCTGGGTGTCTGGACAAGATTTAGGACAGGTCCCGAGGTGCTTCGAGCACTCCTGTAACACAAACAGTTTTTGTGTGGTATATCTGGATGGCAGATAAAAAGCTGCTGAAGTCTGGGGTAATTCTAGATTTTATAAATGCCAAAGTTTTTATCAGCTCCAGGACACTGTTATTACCAGGTTAGTAGGGAGCAACAAGTCATCATCATCACTGCTGTGAAAAGTGTTCTTTCTTTTTATGCCTCTTTATTTCTTTGTTTCTCAGTCTGCTGTTGCTGAGGAAATATTATCCCCTGCTCCTACAGCGACCAATTTTTATGTAGTTTTTGCCCTGTAGTCTTTTGTCCAAATAGTCCAGATTCTCTCCTGCTTTTATCCTCTCTCTGCAAAGAAGACTCTCACATAACCACATCCATCAGGACTCAGGATGAGGACCAGATATAGGGAGGAACCAGCTGAAGATTCAAAGAGCAGAAGACCTGGAGAAGCAGACGAAACAAGGATATCTTTAGCACATCCAGCAGCCATGGCTGCATTTCTTCTGCCCAGTGCTGGCTGTGTCCACTTATCTCTCCTCTACCCCATGCACATGTGCATCTCACACCAAATCTTTTCCTCTTTTCCTCTTCCCTGGTCCCCACCCAGAAGCTGTAACACTTATCCACAGCAATACAACCCTCTCCATTACTCCTCTTCTACACAAAATGTACATGCCTTTTATCAGTCCATTTGTATTCTTTACTCTTTCTTCACCCTGTCTCTTTTGCTGCTCAGGTCTGCACATTATCTGCAGGGATTATCCACACCTCCATACACAGTGAGGTTCTGGCATTGCCTGGGTTTTCATAATGACCAGATTAAACACAATCAGTGGCATTAAATGGCGTAATGAGGGACAAGGCAGACTGAGTAGCTGAGTGGGCAGGCTGAGCATGGATCCTTGTATGCACAGCTATGAAAATGGGAGCCAGTCAGACCGGGGACGTGGGATGTATGCTGCAAGAGGAATAATCATGGGCTATCTGTCCCACCACACCATGCTGACTGTTAGATTGCAAGCCCATAAATGACAGCAGAGCTGGGGGTCAGTGAGTGAGTGCCAGTAATTGATCCTGAGGTGATGATGTCCAAAAAAAAGAGGAAAAAAATAAAAACTTGGTAAAAAACATCCTTACAGCAAAAGAGGCATGGACTGTGTCACCTCTGTGTTAGTCAGTGCCTCCATGACCATTTCACTCTTACCCAGGCAAAAGTCAGGAGGCCGAGATGTACCTTCCCAGCAGGAAGCTGGCTAGGAACAACCTTTACAGCATGCCTGCTTACTCAGTGGCCTGGCAATTGGCTTGTTACTCCAGATGCAAATACAAATACACCCAGTGGGGTGATTTTTAAAAAGTCTACCTCGTCACTTGGGAGTTCGCTTTCAAAGTTGGCTGATATCTCTGGGGAAACTGAGGGCCTGATTCTCTTCTCACACACCCTGGGTACATGCAAGAGCTATGTCTTTGATGTGAAGGGATGTATTTCTGGCACTCCATGCATCCGTGTGAGCCTCCTTAATCTGAGTCAGATATCTGATGTAAAGACTAACAGGTGGCAGAAGGCACAATTTCCACGCGGTAATGGTACTAGATCTTGTGTTAGTCCTGAAGGATGAAGACTGTGTGGCATTGCTGTGCTGCAGAGTTAGGAAAGACAAATGAGATCTGGGGAGGCACAAGTTGAGGTGTCTTCCTCCTCCGGTGGGGATGACTATGTATTAACGTCCTATTGAAATTCCATTCACCAGGCTGTGCACAGTTCCCATTGCTCACACTCAGAAATGATGAATTCAAAGCACAACAAATGCCGGGGAGAACATTTACTGGGTAAGGGTCTACCTCAAGACAGAAAGCTGCAGAGCACAGCCTGGTGACTAGAGCAAAAAGAGGGCTGAGAAGGGAAACGATCTCACAGAAAAACACCACAAAGGCACAAAACCCTCTCTGAAAGAAAAACGAATACGTATAAACCAGCTGCAAATAATTTGGGGCTGGAAATGAACCACAGCTCAGTACTGCTGGGGCAGAGCCCTTGCTCAGGGGGGATGTCAGGAATCAGGGGGGATGTCAGGGATCAGGGGGATGTCAGGGATCAGCATCACTGCCCGAGGCCAGTTTCCACATGAGCGGGGCAGCAATGCCCCAGGTGCTGGGGCTGGGAACCTCTTGGGATCACTCAGGATTATGCCTCTACCCGGTGTGTCCTATTTGTGCCTTCCCAGTCGCTAAAACCATGCAAATAGGGCAAAGCTGTCCATGCTTAGGAAATCCCAACATTTCACCACCAAGACCCTTGCACAGACCCCACCTCACCAACCCCCAGGGGTTGCGGCGTGACTCACGCAGATGCCTCAGCCCCCCAAAAAAAAAACTCCCCGTGGGCGCCTTACGGGACTGGGCATGGGCACGGGCACCCCACCCGCCCCCTCGGAGCCACCGACGGGGGGGTGCAGCGACATCGGGGGGGTCGGGGGGGGGGATGTCGTAGGGACTGCGTCAGCGGGAGCCCGGCGGCGATTGGGGGAGGCCGCGCTCTGCCCGCGTTCCCTAATTATAAAGTGCCGCCGCCCGCAGCCGCTCGGCGCCCCCCCGGCGCTCACCGAGGCCGTCCTCGGTGCCCCCCTCCCCGTCCCCAGCGCGGAGTCTCTCTCCGGGGGCGCAGGCTGCCCAGCCCCGCTATAAAAGGGCTGCGGATCCGACGCCGGCACCGCAGCAAGGCGCAAAAAACCCTCCCGGAGCCCCGAGGGGAGGCAGTGCGTGAGTGAGACGGCGGGGGGGGACCCGCCGCACCGGTGGCTTTGTGCTCCGGAGACGGGAGATGAGGCTGGGGATGGGTGGCCGGGGTGGGACGGGGAGGTTTGGGATGGAGCATTTGGGACGGAGCGTTTTGGGACGGAATCTTTTGGGATGGAGTGTTTTGGGATGGAGCGGTTTGGGGCGGAGCGGTTGGGGATGAAGCATTTGGGATGGGGAGATTTGGGACAAAGCAGTTTGGGACGGAGCATTTCGGATGGAATATTTGGGACGGAGTGGTTTGGGATGGAGCATTTTAGGATGGAGCATGTCGGGATGGAGAGGTTCGGGATGGAGCATTTGGGACGGAGTGTTTTGGGACAGGGCGTTTTGGAATGAAGCATTTTGGGACGGAGCGTTTTGGGACGGGGCGTTTTGGGATGGAGCATTTGGGATGGAGCATTTGGGACGGGGCGTTTTGGGATGGAGCATTTGGGATAGAACATTTTGGGATGGGGCGCTCCAGGGCGGAGTATTTTGGGACAGAGCATTTCGGGTTGAAGCACTTCAGATGGACGGAGCATTTCGGGTGTAGCATTTCGGGACGAGCGCTGCCCCGGACGGGAGCTTAGCGTAGGGGCGGCTCCGCTCCCCCTCCAGTCACCGGGGTTTTTGGGGGATGGAGGGAGCGGGGGGGGGGCGGCTGTCGTCTGACCTCTCTCTCTGCCTCTCTCTCCCCTTCCCGCAGCCCCATGGCGTTGCTCCTGCGGCTCGGCTGCTCGCTGCTGGCGCTCAGCACCTGCCTGCTCCCGCGGGTGCGGGCCGACTGCGGCCGCGAGTGCGCGACCTGCGCCTACCGCCTGGGGCCCCGCGCAGACATCCACCCGCTGGTAAGGCGCCGGGGGGCCGGGATCGACCCCCTTCCCGTCCAGAGTCCCCTTTTTGGGGGACAGCGGAGCGAGAGAAGGGGGGAAATAAGGCATAGTTGGGATCAGGATGAGTTTTGAAGCGGGGGGAGAGCACCGCAGAGAGCCCCCAGCCCCGCGCTGTGTGGAGGGGACACCCTCGGGGTGGGGGGGAGAGGAGAAAGTCGAGTGAAAATTGAAGGGGAAAGGGAATTGTGGCCGGAGGGGATCTCCGCCGGGACCCTCCATGCTCCTCACCTTTGCTCGGCCCTTGCCGTGGACGAGGGGAGCGCGGCCCCTGGCACAGCAAGCTCCCAGGCCCCTGAAAGCAAAATGGAAAGCGATGGCTGTGCCTGGAAACTTGCCCAAAATCTGGCGAAAAGTGAGGTTCAAGCCCAAATCGAACAGTTCCTGCTGCTCTCCCTCCCGTTGCTGCTGTGCAGTGAGGAATATGCCTGTAAGAAAGTCTCTTTGACACTGCAGCATCTCCCGAGGTAAATCATGTTTAAAGAAAAAAAAAAAAAAAGTGGATTTTTTTTTCCTTAAAATTGAATCTGTACTTTTAATGTACTTTTAATGATACTGAAATGATTAAATAGCATTCTCACAGAGCCAACTCAACTTGAAATTTAGGTATTAGGATCAGTGATGGGCTGGGGTCCCTCAGCCCTCCCTGGGGAATGCAGGAATTTAGGCTGCCGAGTCCTCAGCCAGCCGTTGCTGCAGTTCCTGACCTCAAATAGAGGCGATGCTGAGGCATCAGACTCCCAACACTGCTAGATGTTCAGGAAAGTTTTCCTCCTAAGGTGTCATCGGTTATTTGGAAGTTTAAAAAAGGAAGGACTGAACCTATTCTGTGCAGAATGAGGAGTCACCAAGTATTTCTGCTTAGTCTAAAGCAAGGACTCACTGCTAACCACAGCAGATTTATAAGGGCAATATTCTTAGAGTGGACAGCCAACATTCCTAAAGTTCTGTATACTTATACTCAATCCTTCAAGCTTTCGATCAAACATTAGCTTTAATATTAACCATGGGAAAAAAAAAAAAATAAAGATGTTCCAGACACTAGTATCTAGTAATATCAGAACTGGTGTTGTCATATTGTATCTGTAAGATATAACCTGGTCATTCATACACACAAGATGGCATATGTTCATTTGGTGATAGACTATTTAAACTAACTGAAAGAGAAGAGTAAGGGAAGGACATGGTTTTGCTTTGATTTGGAGCAACTCCAAAGTCAGGCTGAAGCTGAAATCAAATTCTCTTTATTGCATAACTATAGTATATAACAATAAGTATGTAGCACCTGTTAAAGTAAATTATTGTGTTGCAAAGTACATAAATCCATGTAATTTTCTTGTAATCAAATAGAAAACTGTATGTAAATTTCTGAGAATAAAACAGCTCAACAGACAGGTAAGCCAGAGGTAGTGAGCTAAAGGTGAGGTAAAGAGAACTGTGCTGAGATTTCATTTCACACTTTTAAAGCATACTGAGATCCTTAGAAGTCATCATCCATAGGCAAAATAACTGTTTCTATTACTAAAAATATTGGTGATTTCTTCTCTTTTTTTTTTCATGAACACTGTGGCCAAGAACTAAAACCACCGGATACACCTTTTTGAAGCTGAAGAGTTTGGTTTCACAAGGGGTAAATTCCCCAACACAAGAGATAATAGCTAATATGTATGTTAATATTGACAGCTTACATGATATACATACAGATGTTGACAACTTTTTTGTCTTACCCTGAACATTTTTTTTCCCCATCAGAAGCAACACAGCTTGGGGTTTTTTCCCTCTTTCTGATGGTCACTGCTTTTTAAGTCAAACTAGCAAAATCAGAAGTCTGATCTGCCTAAGGAAGTCTGTATTTCTACATTTGAATTGGTACACATTTGAAAGATGTGCTCCATAAACTAAAACGAATTATAATAGACAGAAATACAGCCTTTAGAGCTACGCAGTCTGTTAAAGATACTGAGCAGCACAGTACACAGTCCAGCTGGCTTCTTTGCAGCAGTGATGCTGTTTTATTAGTTCAAAGTGGCTTTGTTCCTAATATTTCTGAATGCTACTTTTAATAATGAAGATTGCATACACTTCTGCACACTCCTTATTAAATGAACTACAATTGGATTTTAACTGTCCATTAGTAAATAGAAAAGTTCATAAAAATGCACCCTACGGTAAGGGAGGTGCAGGAACTGTACATACATCTTGCTTTGAAACAGAATCATTGGGACAGCCTTGCCACGTGAGACCCACGATCCGCCTGACCTGGTACTCTCTGCCTTAGAGCGGAGATGCCATGTCCTTCAGAGAAGGATATGAAAGCCTTCAGAGCAGCCTTTCCTGAAGAGCTGTCCTTCCAAGCCACTCAGAGAGAGGCTCTCTCATGGCCTTTTATTAACAAGAAAAGCTAAGACAAGGTGACAGTGAGGTGTGTGTTGCTATCAAGTCATTCTCAGCAAACCCATCCATTTTTTAGGCATGTACACTAGAATGTGAAGGAAAGCTGCCTTCTGCCAAGGCCTGGGAGACCTGCAAGGAGCTTCTGCAGCTGACAAAGCTGGACCTTTCTGAGGACAGCAGCATTGCTCCAGGAGACAAGAAAGAGCTGGACGAGAACCATTTGCTTGCAAAGAAGTATGGAGGCTTCATGAAAAGATACGGGGGATTCATGAAGAAAATGGATGAGCTCTATCGGGTAGAACCAGAGGATGAAGCCAATGGAGGAGAGATCCTGGCTAAGAGGTATGGAGGGTTCATGAAGAAAGACTCAGATGACGATGCCCTGGCTAATTCCTCTGACCTGCTGAAAGAGCTTTTAGGAACAGGGGATAACCCTGAAGCGGGGCGTTACCGAGAAATAAGTGAAAATGATGGAGACATCAACAAAAGATATGGAGGTTTCATGAGAAGCATAAAGCGCAGCCCAGAACTGGAAGATGAAGCCAAAGAGCTGCAAAAGAGATATGGTGGCTTCATGAGAAGAGTGGGCAGGCCAGAGTGGTGGCTGGATTACCAGAAACGGTACGGTGGGTTTCTTAAGCGCTTTGCCGACTCCATTCTCCCTTCAGAAGAAGATGGGGAAACTTATTCCAAAGAGGTCCCAGAGATGGAAAAGAGATATGGTGGATTTATGAGATTTTAATATCTTTCCCTTTATCCCTTTTGTCCTAAATGAGAGAGACTGCCTTATTGGTCATAACTTATTGTAACGTGTTGCTTGTACTGTACAGTTTTTTACTGTCCTGGTTAATGATGCAACCTGTGATCTGTTGTTCCAGGTCCTGTGTTCTTTCAAGTCCAATAGCTAATTTCTGTTTTAGTCAAGTTTCAGTCTGTATTGTAGTTACCATGCTATTTTGATTACTGTATTCATTTTCTTTAATCAGGAAGTACATCTACAGTAGAATTGCTTAACTGTATATACAATAAATTCTTCATCCTAATGCATAACTTCTGAAGTGCTTTTTTCCTGTTATTTAATCAAACATAATATGAATTTTTCTTAACACTAAGCAGAGTAATGCCAACCTCTTTTCTATAATTACAGAATTTGTACTGCACACACAACAGCTGAAACAAATTTATGTCTCAGTTCTCTCAGAACCTTAGAATAGAGGAACACTAAACATGCTCTAAAGGGGATATAATTGTATTTGCTCTAACTGCTCTCATTTTAACCAATTAGCTGAATCTACTGTGCTTAACCATTTCACACAAAAATAGTTCATAAAAATCTTTGACTTAAAGCTCTAAAAACATTTATCCAGTGTATAATACAATGCTGCATCTATTTAGTTATATCTCTTAGCCAATATAGGATTGTACATTTGGCTTTTAAGTTATAAACACTAACTCAAAAAGCAGTAAGTGAATTTATGCAAAAGAAACATGATCAAAAACTGCATTTTTTTTCCAAAAATCTGATTTTACAGAGCACCTGACAAATGATTTTCTGTGGACGAGCTTTCTGTTTGATTCCTCAGCTGACAAAAAGCACTTAGGCACTACTGAAATATGGGAAACTGCTGGTCAGTCTTTTCTATTTCAAATGAAAGCAGTATAAGTAAATCGAAGAGCAAATGGAAAACCTATTACTGATGTTATAGAACTCTTGGCATTTACATAGGCAGCAGATAACATCGAAGGGCAGATCCCATCCCCATGTATGCGTCTTTGTATAATTCTGCCTGACTATCCCGTCAGCTTCCTAGATCAGGTGTACGAGCACTTTTGTCCCACCAACTGCTACTAATTACTTCACACTTGCAATAACATCATAAAAATCCCTTTGGTCTCTGGCCCCAAATAATTTCAGGACATATGACCAAGATTTTTAAAACCACAAGTCATTTAAATGTTTCTACAGCTGTTTACACATCTGATTATTACTGATACAGTTTATGGGAGCTAGATGCCTAAAACCACCCGTGGCTCCATATTCAG